>NC_141876.1:247496034-247799064 GCF_056163025.1 Triticum urartu | reverse complement strand
ATAAAAACTTTCATATATAGTGCATTGAATACTATGAGAAGTTTGATTCCTTATGATTGTTTTGAGATATGGAGATGGTGATATTAGAGTCATGCTAGCGAGTAATTGTGTATTTGTGAAGTACTTGTTTTATGGTTTGCAAGTCCCGTAGCATGCATGTATGGTGAACGTTATGTAATGAAGTTGGAGCATGAGGTATTTTTTGATTCTCTTCCTTATGAGTGGCGGTCGGGGATGAGCTATGGTATTTTCCTACAAATCTCCCCCTAGGAGCATGCGCGTAGTACTTTTTTTCGGTGACTAATAGATTTTTGCAATAAGTATGTGAGTTCTTTATGACTAATACTGAGTCCATGGATTATACGTACTCTCACCCTTCCACCATTGCTTGCCTCTCTAGTACCGCACAACATTCGCCGGTACCATACACCCACCATATACCTTCCTCAAAACAGCCACCATAACTACCTATTATGGCATTTCCATAACTATGCTGAGTTATATTGCCTTGTAACTTTCCACCGTTCTATTTTATTATGACACATTTCATCATTGTCATATTGCTTTGGATGATCATGTAGTTGACATTGTATTTGTGGCAAAGCCACCAATCATAATTATTTCATACATGTCGCTCTCGAGTCATTGCACATCCTGGTACACCACCGGAGGCATTCATATAGAGTCATGTTTTGTTCTAAGTATCGTGTTGAAATTCTTGAGTTGTAAGTAAATAAAAGTGCGATGACCTTCATTATTAGAGCATTGTCCCATGTGATGAAAAAAATTAACGGGAGGCCAAAGAAGACAAACAAAAAACAAAAAGAGAGAGAGAAAAAAGAGAGCAAAAGAGAGAAGAGGCAATGTTACTATCCTTTTTCCACACATGTGCATCAAAGTAGCACCATGATCTTCATGATAGAGAGTCTCCTATGTTGTCACTTTCATATACTAGTGGGAATTTTTCATTATAGAACCTTTCTTGTATATTCCAATGATGGGCTTCCTCAGATTGCCCTAGGTCTTCATGAGCAAGCAAGTTGGATGCACACCCACTTAGTTTTCTTTTGAGCTTTCATAAACTTATAGCTCTAGTGCATACGTTGCACGGCAATCCCTACTCACTCAAATTGATATCTATTGATGGGCATCTCCATAGCCCGCTGATATGCCTAGTTGATGTGATACTATCTCCTTCTTATTGTCTTTTCCACAACCACCATATTCTATTCCACCTATAGTGCTATATCCATGGCTCACGCTCATGTATTGCGTGAAAGTTGAAAAGGTTTGAACACCAAAAGTTTGAAACAATTTCTTGGCTTGTCATCGGGGTTGTGCATGATTTGAATATTTTGTGTGATGAAGATGGAGCATAGCCGGACTATATGATTTTTTAGGGATAAGCTTTCTTTGGCCATGTTATTTTGAGCAGACATAATTGCCTTGTTAGTATGCTTGAATTATCGTTTTTATGTCAATATTAAACTTTTGTATTCAATCTTATGGATCTCAACATTCATGCCACAATAAAGAAAAATTACATGGATAAATATGTTAGGTAGCATTCCACATCAAAAGTTTTGTTTTTATCATTTACCTACTCGAGGACGAGCAGCAATTAAGCTTGGGGATGCTTGATACGTCTCCAACGTATCTATAATTTTTTATTATTCCACGCTATTATATTATTTGTTTGGATGTTTTATATGCATTATTATGCTATTTTATATTATTTTTGGGACTAACCTATTAACCTAGAGCCAAGTGCCAATGCCAGTTTCTGTTTTTTCCTTGTTTTTGAAGTTCGCAGAAAAGGAATACCAAATGGAATAAAACCTTCGCAATGATTTTTCTTGGACCAGAAGACACCCAGGAGACTTGGAGTGCAAGTCAGAAGAGCCACGAGGCGGCCATAAGGGTGGAGGACGTGCCTAGGGAGTAGGGCACGCCCCCTGCCTTGTGGCCCCCTATGACTCCTTGGCCTAGATCTTCCTCCTATATATTCACATATATTCCCAAACCACCAGAAGCATCCATGAAAACACTTTTCCACCCCCGCAACCTTCCGTTCCTGTGAGATCCCATCTTGGGGCCTTTTCTGACATCCTTCCAAAGGGGTATTCGATCACAGAGGGCTTCTATATCAACTCTATTGCCTTTTCGATGTAGCATGAGTAGTTTACCTAAGACCTATGGGTCCATAGCTAGTATCTAGATGGCTTCTTCTCTCTCTTTGATTCTCAATACCATGTTCTCCTCAATATTCTTGGAGATCTATCTGATGTAATATGCTTTTGCGGTGTGTTTGTCGAGATCCGATGAATTGTGGATTTATGATCAGCTTATCTATGAATATTATTTGAATCTTCTCTGAAATCTTTTATGCATGATTTGATATCTTTGTAATTCTCTTTGAACTATCGGTTTAGTTTGGCTAACTAGATTGGTTTTTCCTGCAATGGGAGAAGTGCTTAGCTTTGTGTTCAATCTTGAAGTGTCCTTTCCAAGTGACGATAGGGGCAGCAAGGCACATATTGTATTGTTCCCATCAAGGATAAAAAGATGCGTTTACATCATATTTATTGAGTTTATTCCTCTACATCATGTCATCTTACTTAATGTGTTACTCTGTTCTTCATGAACTTATTACTCTAGATGCAGGCAGGTGTTGGTCGATGTGTGGAGTAATAGTAGTAGATGCATAATCGTTTCGGTCTACTTGGCAAGGACGTGATGACTATATTTCATAATCATTGCCTTAGATATCGTCATAACTTTGCACTTTTCTATCAATTGCTCGGTAGTAATTTGTTCACCCACCATATTATTTGCTATCTTGAGAGAAGCCTCTAGTGAAACCTATGGCCCCCAGGTCTATTTTCCATCATATTAGTTTCTGATCTACTATTTTGCAATCTTTTACTTTTCGATCTATGAACACAAAAACCAAAAAATATTTACTTTATCTTTTGTTTAGTTTTATCTATCTCTCTAAGATCTCACTTTTGCATGTGACCGTGAAGGGATTGACAACCCCTTTATCACATTGGGTGCAAGTTGTTTGATTTTTTGTGCAGGTATTTGTGGTTTGTGCATTGTCTGCTACTGGATTGATACCTTGGTTCTCTAACTGAGGGAAATAGTTAGCTCTACTTTGCTGCATCATACTTCCTTATTTCATGTTTTGTGCCACAGGATGATCATCGCTATGATCTGGAATCTTGGGCTTGAGCTTTCTGAGCACTTATGGCTCTTCTTCTTCTTGAGCTTCAGGCACTGGGCCTTGTTCTCTTTAGCAGCAGAAATATTCCTTGTTGATCTCTTAGGTGCAGTTGTCTTGAGTGCTTGAGCTTGAGCTGAAGGCTTGGGGCGGACTTGGGCTTAGATGGAGCAAACCTAGTCCCTATGGTATCCCCCATAAGCTTTTGATTCTTTGCAGGAGGTGCAACATGATCTTCCTCCTCCTCATATTCTTCATTAGAATCTCTCATCATAGAAGGTTTACCAATGACTTTGGCAATAGTCTTTCTGACCCTTTCCTTCCTTTTCTTTCCTCCAGCACCCTCTTCCTCTTTTGGTTCAAGAGCAAATTCCATGGTTTCTTGAGTTGAGACTCTAGCTTTTGACATTGCAGCTCTTTTGGCAGGAGCTTTCTTATGCATTCCAGGCTTGGTTGCAGCAACAACATACTCCTTCTTGAGTACCTTCTTCTTGGAGGTGACTTCCTCCTCAACCACAAAATCTTCATCCTCAGATTCAGATGTCCTTTTCTTCCTATGCCTAGTAGCTGCCTTAGGCAAATTGCTGGGAGTGCTCCTCCTCCCATCATTGAGGTTGAGCTGCTCTTCAAACCTGTGTTGATTGTCACTACCCTCTAACATAGGTACAACTGACCCTGTGAATAGTGGGTGTACATAGAGTAGATGAGCATCACAAAGTGCAACTTATTTTGCAAAAATATTGGGACAAAAACTTAACTTTAGTTTTTTATAGAAGATAATTTGGTCAAACCGAGACATAATTCTGTGACTCCGAGATGCTAGGGTTTCATGGAGAAAGTGATTTCGGTCTCACCGATCAGTACACTTCGGTCAGACCGATTTGTACTTGTGCAATGGTTAGGGCCAATCGGTGTGAACGAGATCCTCAGATCGGCCGAGATGGATTGGACGGAAACCTAACCCTAAGTTTTTGCATCAAATCTATTCTAAGGAATTGTCTGGTGGATTAATTGATCTCATACATGGGATGAACAAATGGCAATGAACTTTGTGCAAGAATCAGAGTAATGGAAAGCACAAAGGGTCAAATCTGTACCCTAACTTGGCGACGGACTTGCTACAGTAGCAACGGCGGTGAGGATTCCATTGACGACGGCGGAGACCAGTGGCAGAAGGTCACTGGCGACGACATCGACGATCCAGAGACCAAGGGGGGTGGCAGTGCAAGGAGGCACGATCGAGTGGTTGGAAGGAGTTTCCAAAATTTCAACCCATGGTATATATACCCAGTCGCTGTCAATCTGACTAATTGGAATGACTCGGTGGCACCGAGATGCAAAATAGTAGTTGGTGCAACTCGGTGTGACCGAATTGTTCTAATCGGTTGCATCGAGATAAAAACCTAGATCACCTTAATGATTTCGGTGAGACTGAATAGGAGTGAGTTGGTCTGACCAAAAGGCATTAAGAGATTTTGGAAATTAAGCCTTTGTAGGATGAGTGGCTCCAAGTGCTCCTCACCCGGAGGGTTCACATTTGACTTGTTCAAACTTTGTGATGTAGCATGAATAGAGTTTGAGATGAGAAAAAGCATAGATAGCAAGAGGGAGTACTCAGGAATTCTTGTCCATCCATTTCGTAGAAGAAAAAGGCAAACAATAAAAACAACAGATGGTTGTTCTTGAATCAAGAAAATTATGCAACCAACATGCTCACACCACAAGATAGAAAATAAATCTTGTGGCAAAGCATGCACATACACTCTAGAATCTATCAAGCAATTGGCGATGACTAGGTCATCTATATATGACTATATTGACTAAGGAGTCAAATGAGAACATTTGATCGTTGGTCATACTCATCGCTTAAGCACAAGTGGGGTTATCACTTTTACAAAAAGCATTGCTGTGTTTAGATCATTTCAGTTTCTTTCAATTAATTTTTAGAGCAAAGCTTCCCCTAGATGTGGTATCCCCCTTAGAGCGATGAACTAACCTTGGGTTTTGTCGATGATGACTTCATGTAGGTGTTCAAGATGTGGATGCTCAATGTTGATGTAAATGATTTGGAGCAATCCATAGGAGTGAGTTGCACTTTCAATACCTACATCGGTTACTCCCACAAGGAACATACAAGGATATCCATATACATAGAGTGAAGCACACTTATGATGATGTCCATGAAAGTATTAGGTTACCTTGTCCCTTGTCTTACCAACAAGAGGGTTTGTTACTCCATGAATTAGTGCAAGATATGGAAGTTGAATGCAATTGTCCTTGCGAAAATGAATATGAGTGATGTATGTTGGCGGAGTCACCCTCAAGAACTCTCTTGTTCTTTGGGATCCACGTCAACTTGATGGGAATCCTTGGAGTAGTAGTCATACTTGATGAAGTTGAACTTTATGTAGTCTTGGGAACCCACTTGACCAAGGCCTTAGGAGCTTCTTCGAATGAATCAATATCTTCTTGAAGCTTGTCCTTGCCTTTTAATTGTGGTCTTGTGGTGGAAGATCATCTTGAGAGTGTGATCCCTTGAAAGAATTGGGGTCATACTTCTCTTGTTGAGAAACAAACTTTGTCTTGGGATATTGATCTTCTTCCCACTCAAATCCATTCGCATTGAACTTTTGTTCAAAACCAACACCTTGATTCTTCTAGTGCCTTCCTTGCTTGGTCACAATTTCCTCAAATTTCTTACTTCTGACAAGGCTCTTGTAAACACCTTTCTCTATAATTCCCTACAATAAGCTATTTTCTTGCTCAAGTTTAACTTGGCTAATAGAATCATTAGTGGAATCAAAAGAACTACTATAAGCAAGAATATTTGATTTAGCATGGTTATTATTACTAATATAGGAAGAATCCTTCTTGTTCTTATTGCTAGATTTTACTTGTAGCATATAAGTAGACAAGACTAAATGCTTGGTATGAAAGAAGAAATCTTCATTTGAAGATCGTCATTGATTTCTTTTATGAACCCATGCTCTTGCTCTAAATTTAGCTTCTCGAAGCATACCTTCTCTTGAGTTCTTGGGAGCTCTCTATGATCCTCTAGAGTTGTTTCATGAGCCAACTTAAGAGTGTTTAGCTCTTTAGTTAGACGCTCAATATCCTTCTTATCATTGTCATTCATTTCATTTTGATTAGCATGATTAATAGCAATTACATCATAGTTTCCCTCAATAGTGTTGTCAACAAAAGTAAATCATCATTACCTAGCAAATCATCTTCATCACTATTGAAATAAAAAAATTTGGGGTGTGATACCTTAGGGCCTTTAGCCATGAAGCATCTTCCAATTCCTTCATTTGGTGAGTCAAATATGTCGTAGGAGTTGGATGACAAAAGTGCAAGACCGGCAACACCTTCATCTTGAGTATATTCAGAGTCAGAGTGATAACTTCTCTCGGAGTAGTTATCAGAGTCTGAACCGAATACCCATTCACGAACGTGAGCTAGATGTCTTCGTCTTGTCTAGCTCGTTGATGACTTGTCCTTCCTTTCCGAATCCTTGCTTCTACGAGAGGTTCTTCGTTCATAACGATCATCTCTACTCCTTCTCTCTCTTGGTGGTGATTCACCTCTTTTACTTCTCCTCTTAGGTGAATCTTCACTTCTCTTCTCTTGTAGGGAGTCGTACACTCATTGGAGTAGTGTCCGATTATTCCACAATTCTAGCAATTACCATCACGACTAGAAGATCTTTTGTCATTGTAGGACCTTGACTTGGAACTTCTCTCTTTTCTTCTCCTCTTGTAGAACTTGTTGAAGTTCTTCACCATGAAGCTCAATTCTCCGTTGAAGACTTGTTTCTCGCTTGATGTTGTGGGAGCATCAAATGAAGCTTTGTAAGCACCACTTGACTTGTTGTGGAGCTCTTCCTTATCCTTTAGTGACATCTCATGAGCAACAATTCTACCAATGACTTCCGTTGGCTTGAGTTCTTTGTAATTGGTCATCATTTGGATCAAGGTGCACACGGTATACTATTTTCCATCCAAGTCTCTTAGGATCTTCTTGATGATGAATTTGTCGGTCATCTCTTCGCTTCCCAAGCTGGCAATCTCATTTGTGATGAGAGCAAGCCTAGAGTACATCGTAGGGACTATTTGATGTCTACTACACAACCTTCTTCTTGTAGATGTTGTTGGGTCTCCAAGTGCAGAGGTTTGTAGGACAGTAGAAAATTTCCCTCAAGTGGATGACCTAAGTTTTATCAATCCGTAGGATGAAGATGGTCTCTCTCAAGCAACCCTGCAACCAAATAACAAAGAGTCTCTTGTGTCCCCAACACACCCAATACAATGGTAAATTCTATAGGTGCACTAGTTCGGCGAAGAGATAGTGATACAAGTGCAATATGGATGGTAGATATAGGTTTTTATAATCTGAAATTATAAAAACAGCAAGGTTACTAATGGTAAAAGTGAGCTAGAACGGTATTGCAATGCATTGCAACAAGGCCTAGGGTTCATACTTTCACTAGTGCAAGTTCTCTCAACAATAATAACATAATTGGATCATATAACTATCCCTCAACATGCAACAATGTGTCACTCCAAAGTCACTAATAGCGAAGAACAAACGAAGAGATTATTCTAGGGTACGAAACCACCTCAAAGTTATCCTTTCTGATCGATCTATTCAAGAGTCCGTAGTAAAATAACATGAAGCTATTCTTTCCGTTCAATCTACCATAGAGTTCATACTAGAATAACACATTAAGATACAAATCAACCAAAACCCTAATGTCACCTAGATACTCCAATGTCACCTCAAGTATCCGTCGGTATGATTATATGATACGCATCACACAATCTCAGATTCATCTATTCAACCAACACAAAGAACTTCAAAGAATGCCCCAAAGTTTCTACTAGAGAGTCAAGACGAAAACGTGTGCCAACCCCTATGCATAAGTTCACGAGGTCACGGAACTCGTAAGTTGATCACCAAAACATACATCAAGTGTATCATGTGATATCCCATTGTGACCACAGATAAGCACATGCAAGACATACATCAAGTGTTCTCAAATCCTTAAAGAATCAATCCGATAAGATTACTTCAAAGGGAAAACTCAATTCATCACTAGAGAGTAGAGGGGGAGAAACATCATAAGATCCAAATATAATAGCAAAGCTCGCGATACATCAAGATCGTACCACTTCAAGAACATGAGATAGAGAGAGAGAGTGAGATCAAACACATAGCTACCGGTACATACCCTCAGCCCCAAGGGTGAACTACTCCCTCCTCGTCATGGAGACTGCCGGGATGATGAAGATGGCCATCGGAGAGGGATTCCCCCCCTCTGGCATGGTGCCAGAACGGGTCTAGATTGGTTTTCGATGGCTACGGAGGCTTCTGGCGGCTAAACTCCCGATCTATTATGTTCCTCGATGTTTTTAGGGTATATGGACATATATAGGCAAAAGAAGTCGGTCAGGGGAGCCACGAGGGGCCCACGAGGGTGGGGGCGTGCCCAGGGGGCAGGCGCCCGTCCCTGCCTCGTAGCCACCTCGAAGCTTCCTTGACTTCAACTCCAAGTCTCCTAGATCTTGTTCATTCCAAAAATCACGCTCCCGAAGGTTTCATTCCGTTTGGACTCCATTTGATATTCCTTTTCTCTGAAACACTGAAACAAGGGAAAAACAGAAACTGGCACTGGGCTCTGGGTTAATAGGTTAGTCCCAAAAAATAATATAAAAGTTTTTAATAAAGCCCATAAACATCCAAAACAGATAATATAATAGCATGGAACAATAAAAAATTATAGATACGTTGGAGACGTATCACTACTTCACCGTCCTTCATTTTGAACTTGTCAAGTTGAATTTGAAGCACATCCAATTTGGATTCCTTGATTGACTCAGTACCTTCGTGCATATCAATCAAAGTATCCCAAATTTCCTTTGCATTCTCAAGGCGGCTGATTTTGTTGAAGTCTTCGGGGCACAATCCATTGAAGAGTATATTGCAAGCTTGAGCATTGTATTACAACATTTTCAATTCTTCCGCGGACGCTTCACGATACAGTTCTCTTCCATCCTTGAAGTATTTAGCTTGCAAGCCAATACGCACAATAGCCCAAACGATGGGGTTATGACCAAGAATATGCATTTTCATCTTATGTTTCCAACTGGCAAAATTAGGACAATCAAAGTAAGGACCTCTATGGTGCTAATTTCCCTCACTAGACGCAATGCTCTCCTAGGTTTTGAAACCAAGGCTATGATCACCAAAGTTATGGAAATCAAGACAAATGGTGACCAAAGCTTTGATACCACTTGTAGGATCAAAAGTAGGTCTAGAGGGGGGCGTGATTAAACTACTTGACCAAGTAAAAATCTAACCTTTTCCCAACTATAATTGTTGGTAGATTTTAGAAACTAGCACAATTCAAGCAATCAACCTATACATGCAATTCTAATAGTGTAGAAGAGGAAAGTAAAACATTGCATATGAAGGTAAAGGGAAGTGTTTGGAGAAGGCAAACACAATGTAGACACAGAGATTTTTGGCATGGTTCCGATAGGTGGTGCTATCGTACGTCGACGTTGATGGAGAGCTGAACCCACGAAGGGTAATGGTTGCGCGATTCCATGGAGGGCTCCACCCATGAAGTGTCCACATAGAAGCAACCTTGTCTATCCCACCATGGATATCGCCCACAAAGGACTTGCCTCACTCAGGTAGATTTTCACGAAGTAGGCTATCTCCTTTCCCTTACAAACTTGTTGGTTCAATTCCACAATCTTTTCAGAGGCGGCCAAGCGACACCTAACTAATCTAGGAGACACCACTCTCCAAAAGGTAATATATTGTGTGTTGATGATGAACTCCTTGCTTTTGTGCTTCAAATGATGGTCTCCCCAATACTCAACTCTCTTTCACAAATTTTGCTATGGTGGGAAGATGATTTGAGTGGAAAGCAACTTGGGAAAGGCTAGAGATCAAGATTCTTGTTGTAGGATTGGAATGTCTTGGTCTCGACACATGAGTAGGTGGTTCTCTCTCAGAAAATGAGTAGTGGAAGTTAGGCATGTTCTGATGGCTCTCTCACATATGGAGAAGTGGGTGGAGGGGTATATATAGCCTCCACACAAAATCCAACCGTTACACACATTTGACCCAACTTGGTCGGACCGAATAGAAGAACTCGGTGAGACCGATTCAGTTCAAAATGTGAACATTAGGAATCTCGGTGGGACTGACTGGAACAACTCGGTGGGACCGATGTGCTAGACTTAGGGCAAAACCTCATCTAGGTGGCTCCGATTGCTTCAACTCGGTGAGAACAATTTTAGCAAGGAGTAAACAAAGAGTTGGTGAAGAAAACTCAGTGGGACTGATTGCACATTTTGGTGAGGCCAAAATAATTGCAACAGGAAACAGAGAATTTGCAAGGCCATCTCGGTGAGACCGAGATCCGTATTGGTGTAACCGAATTGCTAGGGTTTCTGGCAGTGGCTATATAAAATGAACTAGTTGGGGCCAGATGGAACATTTATGTGGGGCCGAGTTTTACTTTGAGTTTTCGACATATTTGGAAGATAAAGTGGCTGAGGGTTTAGGAGCAATATCACTAAGCACTTTGAGCAAGTAGACCATTAAGAAACACCTCATCTCCTTTTAATAGTATTGGCTTTCCTATGGACTTAATGTGATCTTCAATCACTAAAATATAAATGAGGAGTCCACATCTCTAGTGCATGCCATGCCAATCATTGAACTTTGTGAAATGTTAAACTTGAATGGCTATATGTTGTTATGAATTACCAAAACCACCCGGCAATTAATTGCACTTTCACTCGCCCAATGATGCCCAACAACACTCGTGACCAAGGCCTATGTGCTCCTGTCGGTGTATTAAACATGGATGTGTAATAGTGTCACTTATGCGCAGACAAGTAGTAGCTCCCACGCCAAGTTAAAGTCCTAGTAAAAAGATTCCAAGCCAAAGGAAACAACTCTTCGAGAGATCGTGGAGCGCATCAAGAAGAGCAAGATAAGTTACAAGATACAACGATCAAAGCAATCACTGCTGACAAGGTTAAGACCCAGGCAGGCCCCGCGACAAGAAGATCCCTGCTAACCACCAGCGTTCCACCTCACCAGCCAGCTGGTAGCTAATCGATGAGTGTTGAGCCTGCAGGTGGTCCGGTGGAGCTCACCTGCACGTGTCATATCGCTGGGGAGTAGATTACCTTTATCGTCACCCGTCCAAACGGCGTGTGAAGCTAATAGGAGTTAGTTGGGAAAGCAGTATGTTGGCATTGTTGCTATCTAATCATCATGCAATGAACCATTTGCCACTATGGTAACCCCTTGAGCTATAAACCAAGGTCGAGGGCAACATTTACAAGGGTTCGAAGACATTCTAACTCTAGCATACGTACTTGTGTAGTAGCCCTCGCCATGCGTCTTGCCAGGGAGAGCACACCGTGTACTCATGCATACACTCATCCAGTACACCAAAGTAGGAGTAGGGTTTTATGCTTCTCAGCGGCCCAAACTTGGGTAAATATTGCTACATCCTCTATCGTCATGCTCTTTCCGTCGTGTGCAATCCCCTCACCGAACCACAAAGGGGTTAAGTGTAACACCCCGGATGTAACTTGCCATATTTGTAACACCGACTCTGCTATTTTCGGCTTTAAGCTATGAGATTCCCTTTGTGGTTGGGTTTTGTCTTTGTTTTGCATTTGTTCATGTCATGCTTTTCATATCATGTCATCATGTGCATCGCATTTGCATACGTGTTCGTCTCATGCATCCGGGCTTTTTCCCCATTGTCCATTTCGCAATCCGACACTCCCACATGCACCAGAAGCATCAGCGCCTCCGCCCACGGCTAATCCAGGAGCGCCACGTGTCCCATCCGCCGTCCTCTCCGCCGCCGGCCCGGCGAGCCTGGATCGGGCTTGCCCGGCCCATCGCCGCCACAGCGCCTCCGAGCCCGCGCCGTCCCCGAGCCGCGCCCGAGTGCCAGCGCCACCGCTCGGATCCCGCGACGGCCACTGCCTTCGCTGCGAGCTCCACCGGCGACCGCCCTTGCGCCGCTCGCGCCCACCGCGAGGCCCGCCGCCTCCGCCTCGCCGCCGCACCTCCATTCACTCCAGCGCCATCCCCAGCCTCCTCCGGCGAACCCCTCCTCATCCACATGTGCCGGCGACCACCCCTCCTACTCCGACGACGTCTTCCGGCGAACCTCGGTTCGTGAGCCGACGAACCCTAGATCTGTTCCGGAGGGGTATATTTCCACTAAGTCCTTGTTCACTGCCTCATAACTCCATGACCATAGCTCCGTTTCATGCAAATGTGATATCAAAATGTTCATTGTGAGATGCTCTTCATTTAATTCCATTATGGAATTCTTGTTTGAGTCCATCGTGATGCCCTAATCATTGATGCAAGAGTGCTATAAAATGTTTACTGATGCTACTTATCAGATTATGATGATTTGTCATTTTTGTCACATTTGTTGTGTGCATCATATGGGCATGAGCTCTATATGTGTTTGTATATATGCCATTCCATATTTACAGGGGTGATTGCCATGTATTTTTGTGATCAATGTGGTGACTAGCACAAGCATGCAAAGTAGCCCTCGTGATTTTGCTGATTATTCTTATGCCATGTAAACATGATGCTACAGTGAGATACATGCTTATTTTGAGATGCTTTAGTAAGGATGTTCTTGTCATGCAATGCCTTGTGGTGAGTGATTTGAGCTTGCAAAGATGCCTTCATAATTCTGTTTATGCCATGCTCTGTTTTGTGTTAAGTCTGAAACTGTTAATAAAACTTGCTATGTTTACATGGGTGCCATCATATCTTCTATGCCTTTTTGGCTCATGGTTAGTAAGGGACTTTTGTTCTATGCATTTATTATATTCATGCCATGCCTTGTATTGCCATGATATGTTCTTGTAGCATGTTGTTTTCTTGCTCTAAACATGGCTTCCTGATGTTATTTCTGGCATGTTAGTATTTTCACTAAGTCTGTGATGCTGATACCTTTTGCACTTTTGCCATGCTTGTTTGAACCTGCTCTTGTGTGATTTAGCCGTAGCTCAGTGTTCATGTTTTGTCAAGCATCTTGAGTAAATCACTGCCATATTCTTTGTTGCTATGTTGGAGTGCAGTAGCTTAGTTTCTTGTTGCTCTCTAGGTGGCATCGTGTTGTTAATCGCAGAATTGTGCCATTCTTGTTTTGCTTGCCATTTGCAAACCGTGCATCCGATTCTGGAGATCTTTATATTGATTTCGACCCAAATCATCTCATCTTTCCAGCGACACACTTGGTTTGCCAAGTTGATGCCTTGATCATTCTTTCCCTTCCGAAGCACGCATATGCATTGCATATCATGTCTTGCATATCATGCCATGTTTTGCATCATGTTGCTTGTGCATTGCACTGTGGTTGATTGTTGTTCCTTTGCTTGTGATCTTGCTTTGGGTAGATCCGGGAGACGAGTACGTGATCGAGGAACCTATTGAGTACGCTAACAAGGATCAAGCTTTCGTCAACTCTGAGAACTTTGCAGGCAAGATGACCATACCCTCGATATCACTTCTATCTTTGCTTGCTAGTTGTTCTCTATATTGCTACGCCGCGCTACCTACCACTTGCTATATCATTCCTCCCATATTGCCATGTCAAGCCTCTAACCCACCTTTCCTAGCAAACCGTTGTTTGGCTATGTTACTACTTTTGCTCAGCCCTCTTATAGCGTTGCTAGTTGCAGGTGAAGATGAAGTTTGTTCCATGTTGTAACATGGATATTGTTGGGATATCATTATTATCTCTTATTTACTTTAATGCATCTATATACTTGGTACAGGGTGGAAGGCTCGGCGTTATGCCTGGTGTTTTGTTCCACTCCTGCCGCCTTAGTTTCTATCATACCAGTGTTATGTTCCTTGATTTTGCATTCCTTACACGGTTGGGTGTTATGGGAACCCCTTGACAGTTCGCCTTGAATAAAACTCTTCCAGCAAGGCCCAACCTTGGTTTTACCATTTGCCACCTAAGACTTTTCCCTTGGGTTCCACAGACTCAAGGGTCATCTTTATTTTAAACCCCCATGCTAGTGCTCCTTTGAGTGTTGGTCCAACCTGTCAGCCGCCGGTGGCCACCAGGGGAAACTCTGGGTTGGCCTACCGGAAGTTTGGACAATCTGATGTGCCCTGAGAACAAGATATGTGCATCTCCTATCGGGATTTGTGGGTACATTTGGGCGGCTTTGCTAGTCTTGTTTTACCATTGTCGAAATGTCTTGTAACCAGGATTCCGAGACTGATCGAGTCTTCCTAGGGGAGGAATATCCTTCGTTGACAATGAGAGCTTGTGATGGGCTAAGTTGGGACACCCCTACAGGGTTTTGAACTTTCGAAAGCCGTGCCCGCGGTTATGGGCAGATGGGAATTTGTTATTATCCGGTTGTAGAGAACTTGAAACTTAACTTAATGAAAATGAATCAACCGCATGTGTACCCGTGATGGTCTCTTTTCGGCGGAGTCTGGGAAGAGAACACGGTCTTGTGTTATGCTTGAACGTAAGTAGCTTCAAGATCACTTCTTGATCACTATAAGCTTCTCGACCGTTCTTTGCTTCTCTTCTCGCTCTCATTTGTGTAAGTTAGCCACCATATATGCTTAGTGGTTTGCTGCAGCTCCACCTCACTACCCCTTTCCTACCCTTAAGCTTAAATAGTCTTGATCGCGAGGGTGTGAGATTGCTGAGTCCCCGTGACTCACAGATACTTCCAAACAGATGCAGGTGCCGATGATGCCAGTGCAGGGGACGCTACCGAACTCAAGTGGGAGTTCGACGAGGATTCGGGTCGTTACTATGTTTCTTTTCCGGATGATCAGTAGAGGAGCCCAGTGGGGACGATCAGGGATCTAGCATTTGGGGTTGTATTTATTTATTTTGGTTCCGTAGTCGGACCTTTGTTTGTACCTTGGATGATGTATGGATTATTTATGTATTGTGTGAAGTGGCGATGGTAAGCCGACTCTTTATCCCTTTCTTATTCAGTACATGGGATGTGTCAAGATTACCTCTCTTGCGACATGCCTACCATGCGGCTATGCCTCTAAGTCGTGCCCCGACACGTGGGAGATATAGCCGCATTTTGGGTGTTACATTGAGCCACTCCATAGATTGTCAGTCCACGCCGACATAGAGATTCTCCGATGTCATCACTTTCTACTAGCAGGTATTTTTCATTATAGAACTTGGATTGTCTATTCGGATGATGGGCTTCCTCAAATGCCCAAGCTCTTCATGGAAAGCAAGTTCGATGCACACCCACTGAGTTTTTAGTTTGAGATTTCATGCAATTATAGCTATTATTGCATCCATTGCATGGCAATCCCTACAACTCGCATTGACATCAATTGATGGGCATCTCCATAGCCCGTTGATTAGCCGCATTGATGTGAGACTTTATTCCTTTTTTGTCTTTGTAACACCCAAAAAATTTAACCCATGTTTTATTAAGTAAAATTTGACAGAACTAAAATTTTGGATTATATTAGGTCTTTTATTTATTTTAGAACCTTTTCTGGTTTCCTGTTAAAAAAAGACATCCCTCCATATTGGAACTTTTGAAAAATATTGTCTCTTTAAGAGTTTTCTTGATCATGTAATCCACCTATTTAGAATTACGTAATAAATATTTTTAGAATAAAATTTGTCAGAAAATAATTCTTTTAATAGCATTTTCATTTTTTGAAATGCTTCTGTTGCACTAAGACCCTTTTAAATAATTCTTTCAAAATTCTACAAAAAATTTGAGAGGTCCTTTGATGCCTAGAGATCACTTCCATGCAAAAACACACCTTGGTCTTTTAAATTTTTTGAGGAAAACATCCTCTTTCAAATTATGTCCCATTCTTTAGTTATAACTACAACTCTAATTTTCCTAGCTCCAATATTTCCGAAATTTTTGCATCTTATAGTCCTTCCAACTAAACCCTTAATCCAGAAGATCAGCTCCATTTGCACATTTTAAAATCACCAAATGTTCTCCTTAATATCTTGTCCAGAATTGAATTTCCTCCAAACTTGCACTAACAAGTCTCTTCTTTCCTCAAACCAACTCCACTATGATCTCTAGGATACAAAGAGACCTTGTCCTGCCAAGTTTTACATCCAACAAAGTTACGAAGCTAGCTCTAGAATTTCATCAAACACCTTGAATGCATGATTGGATTTTTGCAATTCGTCGCGATTGCATTAGCAACACCTTGAATGCTCTTACACACCCAACTTAATAACTCTATAATGTTCCACTTGCATCAGAAGCATGTAGCCTAACATAGCATTCAGTCGAGCACTCTACGCGCGTGCGCTGGGCACAGCCAGAGCGCCTGCATTGCTACCAATGGCACCTGAGCCACAACCGCCCTTCTACTACCCCCTATGGTTCGCTCCACCTCCCCGCAAGCCGCCCGCACTAGAAACACCTCATCGACACCCCTCGTCCGCTAGCGCCGCCACCGCCGCCCACATCGGCCATGGTCGACTCCGTGGCAGGCAAGCCACCGCCCTAGACGCATGGCTCGCATTTGAGACAACCGGCATGCTTCGCCTTAATGGAAGGCTGCCGCTATCCAGCACCTCGCACCACCGGCCGTGCGAACCTCGCACCCGTCCACAACTTTCCATTAGTGCTGCCGCCGAAGGCTGCTCGTGGACGGCGCCGTCTAGTCCACCTGGCGCTCCCCCAAGCCCTCCAGCTCATTAGGGACCCGGCTGCAAGCCACCGGCGCCCCACTGATACGTCTCCAACGTATCTATAATTTTTGATTGTTCCATGTTATTATACTATCTATTTTGGATGTTTTATATGCATTAATATGCTATTTTATATTATTTTTGGGACGAACCAATTAACCTAGAGCCCAGTGCCAGTTTCTGTTTTTTCCTTGTTTTGGAGCTTTGCAGAAAAGGAATACCAAACGGAATAAATCCTTTGTGGTGATTTTCCTTGGACCAAAAGACACCCAGGAGACTTGGAATCCAAGTCAGAAGAGCCACAAGGCGTCCACAAGGGTGGAGGGTGCGCCCCGGGGGGTAGGGCGCGCCCCCTACCTTGTGGGACCCTCGGTGACCCCCTGACGTAGATCTTTCTCCTATATATTCACATATATTCCCGAAACACCAGAAGCTTCCACGAAAACACTTTTCCACCGCCGCAACCTTCTGTTCTCGTGAGATGCCATCTTGGGGACTTTTCCGGCATCTTGCCGGAGGGGGATTCGATCACGGAGGGCTTCTACATCAACACTATTGCCCTTCTGACGAAGTGTGTGTAGTTTACCTCAGACATACAGATCCATAGCTAGTATCTAGATGGCTTCTTCTCTCTCTCTCTCTCTTTGATTCTCAATACCATGTTCTCCTCGATGTTCTTGGATATCTATCTGATGTAATCTTCTTCTGCATTGTGTTTGTCAAGATCCGATGAGTTGTGGATTAGCTTATCTATGAATATTATTTGAATCTTCTCCGAATTATTATATGCATGATTTGATATCTTTGTAATTCTCTTCGAACTATCGGTGTAGTTTGGCCAACTAGATTAGTTTTTCTTGCAATGGGAGAAGTGCTTAGCTTTGGATTCAATCTTGCGGTGTCCTTTCCCAATGACAGTAGGTGCAGAAAGACCCGTGTTGTATTGTTGCCATCGAGGATAAAAAGATGGGTTTTACATCATATTGCTTGAGTTTATTCCTCTACATCATGTCATCTTACCTAATGCGTTACTCTGTTCTTCATGTACTTAATACTCTAGATGCAGGCAGGAGTCGGTCGATGTGTGGAGTAATAGTAGTAGATGCAGAATCGTTTTGGTCTACTTGACACGGACATGATGCCTATATTTCATAACCATTGCCTTAGATATCGTCATAACTGTGCGCTTTTCTATCAATTGCTCGATAGTAATTTGTTCACCCACCGTATTATTTGTTATCTTGAGAGAAGCCTCTAGTGAAACCTATGGTCCTTGGGTCTATTTTCCATCATATAAGTTTCTGATCTTCTGTTTTCCATCGTATTAGTTTTCGATCTACTATTTTGCAATCTTTTACTTTCCGATCTATAAATCCAAAACCCAAAAATATTTACTTCATCATTTTTTTAGTTTTATCTATCTCTATCAGATCTCACTTTGCAAGTGACTGATAAGCGATTGACAACCCCTTTATCGCATTGGGTGCAAGTTGTTTGATTGTTTGTGCAGGTATTGGTGATTTGTGCGTTGACTCCTACTGGATTGATACCTTGGTTCCCTAACTGAGGGAAACAATTATCTCTACTTTGCTGCATCACCCTTTCCTATTCAAGGGAAAAACCAACGCAAGCTCAAGAAGTAGTAGGAAGAATTTTTGGCGCTGTTGCCGGGGAGATCTACGCCAAGTCAAGACATACCAAGTAATCATAAAAATCTCATCTCTTGCATTACATTATTCGCCATTTGCCTCTCTTTTCCACTACCCCACTTCTAAAATGATTTTCGAAAAGATTTGCCGTCTTCTTCCCCCCTCTTTCGTTCATCTTCTTCATTTGCTTTTTGTGTGCCTGCGCTTTAGATCTCTTGTCTTGCTCTCATGGCTAGCACTTTTACCCCTCATTTACCTCCTGACTTTGAGGTTCTTCACTTCAAACAGAGACAAGGAGAAAATGTCGGATTTCGGGTTCCGGCAAAACCCTTTAGGTTCGAACACTGCGATGTGCACAAAGATATCTCCCCCTCTCTAGCTCGCACACTCTGCGATCTCACGGCCTAGCTCGACGAACCCAAGAACATGAGATACAAGATTTATACTGGTTTGAGCCACCGTTGTGGTGTAATACCCTACTCCAGTGTGGTGTGGTGGATTGCCTCTTGGGCTGAGGATGAACAGTTACAAGGGAAGAACAGCCTCGTGATGAGAGGTGTTCTTGTGCTTGGTGAACTTGTGTGGTTGGGGTAATATCGATCCGGTCTAGGTCTGAATCAGATGCCTCTCTATGGTGGTGGCTAGTCCTATTTATAGAGGCCCTGGTCCTCTTCCCAAATATTGAGCTGGAAGGGATCCCACAACGGCCAAATTCGAAGGGAGACAACTAGTACAAGCTATCCTGACAAAAGTAGTCTTCGCCTGCCAAAGGCTCTGGTGGTGACGCCATCTTGGGCTCCACGGTGACCTCCATCCTCCTGTCCTGCTAGTCTTGGTATTGTTGAACCGATATGGAAACCTTTGGCTGATGCATTGGGACTCCTCGTGTATGCTTTCCCCTTTAGCACCAAAGAGGAAACGACGACACTACGAGCGCTGGCGCCAGCCTCGCTCCAGTCGTCATGGCTTACGTCACAGAAGCCTCGTGAGGTGCCCCTCGCCTTGATCTCTCCGCCCCTCGCAAGCCAGCCTGGTGAGGCCGCCCCTGAGGAGGTTTTGCATCATCCACCTCGCTAGGCTTGACCCCTCGCGAGGGTCTTGAATGTTTGCTGGTGAAGATGGGCCGTACGTGGCCGCTGGTGGAGCCACGCTGCGGGCCGTAGGCAGGCAAGTCTGGGGACCCCCGTTCCAAGAACACCGACAGTAGTCTCCGGGCCCAAGGTGCGCTCGGGCTAGGCTCCGAGGCGAATCCAAAGGGCAAGCACGGAGCGCCTCGGGCTCCATCAGCCTGCGGCCTCGGTTTGCATGTGGCGACTGATCGGACGTGGGCATCTCCGCTTCCCCACACTGCCTCGGCAACTGCCCGACTTGACGGGTCCATGCTCCATGCACAAAAAAGATCATTATTACCTTAGATCGTGGAGGCCGGCGGTTGGCCTCCCCTTGGCTATAAATGGGAAGTGGGGGGGAGCCCCCATCACCCGTCTTTTCCTAGCTTCTCCCGCTGCTTCTTCTTCTTTTCTCCATTGCTTGCTCGTGCGGTCATGGCGCCGATACGGAGGTTCTTGACCGCGGAGAAGGGCAAGACTCCCTCAACAAGCCCGAGGTACTCCCGCCGAAGAAGAGGCGGTCCCATCGTCGTGAGATGGTTGTGAGGCCGGTAGTGTCGTGGCCGTGGTACGAGAGGCCACCTCCTGGGTACCCGTTGCCCTTGTATGCTCACGCCGAGGGTTCTGAAGGGAGGAGCGATGAGCGCCGCCGCCCGCGCCAAGGCCGTGGTCGCCGTGCCGCAGAGATGCACGCCGTCATCCCAGGGGTCCATGCTGCGGACTCTTCACGCGAGTTCATGCTATGGGTGGCAACGCCTCCGAGCACTTGGATTCGCCTCCTGCATTCACCACCGAGATGCCTCCGAGGGGCCCTCTCGATCTTTGGCTGAAGCATGCCGACTGCGACGCCCCGGCGACTGGAGTGGAGGTTGAAGTCAGTGCCTCCGGGAGGATCTTCATCACTCAAGGTTGGGGCGAGGTCGCCCGAGTCTTTCATGCGTACGGTGCACTCGCCATCTACTTCGAGTATGATGGTACCTCCATGCTGCTCTTCAAGGTCTTCGACGAGGATGGCCGCCGCTTGGAGTGCTGCCCTAAAGGGGATCACCAGGACGGCGCAGCGGCTGGTGCTGGGCCTGTCGCTGGCCTCGCCCACAGCTCCTGTAGCGACAGTGGTGAGTCCTGGTGGTCCAGCGACTCTCCCGAGCTCATCGAGTCTCCGGAGACGAGCGACGACATCAACGTGACCCCAAGCTCTCGTTGGGCCCGGAGCAAGGCTGCCGTGTCTGGCCGCTGGTCTGGATGGGGTTGGCGCCGGCCTCCCGTGGCCCACTGTTGATGATGGCGTCGGTACTATTCGGCGCGATAGAGATCCTATGAACTCCTTTTTTGTTTCATGTGAGGAATTTAGAACGGATCCCGTGGGTGTGTGTAAAGGATCTGTAATTTCTTTTGTTGATATTATCCTTATTGTAAAAATTTGCGAGCGCATGTCCTATTGAGGCTTGGTCTCCCCTTTCCAATCCCGAGACAGCTTGGTGCTCTACGCTGACAGGTCCCGGTGCCCAAGCAGGCTGCAGCCGTTGCTGGTATGCCAGGTCGCAATGCCGTGGTCAAGGCTAGGTGGTGAGCGGCTCAAGGTCCAGTAAGAGTCCTAAGGCGCGATGCTCGAGAGGTCCCCTTTAGCGTGCAAGCAGCTACCTGAGGATGGGAGAGGGAGGCTACGTTGCCGCAGCAGGGCAGTGAAAAGGCGAGAATCTTATGCCGTAGCGCTGGGTCGGTCTAGGTACAAGACTTATCTTGGCGTTCCGGAGCCAGTTTCTCGTGTCGCACCAGACTTGGGCGTCGGCCGCTGCTGGGTAGCTAGCTTAGGCCTGTGCGGGCCTCCCCCTCTTCTCCATACTCTTCCTGGTGCTCTACATCCTCAGGTCCCGGCCCTCGAGCGAGCTTAGCCGCCGCTGGTATGCCAGGTCGCGATGCCGTGGTCAAGGCCAGGGGTGAGGGATGGAGAGCCAGTAAGAGCTCCTGAGTCGCGATGCTAAGGAGCCCCCTTTTAACCGCAAGCGGATTGCATGGGAGAAGAGAGAGAGAGTCCACGGTACCACCCGTTGTACTCCTCAGGAAGTTCCTGCAGGTTAGCGCGAGGAGGGACGCAAATCGCCATGGTGATTGCTGGTCCATCGCTGGCATGTGGGAGAGGACTCCCTACTGCGGAGAGCCCCCTGGTCGTGTACATCCCCTCCCTGACACGTGGCTTGCACGGCAGGGCTAGACGAGGTGTATCTGGGCACTCGTGAGCCAGCGCAGGAATCACGAGGCCCTACCTCAAGGCGGGTTGTGCCTGGTCTTGGTTCTTGATGGCCGTGGCATTCCTGCGATATGGTTAGACAACCTGCGCCGAATGGATTTCTTGAGGCTACCGCACGAGAAGCCCAAGAACCAACGACCCCAGGAGGTGACGTGAACGGGGCCACCCGCCAGACAGAGCTCAGCAGTTGGATTTATCGACACTGCAGGGACGGACCCGAGCACAGACGTCGTGCCTAGCCTTCTTATGCGAAGGATCCTTAAGAAAGACAATCGGCACGAGGCTCTGATGATGGGTGACAATCAGGCAAGTGATATCCATAGATATATTACGCATGAAAAGCAACTAGCTTAGGTAAATGCAAGAACGATACATGCCACTGGGTTGGACCCGAGCGGCCTGGGGTTAATGCATCCCAAGGGGCGCTCCCAGTAGAGTGAACTGAAGATGCAAGCGGATACGTGCCGCAGGGACGGACCCACGCGGCCTGGGGATGATGCAGCCCATGGGGTGCTCCCATCTGAATGAACATGGAAAATTTTCACCTGGTTTGGTTGCCGAAGGAGTGTTGGGGTAGCTGAAGACACGTAGCGAAGAAGTTGCTTCTCACGAGCTGCCGAGACCCGGAGCCTCTGGAGGCTCTGGAGGCTCAGGTGGCCTCCGGAGGACCGTCTCCATCTCCGCCAGGACCGCATGGTAACTGGCTTCCTGACCTCCCAGGATGCTCCGAAGATTGTGCTAGAAGGAAGCAGCCATGCTTGGCAGGCCGAACGACATGCGAACGTAGCTGTGAGGTGGGCCCTCACACCGGCCAGCATGCGAAGGCCAGAAGCGCTCCTGAGGTGCGGCCATGTTGAGCCCTGGGATGTCGATGCAGACGCTCAGCTCACCACCCTCGCCTGGGTGGGGAGCAACGCCAGGTGGGCGGCGGTCGCCGCGTATTGCTCTTGCTTCCTGAAGCTCCTGAAATGCCTTGGTGATGAACTCCTGAGCGCCGTGCGCTCCTCGCCCGGTATCCTCCTGAGGGAAATGTGCCGCAAAGCACGCCTCCACATGGTGCCCGAGCGCCTCCCTTGTGATGTTGCCCAGGTTGGAGGCCCTCCAGAAGAGAGCCCCCGAGCCCTGCCCGAGGACGGCACTGGGTGGGACTCCCTATGCGAGGGAGGGAGGCGCCCCAGGCGCTGGCATAGATCCTGAAGTGGCACTGCTGGAGGTGTCCCTCCCACGCAGATCCAGTGCGGAGTAGCTACTTCTTCTTCTTGGGGTTGGCCTCAGGAGGGTACTGCGCACCCGCGCTGTCAGGGTCTTCGATTGATGCAGCTAGGAAGGCGCGCTCGAGGGAGCACACCGCGACTCTTTCTTCGCAAGGGACCGTGATGATTCTGCCGCTTCCTGACATCTTGAGGACGTTGTAGCCATGGTGGGTGACTGCCATGAATTTGGCTAGTGCTGGGTATCCGAGGATGGCATTGTACGGCAGGCGGATGTGGGCGACATCAAAGTCGATGACCTCGGTGTGGTAGTTATCACGCTGACCAAAGGTAACAGGGAGGCAAACTTGCCCTATCGGGGTGGTGGAGCTGTCTGTCACTCCTGAGAAAGGCTTGGTGGGGTGGAGCTAATCGTATGGTACTTGAAGGCTGTCGAACGTCTCGACGGACAGGACACTGAGTTCTTCGCCGCTGTCAATGAGGGTCTTGGTGACTTGGACATTGCTGATGACAAATGAACAAAGCATCGGGAGGACTCTAGCGGTTGCCACGCATTTGAGCTGGTCCGCCGAGCTAAAGGTGATGGCATACTTGGACCACCTGAGCGGGTGCATAGCCTCGAGCTTGGCGAGGGTTGCATTCACTACGCAGGAGAACTGCTTGAAGATGCACTGGTGGGCTGGGGCCTGAGCGCCACCCAAGATGTAGGCGATGGCACACGACTCCTGGAAGCCCCCAGCCCCTTCGTCCTGTTGATGGTCGTCATCCTTCTTGGCGGCGGCAGCGGAGGGAGAGCAGGGTTGCCTGAGGACGATCCTCATGAGGCTGGTCCCTCCAGGCGCCCTCACGAGGCTGGTCCTGCCAACGATCCTTGTGAGGCTGGTCGCGCCACTCTTGGCGGGGCCCACGGTCATCCCAACATCCTCCACCTCCTTGGCCGTAGCCCCGGTCGTTGCGCTTGGGGCATCAACCAAAATGTCCATCTCGAATGGCCCTGAGCTCTTGACAATCGTTGGTGTTGTGCATGCGCATGTTGTGGAAGGCGCAGAACATATGGCTGCCCTTGGACGACTCGGGAAGTCCTCGGCCACGCTTGGTGTCCGGTTCTGCTGCGAGTACGGCCACTCATTTACGCTTCATGTCCTTCACCTTGGCCTTCTTCTCCTCTGGATCCGCAGCAGGGAGCTCAAGGAGGGAGAGATGCCCCTCCTCAGCCCTTGCACACTTGATTGCTATGTTAAACAGCTCCAAGGTCGTGCACAACTCCTCATGGATGGCGAGCTCCTTCATCTTGACATTGCGGACGCCGTCGGAAAATGCTGAGATGATGGCCTCGTCCGTCACCTTGGGGATCTTGATACGCGCGTTGTTTAAGCACTGGATGTAGTTCTGTAGGGTTTCGCTTGGTTGTTGCTTGATGCAACATGGGTTACCCGTGACCGGGGGGCGGTCGCGAGTGCCCTGGAAGTTGGCGATGAAGTGGCCGCGCATCTCATCCCAGGAGGAAATCAAGCCTGGGTGCAGGTTTTTAGGAGCCATGAGCGGGCGTCGTCCTTGAGAGCCATGGAAAACCAGTTCGCCATGACCTTTTCGTCGCCCTTGGCCGCTTCGATGCTCAGCTCGTAGAGCTGCAGAAACTCCGCTGGGTCGGGGGTGTCGTCGTAGCGAGGAGGTCAGATCCGGATTGAACTTGCCTGGCCAGACGACACTACGCAGCTCAGGAGTGAAGGTGCGGCAGTCCGCCGTGGCCACCAGGGCCCGTCTTGGAGGTGGAGCTTGACCTTGGCGTCCCTGTGCTGCTACGGCAAGTGGCACATGGCCCTGCCACAGCAAGCGATCCTGACGTGGTGGTGCTGGAAGCAGTGGAGCATCTTCTTGCGGACGGGGAACCTCCTGGAAACTTCTTTCTTCGTGTGTGGGAACACGGCGTGGCGGATCACGCTACTTGGCCGCGCATCTTGGAGCGAGGATGCCGTCTTGATGCGAGGGAGGCTGAGGTGCTCCATGAGCTTGGCGTGAGGGCGCCATCTTGGTGCTGAGGGGGTTGAGGCGCTCCGTGAGCCACATTGCCCGCAGCCGGGGGCGGGCGGGGCAGCAAAGGGATGATGCAGGAGAGCCCCCCGCGGTGCTGATGAGCTCGGCAATGCAGTCCAACCATTCCTCATAGAGGTCGTCGACCGGGAGGTAGCGCAGGAGCTCGCGTGCCATGAGCAGCGCGGCCAGTACGTCCGTGGGGGCGCGGCGAGCTTGAGACGATAAGACGGTCGGAGTCAGCGACGGGGTGGTGGTGCGACCGTCTCGCTGCACACAGGGGTGCAGTGAAGAGGATTGCTGCTCGTTTGCCGCTGGGCCAGTGGCGGCGTTGGCGGTGGGTGACGGACAACAACAGGGAGGTCCGCCGATAGGGGCTGTCTGAGCGACACGGGTGGCGAGAGAGGCCCGGCGCTCAGCGCGGGCCCGGCGAGTGTAGGCCATGAACTACGCGGAGTGGTGAAGCGCGGATCGAAAAAGAGGAAAGCTTTGGCGTACCCCTACCTAGCGCGCCAAATGTCGTATTTCGGGTTCCGCCAAAACCCTTAAGGTACAAACAATGGGGTGCTCACAAAGATCTCTCCCCCTCTCTAGCTCGCACACTTATCTCACGGCCTAGCTCGATGAACTCAAAGGACATGAGACACAAGATTTATACTGGTTTGAGCCACCGTTGTGGTGTAATACCCTACTCTAGTGTGGTATGGTGGATTGCCTCTTGGGCCGAGGATGAATAGTTAGAAGGGAAGAACAGCCTCGCGATGAGAGGTGTTCTTGTGCTTGGTGAACTTGAGTGGTTGGGGTGATATGGATCCGGTCTAGGTCTGAATCAAATGCCTCCCTATGGTGGTGGCCAGTCCTATTTATAGAGGCCCCGGTCCTCTTCCCAAATATTTAGCAGGAAGGGATTCGACAACAGCCAAATTCGAAGGGAGACAACTATTACAAGCTATCCTGATAAAAGTAGTCTTCGCCTGCCAAAGGCCATGGTGGTGACGCCGTCTTGGGCTCCATGGTGACCTCCGTCATGCCGTCCTGCTGGTCTTGGTCTTGTTGCACCGATATGGAAACCTTTGCCTGATGCCTCCGGACTCCTCATCTATGCTTTCCCTTTAGCACCAAAGAGGAAACAAGGATACTGCGCGCGCTGGCGCCTGCCTGGCTCCAGTCGTCATTGCTTGCGTCACAAAAGCCTCGTGAGGTGCCCCTCGCCTTGATCTCTCCGCCCCTCGTGAGCCAGCCTGGTGAGGCTGCCCCTGAGGAGGTCTTGCGTCATCTGCGTCGCGGGGCATGGCCCCTCGCGAGGGTCATGAATGTTTGCTGGTGAATATGGGCCGTACAGGGCCGCTGGTGGAGCCACGCTGCGGGCCGCAGGCAGGCAAGTCTCAGGACCCCGTTCCCAGAATGCCGACAGAAAATTTAAAGGATGCTTGGTATAGGATGATAGAATCCTATCGTAATTACACTATTGTTGGTGTTACAAACCCTGGGTCTATTGACCAGATTGTGCATAGGCACGGGAAAAAGACCACACTTCCAAAGATCATATAGGAGCGCAACAGACCAGCCCTTTGAAGGATCCAACATGCAGATCAAGAAGACCAAGAGGAACCAGAGAAGCAAGATGCACCAAGGGAAAGGCCTCTCTTGTCGGGCAAGTGAGCCCAGAAAGTATGAGGTTTCCCTAGAAGCAAGCTTTTGAGGCATCCCGGCAGGCCTGCTGGGGCTTATGGAGGCAGAACCACCCCACTGCTCTACTTCATCATGACCCTAGTCGTCGATCAATGCGGTGTCAAGCTCCAAGATGACTAACTAGCTACTATCCACCACTTGGCAGCCACTTCCTATAGAAAACTCCTACAAGTGACACCCGTCCTGCACGTGTCAAGCAAGCAGGTGCAAAGCTGGCAAGGCAGCCCAGCAGAGTTAGGTATGATAGCCCTGATTGCTACCTAATCAGTTCATAATGACTAATTTTCCACTGTGGTGACCGTAGAAGGGGTTGGATGATTTACACCTCCACAAACCCATACGCGTGTAACCGCTCTCGCCTTAAGGAAACCCTGCCGGGCAAGCGGGTTACGTCCACCACCATATTTTTCCACCATCAATCCACCAAAGCAGGAGTAGGGTTTTATGCCTCACGGCGGTTCAAACCTAGGTAAAGTCGCCCGTGTTAGCTCTGCCATGCTGTTCCACGATTTTCCCATCTTTGTGGAATGTGACATCCCCCCGCCGAACTAGAAACGGACACTTGGTCCCAGTGGTGGCCGCGCTATCGCGCGACATCTTTGGCGCGCTAGGTAGGGGGATCACTGGCGCGAAACTGAAGGCGTGAGCAGCGTGCCATCTTCATTGCCATTTTCTTCTTCAATGGCTCCATCGACTATGCCACCCAAGAAGAAGCCCAGTGTCACAGCTCACCCGTCCACCTCGAAGGCTCCGCCGCCCACGGCCGCCAATGCCACGGAGGGCGCAGGGGTGCAGGAGGATGCAGGCACTATGGGAGACGTGGTCGGCGCAGGCGGCATTATAACCACCTCCCCCGCGGCCGAAGCAGGGGCGGGAGGCACCGGCGAGAGCAGCATCAACAACATCCCGGTGGCCATGCTCCATGAGGAACGAACAAAGGGGTTGTTCCGTCCATACCTCTTCTCCTCGCCGGAAGGCATAGCCACAGCGGTGGCACTAGGTCTGGAGCAAAACGCCACCCTCCGGCCGCCCCCATCATGGGTGCAATCGCAGGGCGTGCACCTCCCCCAGAGTGGGTCGACCCCGCCGCTGCGCTCAACGGAGCCACTAGCCCTCAAGCGCCTTCACCGCGTCACCATGCCATCCAAGCGGCTGGTTTGCAACAGTGAGGGCACGTCGCCACCACCGCTGGCACCATCAGAAGCCGGGCGACGACGTGGTCCACATCGTCATCACGGATGCCAAGAACCGCTACTGAGGCCATGTCACGGGTCCAGCTGTTATTGAGGTTCCTGCTGGCAGCCAATCAGATGGCATGGTGAGCTCCATGGCCCAGCTGCTATTGAGTGGAGAGCCACCAACAAAGTCCGATTGGCTTCGTCGAGGCTCGGGGCTCATAGCGGGCTGGCCCACGACGACCACCCCAATCAACGACGACAACCCACGCTGCTGGCCGTATGGAAGGGGGCACGCCCACTTTGCAGTCCCTACCGCGGCAGCCAGCATGGGAGCCCCGGGATCTAGAACCTAACGACGTGTCGATGGCCTCTTCCGACCCTCGAGCATGTCCAGGCTAATGGCATGACCTAGAGGACTGGCGTAGGGGAGGCACGTGGGTCGTCATTGAGCAACGCCGCGATGACCACTATCAGCCCAATGGGTGCGATGGCCTCGGCATCGACGAGCCTGTGCTCAAGGGCAGCGGGTGCCTGCCTTTCAAGGTTGGGTTCCCTGCCTTTACTCATGAGCTACGGCAAGTTCGCTGGCCAACTGCTCGCATGTTCAAGCCAGAGATACCCGAGAAGTACGATGGGAGGCTGAACCCGGTAGAGTTCTTGAGCATCTGCACCATCGTTGTTCAAGCTGCCAAGCGAAGAGATAGGAAGGTGTTCGCCAACTACTTCCCTTTGGCGCCCAAGTGCAATGTGAGGTCTTGGCTGACGCACCTGACGAAGAACTCCATTTCGTCATGGGCTGACCTGTGTCATGAGTTCATTGGCGCCTTCACGGGCGGCCATCAAGAACCAGGACGGCCCAGCGACCTGCAGCTTCTCCAGCAGAAAGAAGGAGAGACTCTACAAAAGTATTTGCATAGATTAAGCAGAGTCCCCTGGAATATCCCAGATATCCACCCCGCAGCCGTGATAGCAGCTTTCCAGTGCAATGTGTGCAACTGCAGGATATGTTGCAAGACGAATGTGCGGTTTCCCAAGACTATGAAGGAGCTTTACACCTTGGTGGACAAGTGTGCTCGAGTGGAGGAAGGAAGGAAACTTCCTGGAGAGGTGGATTGTGTCGACATCGAGTCGGAAGAAGACGATGAATCCACCAGTCAGAAGAAGAAGAACAAGAAGCGCATGGATAAGGCAGTGATGACCGTTGAAGGATCGAGCACACCTAGTACCTCTAAGAAGGCTAAGGCCGAAGTCCCTAGAAAAGATGTTGCCGCGTGCTTTGACTGCCAGGAGGTTGCAGCTGCTGAGAAGGCTGGGAAAGGTGATGGGCCGCATTGCAAGATTCATCAGACCAAGGGCCATGATCTCCAAGAGTGTCATCAGCTACAGCAGCTCGTCGAGAAGCAGAGGGCTGAGTATGAGAAGCGTGACAAGGAAAAGGGTCATAATGGCACTGGCAGGAAGGGCTGAGGTGGTGATGCAAACCACATCGGCAAGGCCTCTAGGAAACAAGGAAAACCCGCCAAGGGCCGTGAGAAGGAAGTTTGCAATGAGGAGAGTGATGGAGGGGATGAAGAGGAAACTCACGAATAGGAATTCTAAAAGGCCACTAACGCCCTATTCATTGATGGGGGTGCATCTTTGCACTCCTCTCACCGCCAACTCAAACAGTGGGCATGTGAGGTTAATGTCGTTGAGCTAGCAACAGAGTTTCGGAAGCCACTCAGATGGTCATGCACACCAATCATCTTCAACAAAGAGGACCACCCTGACCGCACCACCGTGGTAGGGTGTTTGTCGTTGTTGTTCTCTCCAACAATTCGCAACCTCAAGGTCAAAAGATGTTAGTCAGCAGCGGGGCCAGGTTGAATCTGATTTCCCCAAAGGAGATCAACGACCTTCAGATAGCAGAGGAAGAACTAAAGGTCACGGGCACATTTCAAGGAATTAATCCCGGCAGGAGCAGTCCTAATGGAAAGATCACGTTGCCATTGAAGTTTGGGGGAGAATTAAACTATCGGACTAAGAAAGTTGTGTTTGATGTGTGTCGGTGTACAAAAGTAGGGGCCTTTCTGTACCCCTTTACTTGTGCACGGCCAGTCGTAGCCACACCTGCAGCCATGCTTGGCGGGGCAGAGGAAGGAAAGATACTAGACTGCCAAGTCAGTACTCAAGCCAGAGGCGCGATGAGCAAAAGGACATGGAAGACTTCCCCGGCAAGGCCCTTGCCAGGGCGGCCTACACTTGCTGGCGCAACTTGCCTAATACCAACAAGGCCGCCGCCCTTGAGCCTGAGAGTTTTGGCATGCAATCTCTGTGAAGCACCAAAGGCCTGCAAGCTTAGATGAGAACCAGAAGACGAAGACCCCCGGCAAGATCCTTGCCAGGGACGGCCACGAGGCCCCAGCAAGATCCTTGTTGGGGGCATCTGCGGGGCCACAGCTTGGCCCGCACGCACCAACGTTTCGCTACCCAACGGCCGTGCCGACGCGGCAACCAGCCTGCCAACTAGGCAAGCGCCTGCGTGGCAGCATGCAACTTCTCGGCCAACTAGGCAAGCACCTGCGTGGTGGCATGCAGATCTTCGTGAAGACCTAGTCACCGGACTAGCACAGTAGCCAGCCAGCAAGCATGGTGATGCATGCCTCGTCGGCTTGGATGCGCGTCGAAGCAAGGCGAGGCGGCGACAGACGGGATGAGCTTCATTGTTGTCACCGTCGGCATCGCATTAAATTCGTTTGTCCTACGGTGCCAGGTGATAAACTTGTACACTGTAGATACTTTCCACCTCCTGTGTGCCACTATGGCAACCCCTTTGACATATAAAAATAGGCCCGAGGCATACTATGGAAGGACATGGACTTTTTTGGACCGGGCATGCACCGGAGCTAGTTCAAGAACTCATGAACACCAAATATACACAAACAAGCAGGACTAGGGTTTTACGCATCGTTTGCGGCCTAAACCTGCGTAAAAATCCCCCTGCGCTAATCTTTTAGACCTGCTCTTTGCGCAGCTCCGCGCCCAGCCAACCCTAGTTTCCCTCGACATCTTTGGCACGCCAGGGGCACAGGGAATCAGAACCGACCCGTTGCTCCAATTAGCAAATCCCGGCTTCCCGTCTCGGCGTTAAGGATCGCACCCTTCGTATCCGCCACCTACCCTCCCTGAGGCATGGGGGACACGTGGCGGGTGGGCCGAGATTAAGAAGACAAGTGGGGCGACCGTTTTCCACCTCGTGATCTTGGGGCGTGGGCGCCATGAATTCCACGACCCGAGCCCCCTTTGTAAATGAGTCGCGCCCCTGCGCCTCCCTCTTTTTATGGGGAAGGCACGGGCCGCCTCTTTACTATTCACTGCGACATGACGCAAGCGTGTTGCGACCGTTCCACGCACGACCCCCACGTCACGCACTCAATGCGGGTAGTGGGGAAACGCAACTAGCGAAGGAGTTACCGCAGTTAAAACTCTGCCATGCATGCCCGCGCACCGTTCTGGGACTGGCCCAACAACGCTTCGTGCTTATGTGTGGGCCAGGCCCGGGGGCTCCTGTCGGTGTACAAAATTAGGTGCCTTTCTGTACCCCTTTACTTGTGCACGGGCCGTCGTAGCAACACCTGCGGCCATGCTTGGCGGGGCGGAGGAAGGAAAGATACAAGACTACCAAGGAAGTACTCAAGCCAGAGGCGCGAACAGCAAAAGGACAAGGAAGAATTCACCCGGGAAGGCCCTTGCCGGGGCGGCCTACACTTGTCGGGGCGACTTGCCCAATACCAGCACGGTCACCTCCCTTGAGCCTAAGAGTTTTGATACCATCGACAACATCAAGACCAAGGCTCGGGAGCACTTGCGTGGTGGCATGCAGTCTTTGTGAAGCACCAAAGGCCTGCAAGCCTAGATGTGAACCAGAAGACGAAGACCCCCGACAAGATCCTTGTTGGGGATAGATGAAGGCCCCCGGCAAGATCCTTGCCAGGGAGGGCCACGAGGCCCCGGCAAGACCCTTGTCGGGGGCATCTGCGGGGCCACAGCTAGGACCGCACCCACCAGCGTTTCGCTGCCCCACGGCCGTGCCGACGTGGCAACCAGCACACCAACTAGGCAAGCGCCTGCGTGGCAGCATGAACCTTCTAGGCCAACTAGGCAAGCACCTGCGTGGTGGAATGCAGATCTTCGTGAAGACCCTATCACCACACCAGCACAGTAGCCAGCCAGCCAGCATGGCGCTGCATGCCTCGTCGGCTTGGACGCGCGTCAAAGCTAGGCGAGGCGGTGACAGACGGGACGAGCTTCATTGTCGTCCCCGATAAAGCAAGAGGGCACATCGGCAGCGCATTAAATGCATTTTTCATACGGTGCCAGGTGATAAACTTGTACACTATAGATACTTTCCACCTCCTGTGTGCCACTTTGGCGACCCCTTTGACATATAAAAGGAGGACCGTGGCGTACTGTGGAAGGATGTGAACTTTTTTGGATTGGGCATGCACCGTAGGTAGTTCAAGAACTCAAGAACACCAAATATACACAAACAAGCAGGACTAGGGTTTTACGCATCATTTGCGGCCCGAACCTGGGTAAAAATCCCCCCGTGCTGATCTTTTAGACCTGCTCTTTGAGCAGCTCCGCGCCCGGCCAAAAGGGGTTCCCCGGGATCCCATAGGTGTCATTTCCCCTGACAATGCGGTTGACCTCCCCTTGCCGTACAATGGGATCCTTGGACGCCCAACCTTGGCAAAATTCATGGCGGCATCTCACTATGCCTACAACATCTTGAAGATGCCAGGGCCAGTGGGAGTCATTGCCATTCCATCAGATGAGAAAGACGCAATCATTTACATGGAAAAGATGTACCGGGACGCAGTCACGGTAGAGGCTGCGGCAGCGGTAGTTCCCGCCTAGGAAAGCAAAGGAAAGAAGAAGGATAGCAGGGACACCAGCGAGGAATCCAGGAAGCATACCTGTCCGGAGTGCGTTGTGCCTGTCAAGGACTTGCCGGAGAGTTCCAACAACAAGAAATCCAAGGTTGCTGCACCACAAGTGAAGAACGTCCCGGCAGGGCTGGCTGGCGTTGCTGGTAGCTTCACTATCAGCGCCACCCTTAACGACAAATAGGAAAGCGCGCTTGTTTCCTTCCCGCGGGGCAATATCGATGTGTTTGCCTAGCAAGCATCTGATATCTCTGTATTTCCAGGGAGGTAATCGAGCAGCACCTTGCTGTCTGCCCACATGCCTGACCTATCAACCAGAAGGTTCGGAAGCAGGCCTTGGAGAGGAAGCAGTTTATTGCAGAAGAGATTAAGAATCTTCAGGCAGCTGGTTTTGTCAGAGCAGTACTGCATCCAACATGGTTAGCAAACCTAGTAGTTGTGCACAAGGCTAACGGGAAATGGTGGCTTTGCATAGATTTCACATATCTCAACAAAGCTTGCCTGAAGGACCCATTTCCCTTGCTGCGCATCAACCAGATCGTTGAGTCCACTTCAGGTTGTGATTTGCTCTCCTTTCCGGATGCCTACTCTGGGTACCAACAGATCTTCATGTTCAAGGAAGACTAAGAGAAGACCTTGTTCATCACCCCATGTGGTATGTAATGCATTGTCTGCATGCCATTTAGATTAAAGAGTGCCGGGTCCACTTTTCCGAGAGCAATCCAGATTGGTTTTGAGCCAAAACTGCACAGAAACATTGAGGCTTACATGGATAATACTATTGTCAAAACCAAGGACAAAGCAACCCTCATCGACGATTTGGAGGAGACATTTGCTAATCTATGTAAGACCAACTTGAAGCTGAATTCGGAGAAGTGTGTGTCTGGTGTTCCCTATGGCAAGCTACTTGGGTTCTTTGTGTCCCATCATCGGATTGAAGCCAACCCTAACAAGAAGTGGCTATCGAGCAGATCCAAGCAGCCAAGACAGTCAAAGATGTGACGTGCCTGACAGGATGCGTTGTCGTGCTCAGTAGATTCATCTCTAAGTCTGTCGAGCTTGCCTTGCCATTCTTCAAAAGGCATCATATATATACAGAAAGCCAAAAGGTCCCTCGGTAGGAATTCAAAGTAATTTCTGAGAGATGCAGATCTAGGCATTCGACCTGATTGTCATATTGTATCACATTATCCACCACTGGGCCTAATATTACCTACAAAAGTAGAAGACGTGTTAGTGCCTACATGCAGTTTTGAACATTACTACATGCCAATTTAGTTTGCAGGATTTGTAAAATGCACTAACATGCCATCTTCGATCTGACATGATTAACATGGGCATTTGATTACATTTTAGAAAAATGTAGCCTTCTTCACAAGAGGTTGGAGTGGATGAAAAGTTCCCTAAGAAAACTAGTATAAATGAATCCAAAGGAGAAATGATTATTGATTGTAACCATAGGGATCAAGCAACCAATATGGGGGGGACATGTATGTACTGAAATCCTCCAAAGGAATCCTTCAGAAATTGTAGTACATTGTCATTATAAACATGGAAAAAGGTGTCACAAATTGAACTCCCTTATGGTTAACATTTACCAGGAAAGCATCTCAAGAAACTGACAACTTGCTCCAGGTTGGGGCCGATAGATTCTAGTGCGAAGACCTTCACTATGCGCAGTTTCAGGGTCAAGCTTGTCGGAATCATTTTCTGAATGAGAGACGAACAAACATCTTCAAAATGAGAAATAATGTTAATTTGTAGAAGGAGAGGTAGAAGGCGGCTGTTGTACCTGAACAGTTGTGGATCTAAGAACAAGTTAGGAGTATTTGTTAAACGAGTAGCCCGGCACTGTCAATTTCGACGTAGAAATGACATTGATTCTTGTTGGACCTTCTTGATCAACTACAAGTAATCTCTCAAGTGCAGGTGTGTCCTCAATGACCATATCATGGTACACATCTTGCGATGTCTTTTTGCGGCACCAGCAACACAAATAAATAGTCCGGAGAGTCATAGAGGTGATGTGGAAGGTACTCAACCCATTGATCGCCTGAAGACGAAGGTAGTCGAGTGCAGTATAGCCACGGAGTAGGCACTCGATGTCACCGTTTGAGAGGCAGATGGTGACGAGCTCGAGGTGCTTCAGTCATGGTAGAATAAGAGCGGGCGCGTCATTAAGGGGGTGGGAACGACAGTTCCTGAACTTGGCGATGCGCATCATGGGCGTGAGGCGGAGTGCTAACGTTGGCAGCGACTGCATATGCCTATGATCAAAATTGAGCTCCTCGACCTGATCTAGGGTGGGGGATCGGAACCAATCGTCAAGCTTGGCTCGATCCTTGCCGTTGGAACGGAACAGGCCCATTCTAAGGCCTCTGGTTGGGCCAAGGTGACTGCCGAGGATCTTGGAGAATACATCCAAGCTTTTTGTGATAGCCATGGTAGACCTCGTGGTTGTCAATGTGGTCGAGAGGGCTGGACTTCCATAGGGGGCACCGCCGCCAGGAAAGGACGATTGTCTGCGCCCCATATTTGATTGGGAGGAGGGAGATGATGACTGTCAACCTATCATCGCGGAGGCTGTTGATGAAGTCTAGGCCTGCTGGACTCGCTTGCGGTTCTAGCTCGCCCGGCCTCCGCTTGTTGGCAACCCTGTTCTTCACCTCCGGATTCTCCTTCTCAGCGGTGCTTTCTGATAGAAATGGGAGTACAGGGAATATTTAGTTAAAACAGGGCAATAGAAAAGTGTATTGGTAACTAGAAGTTATTAGGTAGGACTATAGTAAGAAAAGGGAATAACAGTTGGTTGCTTAAATACTACACAATTCATTTGATATTGCTGGGTAAGTCAACATGTAGATAGTTGAAAAGAAAACTTACTTCAAACAAACTCTGGACGGATGATATCGTCGCGGAAGTTACCATATATCTCAGGACCAGGCCCTTTTATGTGCAATGCAATTCCAGTGCCAGCTTGCAGTTCATAAAACTTAGCAATTTCTCTCCGAAAGTCAGTGCCAAAATAGGGATCACCACGTTCATCGAGTCTTACAGTAGCAATGATTGTAAATCCATGGTTTGTGTGCAGTATAACATCCCTGCAGTCTTGATTTATGTAAAGGGAAAGATTATGCACTACAGATGCTACTGCATAGCAAGGGACGCGCTGTAGAAAATGGTAGGATTGTTAAAGAAAATATGGTAACATGCAAATATGGTCCCAAATTGAAAGAACTGTACAGCAGTCGAAATCGAAGGACAAAATTTTATAATTAAATAGATAGGGTAAACATGATGTGATGGAAATATGAGAGTAATCAACAGAACAATACAACAGTCATTTGCCTAATATAGAAAGAAGAGGGGGGGCCCCCCTTGACGTATATGGTGCATGTGGCACCTTTTATCCAAATGTAGTAATATTTAGAATATTTTTAGGAAATTAGGCCATGCGAGCCGATTTAGGGTGAGATTGAACATACACGCGCATCCTCAAGTCATCTGGTATGGTGAGATGGAATGTCTGGCGGAGGCCGCAAGGTCCTGATGTGTCTACACACTGTACACTCTATGAATGGAAGAAAACCCTCAAATCAGCTCGAATAAAAATGAATTCACGACGATTTCGTCCGGGTGATTAAAGGAGGCAGATGAACTGGGATAAGAGATGAGATAATATCTCATTAAATTAGTTACCTTGTTGTCAATGAGAAAGAACCCTCAGTACGGCAGATTCCCCAACCGAGTGGAGCTGGGTCGACCGCGAGCAGCGTCGAGAAAGTCGATGCCGACAGGCGGCGGCAAGTGGAAGTGGCGTAATGCGATGGGCTTTGCCGGCAGCCTGGCGGCGGAGGCAGGCATCGAGCTAAGTGTTTACCGCCGTGATAGGTGGTTCCATGCATAGACACGGAGGAGCTTGTGCAGGCGTGAATGGGGACCAGAGGGGGTGGCGGGAGGGGTGAGGGTTTTTGTGACGTGGGGATTGTGAGGGTTATCCTTTTTGTTTTTGAATTGGGTGGTGAGGGTTTTCTGTCCCAAAAAATTTTTGGAGGCGATAGTTTGCTAGAGCCAACCATGTGTGATTGATGCAACAGGGAGAATGAAAGTCATTGGACACGGTTCCAATTTTGGGAGCCGTGTGTGATTGACGTACTACCTTCGTCCTGGTTTATTGGTCCCCTTTGTAATTTTTACCAAATTTTGACCAAATATTTAACTAAGAAATGTTTATGCATGTCACCAGAAATAATATCACTGAACACTATGCTCAAATAGCTATCCAACGATATAATTTTTGCTGACCTGCACAAACATTTTGTCAGTTAAACCTTTGGTCAAAATTTAACAGAAATTATAAAGGGGACCAATAAACCCAGATGGAGGTAGATTCCATCAACCGAATTGATTGCATCCATATCCCACAGTTAGACATAAGTAAACATAGATTAAACATACTCGGACATACACTACTAGGGAAATGCTTATACACAAGAGTTCACCAGTAGCGCTTGTTCAAGGAAAGCGCTGCAGCTACATAGCAATAGCGCTTCGGCAGCATGGGCGCTGCTACTATGATCATAACAGCAGCGCTGAACCTATAAAACGCGCTACTACTAAAATCGACGGACCTTTCCAGGTATGCTAGGGATAGTGGTAGCGCTCACTTTTTGAAAGCGCTACTACTATGAATCTTAGCAATAGCGCTTTTTCCGTGACCAGCGCTACTGATAAATTCAGTCCCCCTCCTAGACCAAAGTTTAGTCCCACCTCGCTCCACGAACAGAATTTTTACCACCTTAAATATGGTGCTTCTCAAACCATCACAACCACTTGGTCTTCATCGAACTCTATGTGTAGGATCTATGTCCGCAATAGGAATCTTCGCCGGTTCTTAAACCGGCAAACATTCCTATTGACAATTCATTCCTATTGACAATTCAGATTCTACACAAAAAGATCGATGATGACCAATGCATTTTTTAATTTGATGCCTTTTTTACATGCTAACGATCATAGCCTTAGTAGTAGCGCTGGTTAAGAAAAAATGCTACTCCTAATGATCGTAGAAGTAGCGCTGTTTACGGACAAGCGGTACTACTATGAGTATCTTATCCACGCCGCGTGCGCCCTCACTCTCCCTCACACACTCTCATCTCCACAGGCCGCACGTCGTTGTCGCCGTCACCCGCCATCGCCCCCAACGTGCTGCCTCCCTCCCTCCTCCTCCTCTCGCCGCCCTCATCTCTCCCTCCTCCCGCGGCCATCCTCTCTCCTCCCTAGCCGCCGGTGTCCCCCTCCTCCTCCCTCCTCCCTCTCCTCCTCTCTCCTCCTCCTCCCTCCTCCTTCCCCTCCTCCTTCCCTCCTCCTCATGTCCTCCTTCCCTCCTCCTCCTCCTGGCCTCCTCCCACCTCCTCCTCCTCCCCCTTTCTGTGTTTGTTTTTGTTTTAGTTTTTGTTTTTAGTAAATGTAGGTTTTTAGTATATTTTGTTTTTAGAAAATTTGAATAAGTAATTAGAATATAATAAGTAAATGTAGGTTTCTTGAATAGAATAGGAAATTTTTAGAAATTTTGAATAGAATAAATTATGAAATTGAAAAAATAAGTAAATCTAGGTCTTTTGAATAGAATAGGAAATTATTAGAGAATTTGAAAAGAATAGGAAATTATAACTAATTTTGAATAGAATATTTCAATGTAGCTTATGGAGTTTCACTAAGTCCTAAGATGACGATAATAATGTTTTTTTATATTTTGTTTTTGCAGAGATCAAGGAGCCCCTGCATCATCCCACTACTACAGAAAACCCTAGTAGTAGCGATTGAAATATGCATATCAGTAGCGCTGGGTCCAGCGCTACTGCTAGCGTGCTACAGCTAAGTTGTAGCAATAGCGCTTCCTAGACCAGCGCTACTGATAGTTATCTGCAGCGCTTTTTCATGTGAAGTGCTGCTGCTAAGCCAGCGCAACTGCTAGGTACTCTCTTGCGCTACTGCTAACGTTCCTACTTTCGCCGACCCTCACCCCCTACGTATTGGTGGTGTATTTATACAGGCTCTATACAATAGTTTCATCAGATCATACTAAACATACACTATTCTCATCATATCATAGATATACAGTAGTCTCATCATACCATCATCATCATTCAACACAAATATCATCAGATCTCGAAAATAGCAATACAAGGGCAATCATGTCATGTCTCGAATAAGTGCAATTGCATGGTCATGGCACACACAGAAGTTTCATCATCTCTATCTAAACCATGATGTAGAAGAGAAGAGCGATCAGCATGAGCAAGAGCGCGACTATGTAGTACCGGTGGTCCCGCCCCTGCTCATGCTAGAGTGTCCACCTCAAGTAACTACTTTCCGCTTCAGCTCTGTTGTTCAACCCTCTGTGGCTAGCACCCGGGTACCTATGCAGCTGGGCCTAAGCGGCTGGCCAGTGGTCGTAGACTCTTGGAACCCTCCCAACGTACACGACATAGTAGCCCTTCGCCATCTCTGATCTATGTACCTGCATCGTGAGTTGATGAATTGAACGATAATATGCAATATTATGTACTTAAGAAAACAAGGATGCATAATTAGCAAAATACAATCTAACAATAGTAAACATAAATGATGAAGTTCCTCATACCCAAACTAATTAACTAGAGCGATCTACGCTAGTTCAGGACCACTGTTTAGTTACATCACATAGTTTCGCCGTGCATAAATTCAAATTTTTTCCATAGAAAGACAGTAGTGACACATTGTCATCAACAATCAATCCTCCATGTCAGCGGTCCAATCATCATAGTAAGGGAGGATGCACCTGAGCTTCTTGAAAGGCTTCAGGTCCAGACGCTGAGCGAGTAGCAGTGCTGGGACATCTTCCCGCGTGATTGGCCCATGGTAGAACATCCCTGTTGGTTCGAGGACCTGCTTCATGATCACTTGGGAAAGTTCACACTGTACATGATAAAACTCAACTCTAATTCGATGATTCGGTGTCCTTCATATGCTTGTGGCCCAGCTGACAATCTCGGCATCGTTGGTAGTAGGTGACATGCGAAGGCGTTGATTATCCCTTCTGTACTCGAGCAGGTGATGCATGATGTAGAATCCATCAACCATACTAGTGTGCGGTTGCTGGATGCAGTAGAAGTCGGTCTCATGACCGAAAGCCAGCCCGCGATTCCTGTAGTTTTTCACCTTGATATATCCACCAGACAGGCTGAAGGTTAACAGGGCACTATCGAGAACACTCTTTATGTGCTTGTAATCCTTTTCCTGAGGTTCTTTGATGAGTCCAAGTACAGCGCATGGGAGTATTCTGGGGACAGAATGATGAGGATGCCCCCCCCCCCCCGCTGTGCAAATTAAGTACACCTCAAATTAGCCTCCATGCTTGCAAAGGAATGATTAACACTTACAAAAGGATATGTGCGGATGACTTACGTGGGATGATAAGGCAAGAGAATCACTTCCTTGTCCTTATTAGCGATCATGAATTCTCTGAGGTACTTGCTCGCATAGTCAGGGTGCTCTTTGCAAACTACCAAGAAGCTCTCGTGCATATAGAACAGGTCCACGACACAGATATATTTGATGTTCTCGACCCTGATGTAGTGGTTCAGATACAGCGCATACATGGGGATGAACTGGAAATCCATCTTGGTCATGTGGAACATGTCGTAGATGTAGTCAAATCGCGGGATGAACTTATTCATGGGCCATCTCTCGACGTACAACCTCCCACCTGGCACCTGAGCCGCGTAAAGCGGGTATCCTGGTTTTTCCGCGACTAGAAGGGTTTTCGCTATGGCTAGCACATCTTCATGGAGTCTCATTAAATCATTGTTCACTATGTGCTCTAGCGCTTTCGGAGGTAGGATCGGCTGGCCAGCGACATGGAAGCACTGCGCACCTTTGATAGGTATTCTGTCTACCACCCGGGGCTCCAGAGGCGGCTAGCTACTTGAAGCAGCTCTGGCTCCTTTAGGGCATTTCTTGTTCGGTCTCCTCCTCTGCTTCTTGATGGGTGGCGGTAGTGAGCCCACCATACCTACCCTAACCACCACCCCAGTGTCGTCGGGCTAATCAGTGGACGGGCGTCGGGGGTTGTTGTGTACAGGCGGCATCTGGAGGTGTCTCCTGCGAGGATCGCTTGAAGTGAGACTTTTTGCATTCCGCCTTAGGAAGTTCCGGCTCCGGGAAATCAGGTAGCATCAAGTCATCATCTCCACACTCATAGCCTGAGTCTTCGCCGTCCTGAGCCATCAATTCTCCATCATCATAGGCGGTATTGAAATACTTGTCTGGGTCATCATCATCATCCTCCTCCATGTCATCATCAACATTTTCTTCTTTAACAATGGGGGCTACATCATCTGGCACTAATGGAGGCTCTCCCTCGCGTCGTCCGCTATCACTCGCCACGACAGGTGCAGGTAATGTGGTAGGTGGGGTGGAGTTCATACCTTGTTGAGAATGTGGCGTTGGCGTGATACTGGGAGCCTCGAGACGAAGAAGAGACTTGGGCCAAGGAAAGAACCATCTCTTGCATGCGCCAATCATCTTAGGGGTCTTGTCGTCATCGACTATTCCCAGAGGAGGCAAATCCTCGAAGCCCGCTAAGACACTATCCACATTAACCTTGAAGACGCCATCTGTCATCTCTCAGTTGTGAAACATGCGGTCCTTTGTCTTCATGATCATTGCCTTTCCCACGGCCACCTTCTGGCCCTTGATGTCGTAGAGTAGGGTGCACGGGGTGTCCTCGGCCTATGAAGGAGACACGTCTGCGACGTCAAACATTCAAAAGGCAACTAAAACGGAACACTATAGACATGCTGCTGAAAAGGGTATGACGCGTAATTACCAAGAGGGCGTCGAGATCTGCCAACGATGAAGGTCCACCGACCATGCAAGAGATGGAGGTCAGGCTGCTATGAACAGGAGCGGGACCTTTTACGGTTGCTTGATCAGGTGCTGGTGCTGTGGTTTTCACCGAATTGCTCCCGACAAAGCTGGGAAGGGGAAAGTCCTTCGGCCATGCATTTGGATTGTTCTTTTTGAAATCCCATAGTGCCGGAAGCAAGCTGACCACTGCTCAGTGACCGCTGCATTGACGGCCCCGAACAACTCTTCTGTGGTCTCAGCTTTGGTCTTATCAACCGCAATCTTGACCGTCTCGTCGATGCTCTGCTGAGTGATGATCGAGCGTCTCTTCCTTCTTTCCTCTAGATCCTCGGGGTAGCACGTCTTCCACGAGGCGCTATCTCTGACGCCGTGCACATGTCCATAGGACGGCGGCTTGTCCACTGGGAGCTTCTTCAGTATGTTCAGGGCTCGGAAGAATTGGGTGTCCCACTTGGGCCTCGCCGACGACTGTGACGACTCGTTGCTTTCGGCTGCCTTTTGGTGCTGCTCTCTCTGCAAAACGAACCTGGATGGTTTACTAATGTGACAAAACTTGCAGTCGAATTGATTGGAAGCTATAATATGATAATGTGGTAATATAACAATTACCAGAAGTCTCATGAAGTCCCTCATGATCGGGTCCGTGTAAAAGAGCTTTTTTTCTTTTCCCACTTGTACAGGGCCCTGATCCAGTCATGCTCCAGCGGGTCGGTAAAGTCCGCCAAGGGGGCTGGGATTCCATGACTTTCACGTTCGGCGTCCTCCTTTGCCCATACGGCCCTCTTCCCCTCGTAACCATGGCTTACGAGGTGGTGGTGGGAGGCGTGTTACTGGCCTGGAGCGACTTCATTTTCTCCGACTTTGCCTTGACTTCTTCTTTAGCGCAATTCTCCTTGAATTTTGCAAAGTCCTCTTCCGTTATTAACGGAATGTCAGCATGAATCTTGGACCACGATTCATTATTTGCAATCGCTTTTTTCACCCGAACTTCCCATGAGGAGAAGTCGTTGGTCAACGTCACCATCGCCTTGTCATTTCTCTTTGTCATGGCGATGTCGTTCCACGGATCTTCATATTATTTTTCATCGCGGCCGGGGAACAAGAACCTTTTATGCAACTTCTTTAGGATCATGTTCTCCATATGTGGTATCTGCCTCAACCTCTCGTTGTTGTGTTGGCGGTTTTCCTAAGGATGCATCCAAGTTGATTGCCCCAGCACGAGCGTGCGTCCTCCGGCATCGTTGGCTCCAATTTCTTGGGGTGAATCAACGTGACCACAATTTGTCTGATACCAAGCTCGTTTCGTCTTCGTGTCCTCTTCTTCTTTGGTGCTTTACTAGTTACGACAGCATTATTGCCGGTCTTGGGGGTGGTGTCGGTGCTGGTGCGAGTGCTGGTGCCGGTGTCGGTGTCGGCCGGGTTGGTGCCACTGCAGCCACCTTGCAACCCCATCTAGTATTGGTCCAGGTAATCAAAATATTGATTTGATGCCTCGATGGGGTCTTCGAGGTGAGCAGAACCACCTGCGACTTCGGTGTCGATAGACATGTTTCCTATTCAACAATTTTAAATAAAGGATATAATGAAGAGAAAAAAGGGGCCTATATTTGGACAAAATGTTGATTCATTCCCCTTCCGGCAAATTCCGGGTACTCCATATGTCCTGCTCCCTCCATTCCACAATGTAGTGCTTCCTCTATCCCCGTGCTTCAACTTTGACCGTAAATTTAACTATCAAGACCGATTGCGGCAGGAGCAAAAATTATATCAGTGAATTCGTATTCGAAAGATGTTTTCAATTATATAATTTTCTCTTCCGTCGCAGTTGGTCTCATTGGTTAAATTTATGGTCAAAGTTGGACCTCGGGAATCGCGGGCGCACTATATTTTGGAATGGAGGGAGTAGTTTCTAGCACAAGTCATGCAGAAAATCACGGAAATTTTTGGCACGACCTTTGCTAAAAAGTGGACATATGGAGCGCCTGAAATTTGCCGGGACGGAAATGAATCAACATTCGGGCAAAACATAGGCCACTCAGATATTTTTCGACAATTGGCACAAGTTCATATAACATCATATGAAAAATTTCCAAGACTTAGCAAATTAACCAAGTGTTAAATACAACAACATTGTATAGGCTATATGCTCCTAAAACATCATCTAGGGTTTTATTTGCTACTGGTTTTTATTTGCTACTAGTTTTTATTTTCCCTAAACAAATTTGCTAAAAAAATTGTCCATAGCTATATTTGCTACTGCCCTAATTAGCCATTGTTTTTTATAAATTTTTCCTACTATTTTTTATAGCGAATTTATATACCTACAAAAACTAATTAGCTACTGTTTTTTATAAATTTTAGCTATTGTTTTCTATACCTACAAAAACGAATTTGCTACTGTTTTAGCTACTATTTTTTTTTATAAATTTATAGGTATTTTATATACCCTAAATTAAATTTCCGTAGACAAAATTGCCCTAAACTAAATTGCACTAAGCTAAATTTCCTAAAGTATATTGCCCTAAACAAAATTGCACTAAACTAGGGTTCATAGGGTTCATACATCTCTCCTCTCTCTCTCTCTCTGCTACATCTCCTAGCTAGGGTTCATACATCCAAATTAGAGAGAGAGCAGAGAGCAGAGAGAGAGAGAGAGGAGGGTAGGGGAGAGGAGAGGGAGAGGCTTACAGGGCGGTGGAGAGGGCGGCGGCATCGAGGGAGGGCGTGGGGCGAGGGCCGACGAGGTCAAGGGCGGGTGCAGGGGCGGCGAGGTCGAGGGCGGGCGCAGGGGCAGGGGAGAGGCGGGGTGGCGTTGTGGTCGATGGCGCGGGCTCGGGAGACGGCCGTCGAAGAGGTCGACGGCGTCCAGGGGGTGATGGCCGGCGGTCGAGGGAAACACGGTGACGGACGACGCGAGGGCGACAGCGGCGGCGACAGAGTGGGGGGAAGAGGGTATGGGGAGACTGGTCGAGGGGAGAATTGGGACTTGGCGGCTGGCGGTTGGCCAAATTTGAGGTTAACTCAAAATAGCAGTAGCGCTGCTTTACAACCCAGTGCTATAGCTAACTTAGCTATAGCGCTGCGTTGTAAAGTAGCTCTACTGCGAATGGCACATAGTAGTAGTGCTTTTCTAGAACAAAGCGCTATAGCTATATTAGCTATAGCGCTGGTTCTCAATCAAGCGCTACTGCTAACTGTTCCAATTTTTATTATTTTCATTTCTAGTTTTTAATTTTCATTTCTTTTAATATTTTCCTTTTCTTTTCTGTTTACTTTCCTTTTTCTTTTGTACTTCTTTCTCCCTATTGTTTTTTTTCTTTTGTTTTTCTCTCGACGATGGCGTCTCTGGCCCTCTCCCCCTGCACGCATAACACCGGAACTATGCATGTGGTGGTAACATATCAGTTGACCGATAACGATTACTTAAGTGCGTACACAAAATAGATACATATATATATATATATATATATTAGCTGCGTCGACGACATTTCACATTGAGCTTCTTCCCTTTCTTGTTCATTCCCGAGTAATTGAGACCCACCTTGTGACTTTTCTGGAGCCATGGATTACAATCTTTCTTAGGTAATGTAGTATTGATTCTTCTTTTCACGTATGCTTCATCGTCTTCGTCATCTTCCCTCATCGGGTTGCCGTATTGGTCGTAGTCTTCCTCATTGGCTACTTCATCCATTCTGACGATGCTCCTTTTGGATCTCCTCACTACAACACGGCTGGGATTGGCCTGGTCGGTTATGAAGAAGCATTGTGTCATGTGCTCAGTGTGTACCCATGGCTCATTTTTGGCGATGACGTTTAAGTTCACAGGAGTGCTCTTCGCGTCGGGTATAGACATGTTGGTGAAATACTCGTTTTCTCTTACGACGTCCTTGGCCCATCTAACACGGAACATCGTCGCATCATGCATTCCACCATAGTCAAGCTCCAGATCTGTTCGACACTTCCGTAGAATCTCTCAATCGTGCCGTTGGCGTCAGTCACGCATTGAATTGTCACCCGAGAGTTCTGGTAATCACTGTCCATGTCTTTGGCCTCCGTCTAGAACGTGTACCCATTGATATCGTAGGACTGATAGGTCGCGAGCTTGGGCGCGGGGCCATGTGCTAAGTCATGTACGAGCAATCTGTCCAAACTGCCCTCTTCTGGGGATTTTGAAGAACTTGCTGTTTAAACCAGCGCAAGAAAGTGGTGTTGTGCTCTACGGTAACTTCGTCATCCGTCTTGAGCATCCCCTTATCATGGTACTTCTTTGCGATGGTTTCTTTGTGCTGTGCCACATAACCATCTAACACATCTAGGTGTTGTAGCACTACTAAGTTAGCCCTGTCAAAGTCGTTCTGTCTATCCGAGTAGACTATGTGAAATTCCCTCTAGCCATTGTAGTGACCATCTCCTTCGAGCTTCCCGTCGTGCTTCTTGACGGGAAAACTAACCACAGGATCTCCAACGCTTATATAATTCTCGCAAAAGGAGACGCACTCATGCGTCAGATACCCCTAGACGATGCTCCCTTCCGGACGGGACATGTTACGAACAAATCCTTTGATGACCCCATTCATCCTCTCGAATGGCATCATGCTCTGAAGGAATGTCGGCCCGAGGTCGATGATGTCATCCACGATGTGGCCACACAGATGCACCATGATGTCAAAGAACGCGGGCGGAAGTACATCTCAAGCTCACATAGTATGACAACGATCTCTTCCTGTAGCCTTCGGAGCTGCTTCACACTTATGGACTTTCGAGATATAACATCGAAGAAGTTGCAGAGACCAGTAAGAGTGTCACGGACGTGCTTCTCCATTATCCCTCTAATGGCAACCGGGAGTATCCGCGTCATCATCACGTGACAGTCATGAGACTTCATCCCGCTGTACCTTTTCTTCTTGGGGTCTAGAAATCTTCTTATCTTCCCACAGTAACCGGAACTGACTTTGATTCCCATAAGGCACTAGATGAATTGATCAATCTCCTTCGCACTTAACGTGAATCAAGAAGGGGGGCAATAATTCTACTCCTTGTTGACTTTTCTGCCCCCTCCCCCCTCCTCCGTCTCCGTCTCCGTCTCCTCCATCAACTTTTTATGGTGGAGATCTTTCCTGATCTTCAAATCTTCCAAGTCTTTCCTTGCCTTCGGCCCATCCTTGGTCTTCTGCGGCATGTTCATCAGTGTGCCAAGCAAGCTCTCGAGGAAATTCTTCGTGATATGCATTGGATCATGATTGGGCCAGTACTCCAAGTCCCAGAAAACAGACCTCGTTTTCCATACCTTCAGTAGCGGCTCTGGTGCCTTTTTGATCTTTCCCGGCACGGGGCATTGCTCCCAGTTTCTAAACAGCTCGTCGATTTTGGTGCCGCTCCTCTTACTTGGAGGTCCTCGAAGCTCAGCCAACCCATTGAATAGATCTCCACGCTTTCTCCACGGGTCATCCTTTTCGAACCATCTACGATGCCCCATGTACACGATTTTCCTGGACCCACCATCTTTCATTGACGTAAGCTGCTGAGACATTGTATCATCCATGCACCTCGTGCATCCGCAGTATCCGTTGCACACCTGGACTGAGGTGTACCCGTAACCGAGACAGTCGTGCACCATGTCCATGCCAGTGTTTTCCATAACGTGTCTAGCTCCTCTTTCTGAAGCCCCGTATATAGGTTAATACTATTTCCCGGTTGTTTCGGCCCTTGAATCAGCATGACCATGTGTATGTACTTTGTTTTCATGCACTTCCATGGGGGGAGGTTGTACATCCATACAAACACGGGCCATGTGTTGTGGTTGGTGTTCTGGTTTCCAAACGGATTCATGCCATCCGTACTCGCATCAGTTGAATGCTCTCCACTGGCTACCATCTACGAGGTGTCTCAGCCTCGGATCATCTCCATCGTCGGGCTTCTTCCTCTCCGCGTGCCAGCACATCAGCTTTTCTTTATTAGGATCTACGAAATACCGCTGCTGACGGGGAGTGATCGGAAAGTACCATACAACATTCTAAGTAGCTTTCTTTCCTGCCTTCTTGTATCGAGAAGCATTGCACACCGGACAACTGGTTTTTCCCGCGTGCTCCCCCCGATAAATGATGCAATCATTGATGCATGCGTGGTACCTAATGTGTGGCAAATCAAAAGGGCAAACGATTTTCTTGGCCTCCTCGACACAAGTAGGACAGAGGTTCCCCATGGGAAGAACTTTATTATGTAGAAACTTCAAATGCTCATCGAGGCTTTTGTCTGGTCATTTATTTTTGGCCTTCGTCTTTAGAAGTTCGAGTGTGAAACTCAAGCGGGTCACCTCGGGATCGCAACCGTCATACAATGGAGTCCTCAAGTCTACTTCAAGTTGCGCCAGCTTGGCCTCCTCTCTAGAGGCAGCTCTCTCGCTAGTCGTACTCTTGTGAAGGAGGTCTCGAATATGATGGTCCTGCACGAGTGCACTTAGTAGCGTTGAAGACTGCAGCGTGACCGCAGCCCCTTCTCCGCCATGTCCGGACTCTTCTTGGCCGTGTCCGGAACCTTCTCCGCCGCCATCGTCATTTCCATACTCTTCCCCGCCGACATGTCCGGCGCCATCGTCTTCTTGTCGATCGGTCATCTCTTCGTCTAGCCCCATGTCGTTATTACCTGCCATGTGGACATCCTCATCATCATCTTCTTCTTCACTTATCCACTGAGTATAGCCATCCATGAAACCATTCATCAGCAGGTCCGCCTTCAAATTGCCATGATCAAAAGGGTCCAAAAGGAATCCTTCCTTGCATCTTGCACACGGACATCTAATCCTAGTCCGATTATTTGCATGCATGTCCATCACTGCGGATTACATGTACCGCTCCACCTTCCATCCACTCACCTTCATGACCGACTGCACGGTATAAAAAGCAAAAGTGTTATGAAATAAATAATGCATGCTGCAAAGTCATATATATAAAATTTTGGCATGACCTTTCCTAAAAATAGGACATATGAGTTTGCTCGAAATTCACCGAAACGGAAATAAATCGACATTTTGGTAAAACATAAGCAACTCGAGGGCATGTCACTAGCACAAATCTGTCCATGTATGTATATATATATATCCCAAGCACACATATTCTCACTCACACACATATTCACATTCTTGAAATGAACAACTTTTTACTCACCTATATATATATCTCCCGAGACGGACCGAGAGCAGGCGGTTAATTAGATGATGAGAGAGAACGATCGACAGAGCACGTGTGGTTGGCTAAATAGCTAGCTACATCTAGTTGTTTGGAGGAGAGGTGAATCTAGCTAGCTAACTAATGGAGAGGGGTTACGGTGGATGGGGGCATTAATGGGGGAGACAGGAGAGGTGTAGGAGAAAGAGAGAGGCCATTTATGGAGGAGTGTGCCATTAATGAGGAGAGAAGAGAGGTAGGAGGAAGAGAGAAGAAGAGAAACAACGGTGGAGCTAGAGTGGAGAGGGGAGAGGGGAAAGGAGGGGGAGAGAGGGCAAAGTGGGTGAGAGGAGGGGAAGGGGGTGGAAAAGGTGGCACCAACCGCAACTAGCAGTAGCGCTGCTTTGAAAAAAGCGCTAGTGCTATTGGACTTAGTGGTAGCGCTTTCAAGGGAAAACGCTACTACTATGTGGGGCCCACTAGCAGTAGCGGCACATAAAAAAAGAGCGATGGTACTAAACTGCTAGTAATAGCGCTTTTTTCTGTACACCGCTACAACTATGAAAATAGTCGGCGGCCTCGTCTGGTCCCACATAGTAGTAGCGTGTTTCTGCTTCACAGTGCAACTACTATGGAGTTACTAGTAGCGCTTTCCTAGAAAAGCGCTACTCCTAAATAGCAGCAGCATTTACTTCTGTCAAGCGCTACTATTATGCTACTATGTATAAGCGTTTTCCTAGTAGTGTCCCCGCCGCCGTCCCCGTCACCGACCCCCTCCGACCTCGATCGAGGTGAGACCAGCCACCCCATGTTGTTAATTTAATTTAGGTATTTTAGGTGTTTAATCTTAGAATAACATAGTATGAAACCTAGTTATGATCGAACCATGTTTAAAATATAGGTTTTTAATTAGGTGTAGTTAATAGAATTTAGGTGTATATCTTGAATGCTTATTGAATGCTCATATGATGTAGATATAAACATGTATATCTTGAATGCTTATTGCATGCTCATATGAAGTGGCCGGCCATGTTTGCAGGTTACACCTCCTATAGTGGCCTATGTTTTGCCAGAGTGTTGATTAAATTCCGCTTCGGCAAAGTTCAGGCGCTCGATATGTCCTTTTTTAGCAAACGTCATCCGGATTTTTCCGTGAATTCTGGCATGGCTTGTGCTAGAATATGTAGGAAATATCGAGTGGCCTAAATTTTCTCAAAAAATAATTAAATGACATTTTGGTTTGACTTTAAGTCTGTCGAGGCTCCATCAAGGAAGGTCGAAAAATTAGTGAGGGAGTGTATCCACCATATATGAGAGAGGACAAAGAAGCCCGACCGTTGTCGTGGGGGTCGTTTCTCCTTATTTTCCTTGTGCTAGACCTTTGTTATGCACTAGGGAAAGGAGGAGTAACGACCATCACCGACGGTCGCAAATGTCAGAGAGGAATTAGTGAGGGGGAGTCTCCACCATATAGACTCGGCAGACCGATAGTCAACCGTGATGAATAATAATGATCAAATTTAATTTTTATAGTACATATATTGAATTTTACAAGTTTAATCTTTGAATTATGAACGTAGGAAATGTCGTCATCGGACGACGAAATTCTCCCGAGGGAGTGCAGCTGGTGCAATGACGACCGAGGTATGTGCGACAGGCCTCACTTGGACGAAGATCGGCGCTTCAGCATTCAACTCTAGGAGACCTTCGATGTTGAAATGGTACGCAACAACGAAAAATGTTTTTTTCATATTAAGCATGACTTCAACTATTTCAACGTCTATTTTTCATCTTTTGCAATTGGAGTAGCTTATCCCATGCCATGCAAGACGTTATGTCTTGGAGAGGATGGGTTTTGAATACGATGAAAATTTCGAAACAAAGAAAATTCACCTAAGGACCCATCATGATGTGGATTTTGAAGTAAATCTATATAATTCCGACAGCGTAGCCCATTTTGGTTGCAAAAATTGGGAAACACTTTGCAAGATGTATGGTTTTTGTGAGGGTATGCTTGTCACCATGGATCTTTGTGATCCTAACATCGACCAAGACAATATGGACATTTGGGTCCTTGTTGATACGCTTCCAATTCTACCGCTATGTGAGTTTCTCAAACATAGTTATTCACTAATTTATATTGTTCATTTCAAAATAGTTGACAACTTATTTCCATTGACAGCTTATTTTCATTGTTCAAACAATGTGCGGAACATGGTAGACATAACCTACTACACCGATGGCTCTGAGTTAACTTATCAGGAGAAAAATCATCTAGTCGCATTTTGTACTGATCTTGAGAATTACAATATCTATTATAAAACTCCTCCACATTATGGTCAATACGTGCCACTAGTGCATGTGTTGAACTACGGTAACATCCATGGAGATTTCATGGTAAGATTTTTTAGTATTATGATATCCGTGCATATTTTGCATAAATTCTTTTAAAACTTAATAGCATTGCTAACTACGAAGTTATTATTATGTTTTTCAACAGAAAATCCCGAATGATTGTGTGCCTCATCTGATGTATCAGAATGGTCGCCTTGATGTTTTGAACATACAGCCAGGTCATCATACGAATCTCACCTGTCCATATTGGATTTCTAAAAGAGCTGGAGACATGAAAATCAAAGAATGGAAAAAATGTATGGACAGTCGTAAGGAGGTACTTGGAAGCAACATTGTGCAACTAAAAGAACTGGAGACATGAAAATCAAAGAATTGAAGACAGGATAATCTCCATTCTCCATAATGGAGAGTCAGGGCCTATCTTGTTTTATGCTATTTTAACTAAGAGAAGGTAGTAGGTCCTAGTTAATTATACTCATGATCATGTGCTAAGAACAACTAAGTAGGATTGGTTAGATGACTATGATGATGATGTGGTATCGAGTAGAAGTTGTATGATCGATGATGATGAGTATGACTTGTTATTATGATACCAATGATGAGTTATTTATTATTATTATTGATGATGCATGATGCTAAGTTGTTATATGAGCATGATTACTTATTATATAACAGTGGGTGAAATGAACCTAGATTAGATTCAAGTGAAGCCAACATGTGGTGCACATCGAAAGTACTACTAATCCAAACTAGATCAAGTTTGGATTAGAGTAGTACTTTTGACATGCACCACATGTTGCCTCCACTTGAATCTACTCCATCTTCATTTCACCCACTGTTATATATAATAAGTAATCATGGTCATAAAATCATATGATGAAAGTACTGTATATAAAACCACACAATGAAAATAAGCTGTATTTTTAAAAATACAGGAAAATTTAGCAGCATCGCTTTTTAGAACAAGCGCTACTTCTACTTACAAGTAGCAGTAGCGCTTTTTAGAACAAGCGCTACTGCTAATTACAAGTAGCAGTAGCGCTCCCTTTCCAGCGCTACTGCTACTAGTTAACTGTAGCGCCTTAGTGGTAGCGCTAGACCCAGCGCTACTGGTATGCATATTTCAAGCGCTACCACTAGGGTTTTCCCTAGTAGTGATAGATAATAAGCGTACACGTACACAAGCATAGTTCAACCATAAGTACATAGTTCAACCGTCATGAAGCATATACTCAAGCGTACATAGTTCGATCCCACATCTCATCTCACATGCCGGCGCGACCCTGGAGCTTCTTCAAGTACTCGGCGTATGCGTCTTGCACCACCATGCGAGAAATGTTCTGCTAGAAGGAGCCAATGGCCCGTCCTCTTGCATGCGCCAAAACACTTAGATACGCGTCATGAAACTTGTGGTTACAAAATGGGCATCGATAACCGCCGTTCCAGGTCCTAATACACCTGTTATGTATTCCCGCATAAACCTCCATCAGGATTTGCCTCATGTATCTCCTCTGGACATCTTCATCCTCGTTGTCCACATCATCAGACATCACCTATACAAATAGTAAAACAAATTTGGCATCAAATCAATGATTACATGCCATCAAGTAGGATTAGGAATTTATGGCTATTTATTTATACATATCCAGAGATTATGGTGCGATTTTTGAGCACAGTCGTCTATGTACAGACCAATCTTGAAGAAAATAATGGGACAAACATATGTAGGTCATTCAAAATGAATTGTCAAGTCCTAGCTAGGAATTATTAGCAAGAACACAAACCCTAGTCGAATTACTAGAAGAAATCATTTGCATAGATGAAACAACTAATCACTTATCACTTGTACTATTCAAACAATCAATACACTACATAGGTCTAACGAAACATATTAGATTTCATAGATTGGGAGAACATAACCATAGGATTTCTATTCCAAAAAGGGGGAGGCAAGATTAACCGGAGAAACCCTATGATATATTTGACACATAAATGGGTATAGATGACTAACTAGTTGTCCGTCGTCGCCAGAGTGGTCGTCAGAGTCATCGCCGGAGTGGTTGTCGGAGTCGTTGCCGGGGACATCACCAGAGTTGGTGTGGAACTCCGCCTCCGGCTGTGGAAGCTCGACGCCGTCAACGATGTCAGGGCGCAGCGATAACTTGCCAGCGGTGACGGCAACCTCTGTCTCCATCTCCACGCCGTCCTCAGGTGCTTTAGCAGCCCCGGCGTCGCCACTCCCTCCGATGGGGCGCTTTAGCGGCATCCTCATACACTGACGGCTTTGAGGACTGAGAGTGGCATCGAGGATGCAAGCGGAGAGAGAGGATTGTGTGTGTGTGTGGCGAGAATGGGGGGTGTGGCCGCTCGGGCACACCATTAATATGGAGTAGTGGGAGTTGTGGGAGAGAGGCGGGCGGCGGTCAAACTGATCGCTCGCCTCCCAGTGAACCTGCGCAACGGACTGCTGGCATGCCTACCAAAGTTTCACACAGCTACTTGGACGCCTCCTGATGACACTCTGCAGCGCGCACGCCTCGGGCCTGCCTGGGCGGCGGACTGCTCGCATGCATCCCGTGAACTCACGCCTGGTCGCATGACACACGGGTCATGTGGCGGCACGTATATTGTTTTTCTATTTGGATGATTAATGCTGCCGCTTTATTGCTTAACCGAAGCATGGCACGTATCCATTGTTGGTCTAACGCTCATGATTTGAATAAATAATCCGTTTGGGATATTGGTTCACAATTATTAATAATCTCCCATTTCTAATTAGATAAAGATTACATCAAAACTGGCCTCAAATTTGACAAAAAAGTACAATGCCACTTTGTATTGGTGTCCATATGACAACACGATAAGTTTCATGAACTTCAAATAAGTTTTGGATGTACTAGAATTTAAAAATGAAGATTCTCAATGTTCGAAAATTGTTGCACGAGGAGTAAACATGCACCTAGTGAGACACATGTGTTTTTGCAATCCATTTAGGTGCACTATCACGTGTGCATGTAGCTCAAATTTGATTTTTGCACATTATACCCGTAGAAAATCAATCAATTAATGTACTAAAACGTCTTAATGATCTCTCTGATTTTTTTGAAATTAAAACGTTTCTCCTTTGGTAACATATGTTCACCTCAGGATAATTAATTTAACATGCATCATAGTTGCGGTGGATTCGAGGTGTGTGTGTGAGTGTGTGCGTCTAGTGGTGGCGGGTGGCTCACGGTACACTACGAGTTGTGGGCCACCTTGTGGGTTGGCCATTTTGTTAGGCTGGCCAGTGCCACATCAGAGTCATGAATTCGCTATTTAAAACATTACACAACCATTTCAAACATACATGTTTTGGCCACATGCAGTCGATGGTTGTCCTACACGACACTTGATACTCGTGTGTGACGCTTTCTATGGGCCCGCGATGTTGTCGTCCATCAGTTTGACGAACAGCCAGTAGTGAGATTAATTTAACCAGCAAGGTAGAATCTATTTTGTTTGTGTTATGGTGGTATATAGTATGCGTCGAAGAGGTGGGGGGACTAGCATATATACTATATGTACGCGTCCGTGAACAAGTACACCTCACTCAGTGTCGGGACATTTCGGTTTCCGAGGCACGTGCCACATGAAAATTGTGAAATTGGCTATTAAAACATCACACAACACCTCTTTCGGCCACATGCATGCACGCGGTGGTTATCCTAGCTAGGACACTCACATCTGACGCTTCCATCTATGGGCCCACGAGGCCATCGTCGATGCATGCGTGCATCACTTTGACCTACATCGGGAGAGGTTAATTAATTTCACCATCGATGAGGATTATTTTGGATTGTACATATTACAGTAGGAGCATATAGTATGCGGTGAAGAGGGGGGAAGGGGACCATCATATGTTGTACGCTTCATGAACCTCGCTCTGTCTAGGTGCATGGTTTACGGTTTTTGAGGCATGTGGCACATCAAAGAGGTGCATTTTTGGTATTCAACATATGTATGTTTGGCCCACATGAAAAGCAGTGGTGGTTGTCCTCTTGCACACACTTAAGCAGTTATGAGCGATATCGATGCTTTCCATCTATGGGCCCGCTTGATCCATCACTACTTTTTGCCTGACAACACAAGAGAGGTTAATTTGACTTAGGAGGGGATTATTTTTTTCTTGTAATACGATATATATATATAGGTGATGCTCTGGGATGACACGCATGATACAGTTTGAGCACACACACATGCATGAGTATGCATGAATCCCTCCCATCGATTCGAAGTGGCTAGTACAACGACACGTCATGAACCGATCTCGCTCTGTGTGGGGAGCTAGTGTACGATTTTTTATGCACACGCCACATCAATGTTGTGAAATGGTATTCAAACATGCATGCACACATCACCTCCATACATATGCATGTAGTGTTTGCCTTCGAACGGTACACTCCCTCGCGTGGTTATCGGCGACAAGCCTATATATTCATGGGCCCGCGTGGACATCCATGATCACCTTGACCGACAATAAGATAGGTTACCATGGCGGATTCTTCATTTGGTTCATGTTATCATAGTACAGGTCATGGTGAGATTCAAACCTAATTAAGTTTGAGCGCATATACTATGCACGCATGCATGCATAAATCCCCATCGTTGGCTTGAAGTGTGGTGTAACATACATGTGCATCGTCAACCTAACCCTCACTCAATGTGGGGATTTCTAGTTTGAAATCACAGTGCCACATCAAAGTTCTTCCATTGTTACTCAAAAAAACACCTCTCCATACATATGTTTGGGCCAGACGCATGTAGTGGTTGTCTTCGGGGACTAGCTACTTGTGTTATTATTGGCGAGCTAGCCCATCTCCGGGGTCTCATGGACGACCATCACTTTAACCAACAACAAGAGAGCGGTTGTACGACCAAGGTGGATTATTCTTGGTCCAGTTTACGATCCATTTTGGTGAGAGATGCCTCTATGGCCCGCCGACTGAAAGTGTGGGGGGGGGGGCTGCTACTTCGCACTTTGCTAGGTGAAACTCAGTTGGGGGGTCATGCATTCATACAGCTTAGGATTCCCTTCGTAGCAACACGAGGGGGGTTGCTAGCTGCTACTTCACACATTTCTTGGTGAACCTCGGTTTCGGGGGTGGCATGCATTCATAGCTTAGGATTCCCTTCGTGCCGACACTAGGGAGGGGGGGCAGCTAGCTACTTTAGACTTTGGTAGGTGAACCTCGGTTGCTGCGGCATGCATTCATAGCTTAGGATTCCCTTCATGCTGACATGAGGGAGGGGGGCTGCTAGCTACTTCGCACTTTGCTAGGTGAACCTCGGTTGGGGGGGGCATGCGTTCATAACATTGGATTCCTTTCGTGCCGACACGAGGGAGGGGGTCTGCTTGCTACTTCACACTTTGCTAGGTGAACCTCGGTTAGGGGGGAGGGGGCATGCATTCATAGCTTAGGACACCCTTCGTGCCGACAAGAGGGGGGTGGTGGCAAGCAATACCGTGCGCTTTGCGAGATAGGTGCCACATCGAAGTTGCATTTGGTATTTGAAAATCAAACCACCCTTTTCATACATAAATTTGGTCCACATGCAAGTGTGTCCTTGTTTTGACCCTCTCCCTCGTCATTTTTTGCCAAGTTTATGATCATTAGACAAGTCGGATGACGCAACAAACATGGTTCACTCAAATTAACCGTGTGGCACGCAGGTCCCCTATCATGCACACATCCACGCAGTACATTGGGCTCCATGAGGCTTCCCCTCTCCAAAATATCTACCTTCCTTTAGCATTTTTCTGTTTGATAACACACGATTATTGTGTTTCGACCATGTGGAATGTTTCTTGGTCCCAATCCCGCCTACATCCCTAGAAAATATATGCATGCCTCGAGGGTTTTCTATTTAATAACACACGGTTGTTATCTCCAGACCGTGTGCGATTATTCTTGTTCCCAATCCCGTATGCATCCCTCGAAAATATCTGCCCGGCTCGAGGGTTTTTCTATTTCATAACACACAGTTGTTATCTTCGGACCGTGTGCGATGCACCATCATCAAAATTTTCAATAGCCCCGGCATTTCACTCCTGCGTTTGACTCCTGCGTAGTAAAATTTTGAGTACCCGCGTCATTTCCTCAACCCCCCCCCCCCCCCCCCGCCCCCCTCGACGCACACACAGACACACCAAAACTTCACTACAAAAAAAAGACACATCCGTGACATTTTGGGCCAAACGAATTTTTTTTGTGTCATGCTTATGACACTTTTATGACGATAATTGTGACAAAACCCGGTATCACCATAGATGTGGTGGGCTCGTAATTCTATGACAAAAAAATCATGATATAAAATGGGCTTTTCGTCCTGGGCTGGCCGGAGACACAGCTACATGACATTCTTTGGGCCGTCCATGACGGAAAAACCATGGTAGAAGTGAGGGCAAGAAAAATATCAGGGAGTTCCTGGTTACGGTGGGTGGTCGGGGGCTAAGCGATGCGCGTTTCTCTCGTACATGTATGCACGTGGGTGCGAGGCATTGGGTGATACGTCTCCAACGTATCTATTATTTTTGATTGTTCCATGCTATATATATTGTATTTTGGACATTATTGGGCTTTATTATACACTTTTATATTATTTTTGGGACTAACCTATTAACCGGAGGCCCAGCCCAGAATTGCTGTTTTTTGCTTATTTCAGAGTTTCGTAGAAAAAGAATATCAAATGGAGTCCAAACGGAATGAAGCCATCAGGAACGTGATTTTCGGAATGAACGTGATCTAGAGCACCTGGACCCTATGTCAAGACATCAACCAGGAGGCCACGAGGTAGGGGGCGGGCCCCCCCAGGCGTGCCCTCCACACTCGTGGGCCCCCTGTTGCTCCACTGACGTACTCCTTCCTCCTATATATACCTACGTACCCCCAAACTACCAGATACGGAGCCAAAATCGTAATTCAACCGCCGTAACTTTCTGTATCCATGAGATCCCATCTTGGGGACTATTCCAGAGCTCCGCCGGAGGGGGCATCGATCACAGAGGGCTTCTACATGAACACCATTGCCTCTCCGATGAAGTGTGAGTAGTTTACCTCAGACCTTCGGGTCCATAGTTATTAGCTAGATGGCTTCTTCTCTCTTTTTGGATCTCAATACAAAGTTCTCCCCTATCTTATGGTGATCTATCCGATGTAATCTTCTTTTGCGGTGTGTTTGTTGAGACCGATGAATTGTGGGTTTATGATCAAGTTTATCTATGAACAATATTTGAATCTTCTCTAAATTATTTTATGTATGATTTGTTATCTTTGCAAGTCTCTTCGAATTATCAGTTTGGTTTGGCCTACTAGATTGATCTTTCTTGCAATGGGAGAAGTGCTTAGCTTTGGGTTCAATCTTGCGATGTCCTTTCCTAGTGACAGCAGGGGCAGCAAGGCACGTATTGTATTGTTGCCATCGAGGATAACAAGATGGAGTTTATATCATATTGCATGAGTTTATCCCTCTACATCATGTCATCTTGCTTAAAGTGTTACTCTGTTCTCTTGAACTTAATACTCTAGATGCATGCTGGATAGCGGTCGATGTGTGGAGTATAGTAGTAGATGCAGGCATGAGTCGGTCTACTTGTCTCAGACGTGATGCCTATATACATGATCATACCTAGATATTCTCATAACTATGCTCAATTCTTTCAATTTCTCAACAGTAATTTGTTCACCCACCGTAAATACTTATGCTCTTGAGAGAAGCCACTAGTGAAACCTATGGCCCCCGGGTCTATCTTCCATCATATTAATCTTCCAACACTTAGTTATTTCCTTTGCCATTTATTTTACTTTGCATCTTTATCATAAAAATACCAAAATATTATCTTATCATATCTATCAGATCTCACTCTTGTAAGTGACCATGTAGGGATTGACAACCCCTTATCGCGTTGGTTGCGAGGATTTATTTGTTTGTGTAGGTGCGAGGGACTCGTGCGTGGCCTCCTACTGGATTGATACCTTGGTTCTCAAAAATAAGGGAAATACTTATGCTACTTTGCTGCATCACCCTTTTCTCTTCAAGGGAAAACCAATGCAAGTTCTCAAGAGGAAGCATTGAGCTCTAACTGAACCAGAGCGAGGCATTCACCTACTGAATCCGAGCGATTGCATTGCAGGCTACGCATTACTGAACCCGAGCGATCGATCGATGGCTGTTAATTGAACCTGATCGAGCGATTCCTTCGCTATTGCTGCTAATTGAAGCCGATCGATGCTGCCTATGGATGACCAGTGAGCGTTCTTGCGGGGGGGGGGGGGGGGGTGGATGAACAGTTCTCGGTGGGGGTTTGGATGACCAGGACCCCGTGGTAGTAGAGGTTGTTGCCGCTGGATGAATAGGACCCCGATCGAGCCAGTTGGGGGTGGATGAATAGGACACCATGGAGGGCTGGATGAATAGGAAGCCGTGGAGGGCTGGTTAAACAGTAGCCGGTGGAGGGCTGGATGAACAGTAGCCCGTGGAGGGATGGTTGAACACGACCTCATGGAGAGGGCTGGTTGAACAGTAGCCGGTGGAGGAGCGGTGGAGGTTGGATGAATAGGAGTCCATGGATGAACAGTCGTAGGTGGAGGCTGGAGGAGGTCGACGGTGGATGAACAGTAGCCCGTGGAGGCAGTCGATGGTGGAGATGAATAGTATCCCGTGGAGTCCCGTTTGACGGTACGCCACACCCCTCCCGATGAACAGGACCCCCGTTTCGACCGTAGCGCTCCAACACAAGTCCAATTCCTCCGTTTTGCGGTACGCCACACCCCTTCTGATCAACAGGACCCCGTTTCGACCGTAGGACGTCCAAGAGAAGTCCGTTTCCTCTGTTATGCGCTACGCCAGACTCGTCCCGATGAATAGGATCCCATTTCGACCGTGGCCGGTCAAACACAAGGTCGTTTTCTTCGTTCTGCGGTATGCCAGGCCTTGTTTCGATCGGCTGTTCCGTCCAAGCCGGTTGGATCCCGATGAACATGACAACGACGTGGTTTCTCCGTTCCGACCGAGCCATGTACACGAGCCCTGTCCGTATGTATGTGTGAGTAGGTGTTTGAGATCCCGCCCGTATGTACGTATGTGGTCATACTTACTTTCTTGCACCCTGGCCGCTATACGTACGTGTACATGATATTAACGGAACTGTGTGACATGCTACGTGCGCGCCTCTACTATGACACATGCATGCCTCTACTACAACACATGGCCTTCCTTACATGGCCACGGTTCATCGCTGCATCCTGCACACAAACCGATCGACTAGTATGTACGTACGCTTCGACCAGGTTGGTCCCGACTATCAGGAACTTCCTTGCATGCGAAGATGTAGCTGGTGGGTCCCAACAGTCAGGCGGAAAATCATTTTTTCGTGTAATATGGATGCACTTCCTTGCGTGCGAAGATGTAGCTGGTGGGTCCCAGCAGTTAGGGGGAAATTTTTTTTTCGTGAAATATGGTGGCCCGTCCCGTGGCTCCGTGCTGTCAAGTGGAGGAATCATTATTTGGTGCGTAATAAGGAGGCACTTCCTTGCTACGGCCAATGGAAGTCGTTCGTTGACCACATTGACCACTCCGCGCCGAGAGCACCAAGGCGGTGGACAATAGCGACACCTAGGAAGGGGACGACGTGGAGTCGGGGAAGACGCGGCAGTGGATGCCCACGCGGAGAGGAGTACGAGGGTTCACTGGTTCGGCTGCGGTGTGAGGCTGCGGTCACCGCAGGGCCTGGCCAGCGGTGGGAGTAGTAGGGGCGGTGAGGCCTCCGCTGCAGCACAGCTGGCCACGGGAGGCAAGAGCACGTGGTGGTTTGGATGGCTGGAGCAAGAAAATTAGAGGTTGAAGAAGCAGGACGACCGTTGGATGTTAACAATCCAATGGTCACTGGTGATAGAATCGTTTGTTTACTAAGTTGACAAAGCCCTCCGTCCGTGTCAACTTAGTAGGCCCACAAGTCAGCCTGCCACTATGGTGGGTTGCAGCTAGCAGGGGGAGTATTCATTTTTTTGTGCATAATAAGGAGGCACTTCCTTGCGTGCGAAGACATAGCTGGTGGGTCCGAGCTGCCAGCAGGACTATTCATTCTTTTTGGCTTAATAAGCAGGTACTTACTTGCGTGCGGCCATGGACCATGTGGGTCCCAACTGTCAGCCTCTCCATGTGCATCCCTCTTTTGATGTTGTTGTTTGATGATAACGTTGACCACGCCGTGCCTAAAACACCAGCGCGATGGACGGCGCCGAGACCCTGGAAGGGAATGACCTGGAGGCAGCGAAGCCACAACGGTGGAGGTATGTGGGTGAGTAGAGGGATGGCTTGGCCAGCGGTGGGAGTAGTAGGGGCGGTGAGGCCTCTGCGGCATCACAGCCGGCGACGGGAGGCAGGAGCACGTGACATGAGCAGCACTGTTTTGGGTGGCTGGAGCAAGAACAACAGAGGTTGAAAAAGCACGACGGCCGTTGGATGGACATCGTACGTTCGCTGCAGCTAGAATCATTTATATTGACTAAGTTGACAAAGCCCTTGGTACACGTGAACTTAGTAGGCCCACAGGTCAGCCTCCGAAATGGTGCGCCCCAGATGTCAGGGGGAGGAATCATTTTATGGGCAGCTGAAGCAAGAATATCCGAGATTGAAGAAGAAGCACGACATCTGTTGGGTGGACATCCAACGGCCACTACTGCTAGAACCGCGTGTTTACTATAAGTTGACAAAGCCTTGCATACGCGTCAACTCAGTTTTTGTTTTTTTAGGGGACGTGTCAACTTAGTAGTCCAACAAATGTGTGGCAAAGAACATAAAGCCCATTTGCGATTTGTAAGAATGTACAGCCCATTTTTGAATTCTAATGGAATTTACTACAGCCCATTTATAGTTTGTTAAAAGTACAACCCATTTTCTAGCTAGGACACCGATTAATAATTTCAACCAACCGCTCAAAACAGAATTCAATAAAATTTCCCACATTTTGATGGGATCCGAAATATTTTTATCCCAAAATTTCTAGTCAGATTAAATACAATTTCAATATAAATTTGTGTTACGTAAAAATCCAACAAAATATTGCGCGCACAACAAGTAATGAAATTAAAAATTTAAAATTCCAAAAATAATATATTTTTTAAACTAATGATGTCTTTGGTGCATTTTTTATAGTTACTGCCCAGTTTTTATAATTACATCCCATTTATTATTTCTTAAAGGACATTTTCTTGTTAAGCCTAATGCATCCCTCGTACGAAAGATTTGCAGCCCAGCGGGGCGAAGAATAACAAGTTGACCCGGATATTGTGTACAACTGTCGGCCCAGTTGCATTGTTGATGTTGGAAAAAGGCCTGTGTAGTACACTACAACCTTACATGGCTACTCAGCCCACATTCAGCGACGCCGGAAAATCCCAAACAAGGCTTCTACACAACTTTTTGAAGTTACTGAGCTCAATTAATAACTTAAGAAAAAATTTAGAGTATAGTGGAACCTAATTAAAAGCTGTCACAAGCGAAGAAATAATTCAACGGGTCCCACTTGTGCGTGTGTGGATGTGTGTGTGTGTGTTTGTGTGTGTGTGAGAGAGAGAGAGAGACCCATCGGTCGATGCTTGTAAATACATCTTTCAGCCATATGCATTGATGATGCTCAATAAAAACTTATATAGTTGACACAATCATATAGACCATCATAGCACACTGAACTTGAATACAAATATTTCACACATGCAGCACAATCTGGGTGGAAGAAGTGGGTCTCTACGGGTAGGGCTATGTTGAAACCAACAAACTCGTACATAATGGTTCATTGTCTTTATCAATGATGGGGAAATATCTTGAATGTTGTGCAAAGAAAACACAGAGAGAACACAATATATAAGTTCTGCTAGAACATTAAGTTGACATGCAACCCTTTATAAAAAAAGTTTAGGTAAAAAAATAGAACATGTCACAATCAAATATACTGTCACATCAGTGCTTCACACCCATAGCTCGGATTTAACTAGTATCTGACAAGATTCAGTTGTTACCTCAAATTAGAGCACATCTAGGCAGCCAGCCCTGCCACTTCTCCCAAAGAAGATGTGGCCTCCGCCGCGCGATGGAGTAGGCCCTGTGCCATCCATTGTTCCGAGCAACACGGGGAAACTCTGATGTTGACTCCTGTAATGGACATCATAGACGGACCCGGGCACTAGTGGTGGCGGCAGGACTTCGGTTGATGGATTGACCACTTCGACATGCACAAACACCCGATACAGGTACATCCCTAATGTGGTCCGCGACAGCCTTGGTGGCGACGAATAGTACAACCCTGGTTCCTGCACCGGTATCTCAAACCAATCACCTTCGGTATGGTGGCCGACTTGTTCATCCATGCCATAACCGCTAGAGCCCAGCTGTCTAGAGGAACAAACATACTTACGAGCTCACCTCCAAGGTTGTTGATAAGCCCATTCATGGACAAGGCATGCCGTGGAAGGTAAGCTTTGTTAAAAACTCAAGCTCAAAGGGCACCGAGCCCTATCCTAGGTTCCACCGATCAAAGCTCACCAGCGCGCCATTGTAGAACATACACTAGGAAGATTCAAACACATGACTGCAGTCGAATGTTGTCCGGAACCTGACGAAGAAATCAGCCAGTGGCGGACAGACTTCGACGAGCAAGTTACTTATTTGTATTCCCTGCGCAATGCCAAGAGCTTTGACAAGGTCGGCCGGCGAGACGGGAGGCCGGTCGCTGTTGATGATTACCATCGGCACTTTGCTGGCAAACTGGTCGTCAAGCGCCGCCATGCTAATGTTGAGCGACAGCACGTAGATCCTGAAGGCAGGACGGACCTCAGGATCTCCGGTTCGTAGATCCGCGTTGACCGGCGACATGATAGTGTGCTTGAGTACGGGGAGTACGGGAGGGGGATTTGGGGAAACTAGAGTAGGAATCAAGATTCCAGAGGTGGGGAGGGGCGGGAGATTGGGGATGAAAAGGTAGCATGAATTTCGAACACGCGCCAATATGCTCTCGGTGCGCAAGCGCACGAAAACACTAGTGGTGCCCACATGTCGGCGCGCAAGAGTCCCAATTCTTTCTTTTTTGAGAGCCCGGCCTTTTTTTGAGGATCTATTGAGAGCTCGGGCGGAGAGTCATAATTGATCTGTTTGGCATTATGTTACTACTCGGCCCATATTCAACGACACCTCATTGGCTCAAACAAGTGTACGTCATCGAAAAGAAACTAAGCTTAAATTGTCATTCTATATATCTATATCTATATCTATCTATATCTATATCAATACTTTCATAAAAAGCAGAGTTGGTGATGATGGTGTGCCTGCCATCCTGCAATATAGGTCCTCCGATCTATATCTAACGGATAGGAAGGAAACTATTACAATTTACCCGCACTCCTCTCCACATTTGCATATAAGAGCTTCCCTCATTCATCCTTTTCTCCCACAAGATCTTGATGTTCCATGCAACGCACGGGCATCTTGCTAGTAACTTGAAAAATGATATATACTCTGAACATTTGAGAATGGTAATGCCCTCATTTAGCCCACCAGCAGTTCGAGACAAGAAACAGTTCGAAACAACGATATCTACAACATTCAAACACTCACCAGTGACTACTATTGACATAAGCAGCAAGACATGATAGTTCATAAGAAGTATTGCTACACCACCAAAATGCGCCCATCTGCAGCGCTCAGACTCTCATGATACAGACGAGAATGACATTCCAAATAGAGGCAACTATTACATAGTAGGAGTGACATAGACGAGGATGACCAAATGAAAAGGAATATGAGTAACAAAAGAGAGAACTACCCATCCAGAACAAACAGCAAAGACAACAAGTCATTCGAAGAGGGATGATCCAACACCATCATAATTTGCAGCCCCGCTTTAGCCACGAGTGATCCGGAGACACCAGTACTCCACCCTTTCGACGCAATAGCCCAATTACCTATCAACCTGAAGGCTTGAACCACATCACTACCTATCGGACTCGGCACATCCAAGGATCAAAGTTAATCCAGATGCCTTTGTCATTCTCACCTTCTTTTGCATGTAGGCTGTATCGTTTACAATCAGGGGAGTTTTCTCTCAAACTCCTAGGGCTCGCTGAGGGAGTCCTGGATTAGAGGGTCCTCAGACAGCCGGACTATATACTTTGGCCGGACTGTTGGACTATGAAGATACAAGATTGAAGACTTCGTCCCGTGTCCGGTTAGGACTCTCCTTTGTGTGGAAGGCAAGCTTGGCACTTCGGATATGTAGATCTCCTCCCTTGTAATTGACTCTGTGTAACCCTAGCCCCCTCCGGTGTCTATGTAAAACGGAGGGTTAGTCCGTAGGACAACAACAATCATAATCATAGGCTAGCTTCTGGGGTTTAGCCTCTACGATCTCGTGGTAGATCAAATCTTGTAATACTCTTATCATGAAGATCAATCAACCAGGACGTAGGGTATTACCTCCATCGAGAGGGCCCGAACCTGGGTAAACATTGTGTCCCCCGCCTCCTGTTACCATCCGCCTTAGACGCACAGTTCGGGACCCCCTACCCAAGATCCGCCTGTTTTGACACCGACATTGGTGCTTTCATTGAGGGTTCCACTGTGCCGTCACGATAAGGCTGGATGGCTCGTCTTGTTGTCAAGGACAACATCACCTTGGGGGGAGCCCTGGTTGTAGGCCAAACCCTCCGACTAGGCTGCTTCGTCATGACCGCCCGTTCGGCCGTCGCGCCGATGATGACTTCTCGGGTCATCAGTAACAACCTCCACGTCGGCTCGGTATTCGACGAGCAGACGGATCCAATAGAGCTCTCTTCCTTGAACAAGCTCTTGGATCGCATCGCCGCCCTGGGAGTTGCTACGGACTACGATCGGATCGGTCTTAAACCTGACCAAAAGGAGATTAACTCTCCGCCTGTCACCCATCAGATAGCGGTGGTGGAGGAGCAATGTAGCGATCCTTCCTCTATTTTGAGGACAAACTATGTCCGGATTACCGAGCCCTGTGAGCCGGATACCCATCCACGGGAGGACATGGCGCAAGGTTTGATCCTAGAATTAGACAGCATGCCAGGACTATTGGGAAACATCCCGGAGCCCGAACTGTTAAGCTCGGAAATCCTCCGCCCCTGGGCCTTAGATTGGGTCGGGGTTCAGACCTAAATCTACCCACCGACCCAGACTCAAGTGATCTTGCCCACATTATACAAGATCCCCAAGAGACAGTTCATCACTATTGGGCCAGATTCCTCCTTGTAATGAGCAAGGTTAAGGACTGTCGCGGGGAACACAATTTTAGTCTTTTGGAAAAATTGCACGAATAAGGGAATCCTCAACGCCATAGGTCGCCCTGACATAACCCAAATAAAATTCTAGGACCCTCCGGCTCTCAATAGACCCCCCATCCGAACTAAAAGGGTGTACTCTCGTAAGTCACCCGATCCAATTACAAAGAAACCAAAGCCCACTACATGGCATGGAACTGTATTGGAGGGATGGCTCAATGGGCCATGCCAAATTCATAGTACAGCGGATACCACGCCAACACACAGCCTTAGAGCATGTTGGATACTCCGGCAAGTGGCCAAAAGCGGCGAGGATATCCTCACCAACAATACAACAGAGCACCAACCTGTGGAAAATAACAATACAGTATTGACAGTCTTCAAGACCTTTGCCTCAAATAATAGGCGCAAGCGAACACTCCACAGCCTTGCCGAAGTCTGCCATGTTGCAGCAATAAAGCCATGGAACAGCACGGCCATAACCTTCAATACCAATGACGAACCTCAATTCCGAACAGCCCGAGCACCAGCCACTTTGGTCCTTGGTCCAATTGTGGATGGCTTCCGGCTTACTGAAGTGCTCATGGACGCTGGAAGCGGATTAAACCTCATCTACGAGGAAACTCTTAGCAAGATGGAAATAGACAAGAGCCGCATTGAGCAAAGCAGCATGACCTTCAGAGGAATCAGCCCTAGTCGGAAAGCACCGATGTGCGGGAAAAATCACACTAGATGTGGTATCCGGCACGCCGGAGAACTATAGGTCTGAAGAAATCACATTCCAAGTGGCCCCGTTTAGTAGCGGATACCACACCCTTTTAGGGCAGGAGGCATTCGCGATCTTCCAAGCTATACCCCATTACGGATACATGAAGCTCAAAATTCCCGGGCCCAATGGAATAATCACTCTGGGTAGTGATCCGGACATAGCACTCCGCACCGAAAATAAAACCGCCGCACTAGCCCTCGAGGCGTTATCCGAAGCCCTGGCGGCCGAAGAACTAACTATGCTGCGCTCCAAAGTGGACAGGGACGACGTGATACTCGACAAAAGACCAAAATCCAACTCTTTTAAACTAGCGGACGAAATAGTCAAATTCCAGGTCCACCCAACGGACCTTACAAAAACAGCATCCATTGGGGCACAGCTGAACCCCACAACAGACGCCGCACTGCGGGAGTTCTTGCGCGAGAATTGGGACATCATCGCCTGGCATCCTGCAAACATGCCAGGAATCCCACGCAGGCTGGCCGAGCATAGCCTTAACATTCTAAAAGGGTTCAAGCTGGTCAAGCAGACTCTTCGACGTTTTTTAGAGCCAAGCGGAAAGCCAGGGGAGAAGAGCTAGCCAAGTTACTCGAGGCCGGACTCATTAGAGAAATAAAACATCCAGACTGTCTAGCAAACCTGGTGATGGTACCATAGAAGGACAAATCCTGGCACCTGTGTGTCGATTTCAAGGACCTTAACAAGGCTTGCCCCAAGGAACCCTTCCCACTCCCCCGCATCGATCAAATTATCGACGCTACCACAGGACACAACTCATTGTGCTTCCTCGACGCGTACTCCGAATACCATCAAATTAAGATGGTGGAGCCCGATCAAGCCGCAACGGCACTCATCACTCCATACGGCCCCTTCTGTTTTAACACCATGCCTTTCGGGCTAAAAAACGCCGGTGCAACCTATCAACGCATGATTCAGACATGCCTGGAAACACAAATCGGCAAAACAGTGGAGGCATCCGTAGAGGATGTGGTCATAAAAACAAGAAACGTCAAATCCTTAATAGACGACTTGAGGCTCATGTTCGACAACCTCCGAACATATGACATCAAGCTCAATCCGGAAAAATGTGTTTTCGGCGTGCCCGCCGGAGAGCTCTTGGGCTTCATCATTTCCAATAGAGGAATTGAAGCAAATCCGGCAAAAATCTAAGCTTTGTCACAGTTGGCTACCCCAACAGACCTCAAGCAAATCCAGAAGTTAACTGGATGTGTGGCTACCTTAAGCCGCTTCATCTCCCGATTACGAGAAAAAGCACTACCTCTTTATCGCCTTGTTCGACGCACCGAACACTTTGAGTGTACGGATGCGGCTGGATTGGAAGAAATAAAAGCCGAATTGACCACCAACCCAATCTTGGCCGCGCCAAATGTCGGCGAACCAATGTTGTTATATATAGCAGGAACACACCAAGTTGTCAGCGCAGTGCTCGTCGTCGAACGAGAGACGGACGGACATAAGTTCCCGCTTCAAAGGCAGGTATACTACGTATCCACTGTCCTCACTCCATGAAAATCACGGTACCCACATTATCAAAAGGTAGCATACGCGGTCTTCATGGCATCCCAGAAACTACGACACTACTTTCAAGAGTGTTCAATTACGATGGCCTCCGAAGTACCACTCAACAACATAATAAATAACCGCGATGCCACGGGCCGGATTGCTAAATGGGCTATCGAGCTCCTCCCGTTTGACATAACATACAAACCAAGGTGAGCCATTAAGTTGAAAGTACTGGCTGATTTTGTCGCCGAATGGACGGAAGCCGAACTCCCTAAAGAGTACGGCGCGTACTCCAATTGGATCATGCACTTCGACGGCTGCAGGATGCTGGCTGGTCTGGAGGCAGGCGTCGTCCTGACATCCCCTACCGGAGATACAGTCCAATATGTACTCCAAATATTATATGCATGGTCTCCGGATGGCAGTCTCCATGGGCATTCAACGCCTAGAGGTGATTCGAACCTCGCAATATCTCAAATAAATGGAGACTTTGATGCCAAGGACCCAAAAATGGTGGCTTACCGCAACGCCGTCCTCAAAATGTCAGCTCGGTTCGAGGGGCTTGAATTCCACCATGTGGTCCGGGAAAACAATCAAGCGGCGGATATCCTCGCCCGCATCGGCGTTAAGCGCGACCCTGTCCCACCTAACATTTTCTTGGAAAGGCTGTTCAAGCCATCCGTGGCATGGGAAGGAGAGACCGGCAACAACAGTCCGGACACGACCACAACGCCACATACCGAACACTCTGACGTAATCGGAGGCTCTGCCACCGAAATAACACCTTCGGCCCACGTGATTATGGCTGTCATCGCCCCGTGGATAGAACCCTTCTTGGCTTACCTAACTAGGCAAGAACTCCCCGATGACCCAAACGAGGCACGTTGCATTGTGTGATGGTCTAAAGCCTACAAGGTCCACGAGGGAGAGCTTTATAAGAAAAGCGCTACGGGAGTACTTCAAAGGTGCATCTCCGAATAGGAAGGATGACAACTTTGGGCAGAAATTCATGCTGGACTTGGCGGCCACCATGCCGCAGCTCGTGCCCTTGTAAGCAAGGCCTTCCGTACAGGTTTTTACTGGCTGACAGCCCGAGCAGACGCACAAGACCTTGTTCAACATTGCGTCGGTTGTCAGCTTTTTGCATACCAAAGCCATATGCCACCCACCGCTCTCCAAACAATCCCCATTACTTGGCCCTTCGCGGTCTGGGGGCTTGACTTGGTTGGACCCCTTGAAGGGGGAAGCCACAAGAAAAAATACATATTGGTCATGGTGGATAAATTCACCAAACGGATAGAAGCCAAACCAGTCAAAACGGCATAGTCCGGACCAGTGATAGACTTCATATCCGGGGTTGTACACCGTTACGGCATCCCCCACAGCATCATCACCAATAACGGCTCGAATTTTACAGCCGATGATGTAAAAACTTGGTGCAGCAAAATGGGCATTAAGCTCGATTATGCCTCTGTCTATCACCCACGAACTAACGGTCAAGTCAAGCGAGCAAATGGTCTTATCATGAGCGGCATTAAACCCAGATTAGTGTGATCCTTGAAGGAATCAGATACGCACTGGGTGGAGGAGCTTGACTACTTACTATGGGGGCTGCGGACCACGCTGAATCGCACTACCAGATACACACTGTTCTTTATGGTGTATGGCGCAGAGGCGGTACTGCCCTGCGACATCATTCATGACTCACCTCGAGTGCGCATGTACGAAGAGAAAGAAGCCGAGCTTGATCGACAGGACAGTGTGGACACCCTGGAGGAGGAGCGTGACATGGCAAAAGCCCGCTCTGCATTCTATCAGCAACAGGCTCGGCGGTATCAAAGCAGAGAAGTACGGGCCAAAACTTATAACGTTGGCGACCTCATTCTGCGCCTACCGGAGAAGAAAGAGGACAAGCTCAAGCCCAAATGGGAAGGTACCTTCGTTATTGACAAAGTTATGACCGGTGGAGCGTACCGTCTATGGAATGCATCGAACAATCGACTCGAGCCAAACCCATTGAACGCAGCAAGACTCCGAAGGTTCTACGCCTAGTGATGGACTCTGTGTTTGTCTCCTTACCTTTATCAATTTTTTATATCCATTATCTGTCTTTTCTTTCTTTCTTGCCTTTTTCTCCATGGCCTTAAAAGGTTAAAATGTGTCTTGACTACACAATCTTGACACGCTAGGCGTGCTCATTATACCTGGGGGCTTCTTATACAGAAGCTTAATATAACTACGTTCCGGGCTCTATGCCCACCGCACATGTGTTACTTTTCCACATGTACCTTTTCTTCGCCATTATATGCATCGATATGACTTAAGTTTTGGCCAAGCTGGGTTGCCTAGCTCTTGTGTTTGTGCCCTATGTTCCCGTTAATTCGGCTAGGTCATAAGGGGAGCAACTCTGCCATTGTTACTGCCGGGTCAGCCAGATGTGTACCTCAGACTGGGTGAAGCCGAAAGATAGTGTTCTTAAGGGAATATTCGATCAGTGAACAAAAGATGACTTTAAATTATCGCAATACATGCCCCCAGATGTTTATATCCTGCATCTCTTCTCGCAGTTTGGACATGCACATTAATGCATGCGTACCCAGGGAAACGAACCCTTAACAGAACTATTCTCCCTAGAAGATGTTTCTTACTATCCATGTAATATAACATAGCTAGTCGGGTACTTGTTTGTTCAAGCACTAATGACCCCTATGCATGGTTTCCACGCGTACCATGGTTTTTTTACATAACTTAGCGGGTATACGGATACACCCCGGACTGTCGGGTCCGGAGATTGAAGCAAAAAGGTCCGCCATGTCAAATGATTTACAATCCGGCTCGGGAAAATATATGTCACTTAAAGTACATAGTCACTTAGAATGACTAAATTCCTCTTCTATACCATCCAACAGGCTGTCTAGCCTACAATCCTTTTGGGAATACTTCGTGGCTAGTTTCACCTGGTCATTCGCTAAACTGACGGGATCTCTTTCCCATCATACCCCACAGGTCCGACCTCGGCCATGTGGTTCGGGTCAGCCTTGGTATAACGCGTCTTCACCATGGCCCAAGCTTCCCTTGCAGCTTGCCGACAGGCTGATATCTTCCATAATCGGAAGCGCCGTCGCGCTCCCTTAAGCATCTCTACAAGCTCCCCCATGCCTCCTGGCAGTGGGCGGATGGCCACAAGGCTTGGGCAATGCCCTGCATCACCTGTCGAACTTGTTCGTGCAGCTGTGAGAGCTCTGGCAGAAGATCGCCAGCAGATCCGGGCATCTCCTCTCCAGGACGACCCGTCAGCATACCTACACACATAACTCTGTTAGTCAATTTCTTTGCCGAACTCTATAAAAAGTTCGTTCAAGCACTTACTAAAAATGCCATGTCAAAGCCTCTTATTCTCCTTTACGGAGTCAGCTAGTTGGGCCCGAACATCTTTCAGTTCAACGCCCAGCTGGGTATTGGCATCTTGGAGATCATTTTTCTCCTGCCTACCCCGCCTCAGCAAGCGCTCGCCAGCCTTTAGCTGTTGTTGAGCATGTTGCTCATCCCCTCGCATGACCTCCGGATTAACTCCGGTGTCATCTGCAGAATCTATTGTTAAATTTACATACATGCCGAATACTAACCGGTAAAAATCCTTCTTTTTGATAGAAGCAAGTGTTACCAGATGGGGCCTTCGCGGACTCCTTCATTGCGGCAACTGCGGCCCGCGGCTAGGCTTTGCACTCCTCCAGCTCTTGAGACAACTGGGTATTCTTCTCTGTAAGAGCCTACACAAATAATGATCCTTAAATCAGTTGTGTCAACTATTTCAAGTCTCAGGGGATACTGATATATATAATTATCAGATTTTCTTACCCGTATATCCTTTACATACTGGTTCGTGGCTCTGGCGAGACCATTTTGAGCAGCTCGGATGTACGCGTCTCCTAAGTTGAAGGCATTGAACGCCTCTTCGGAGAAACCAGGGTCGCGTAGTACGACCCGGCGTCGCCTGTGATTCATGGCACTCTCCACTTCAGAATTCGTGGCGGACATCCTATCTGCATCCTCTGTAGGAGGAACATTCGGTGTTGTCCCCACGTTAGCATCTCCGGGCACTGTCCGGCGAGCGTTTTTTCTGCCAGGAACCATGGAAGTTATTATATTTTAAAAGACGACAAACCACGGAGCAAGGTTTTTTTCATACCTCTGTGACGGCGTCTTAGTCCTGACCGCCTTCCTTTTAAGCCTATCCGGTTTCAATGCCCCTTGATGGTGAGTCACTGCGGGTTTGGCGTGGCGTCCCGGGGGCCTTCCCTGTAGGACACCATATGTGTGTGATGGGTGAAGTGCAAAAAAGGGATCCTTCTCGGAAGTTGGGACTCCGGTTTTACTTACATGCGATGCAGGGAGCAAGCCCGGATAATCGGCTATGATAGCCACCAAGGCACCGTCGCAGCTCAACTGATAGAACGTCCTGTCGATGAGTTCCATGAATATGTCCGGATCTTCTTCGAGTCTAGGGTCGAGGGCCCGGTCAGGGTCGTCTGGCTGTGGAGACGGGCTATGGACCTCCCTCACAGCTTTTCGCACTTCTTTGTATCAAATAGCAAGGCAAATACTTATAATGAAGAATGCGGGAAGATCTGGAGTAAAAGGTAGCAGCTCACCCAGTTTGGGGGGGTTGTACATGGAGAATCCATCCCGTGGCTTCATACGGATGAACTCCTCTTCCTCTCCTTTGTATAAATCGGACAGTACTTCCGCTAGAGCGGCAGCGGAGTCCGGACCTTTACGGCCGCAGTGGGTGGCATCGTCTTCTCCATTGAAGTGCCACATGGGTTTCCCCTGATACTGAAGTGGCTGCACCCCCCGCATTTTACATATTGACATAACCTCGATTATTGTTAGTCCTGATTTGGCCAGCGTTTCTATCTTGCACATAAGGTAAAGGACCTCTCTGTTATATTCCTCCTAGGGCTCCGTGGGCGCCAGCTGCGGCGTTTCTTCAAAGGGGCATTATTGAACTCAGGAAGGCCCATCCGAATAGGGTACGGAAGGGAGACGTCCTCTATATAAAACCACTCCGAAGGTCAGTATTCGGATGTCTTCTTCGGGGTACCGGACATGTATCCGGTCCCGGCGATGCGCCATATTTCGGCTTCGCCCACTTGATATATTGACTCCTTCTGTGTACGGGGTAAAAGGCAGAATAGCCTTTTCCATAGCTCGAAATGAGCTTCGCAGCCCTGAAATAGCTCGCAAAATGCGACGTAGCCGGCGATGTGCAATATGGAGGTGGGAGTAAAGTTATGCGGCTAGAGGCCGTAGAACTCCAGGAGCCCGCGGAGGAACGGATGGATTGGAAATCTGAGTCCCCTCAATAAGTAAGGGACAAGGCATACCCGCTCCCCCATGGACAGGTTGGGGAAGCTCTCCGCTTGCTCCCCGCTGTTATAAGTGGATAGTCCGGCTCCGACGGGGACCATATACGCAGGAGGAAGAAACCCCTGGGTCTGTATCTCTACTAATTGGCTGTGAGGGACGGAACACTTCTCCCAATTGCCTGGATTAGTGCTACGGGAGCGAGAGGAGGAGCTGCGATGGTCGGCCATGATAGGATGGGCTTTTTCGGGCGCGCTCCGATGGATACTCGCTGTCGGAGGATGATGTGATCTGATCTGAGGATCCCCGACTCTTTAAATAGGCGGTTTACTCATAGGGTTAGGGTGGCAAATGTAAAATTGCCCCGACTTCTCACATTCACTCGACACGTGGAAGATAGCAATTATTAAAGCGTAGAAGCCGAGGAGTGCAACATTTATGGGAAGCCGAACACTACTCGACAGGTATTCGGAATTTGGAGAAGAACCCGCCTTGCAATGCCGAAGACAATCTCCATGCCGGACTAATCGTCATTGAAGGCTGGTTCAGGGGCTGTTGAGGGAGTCCTGGATTAGGGGGTCCTCGGACAGCCGGACTATATACTTTGGCCGGACTGTTGGACTATGAAGATACAAGATTGAAGACATCGTCCCGTGTCCGGGTAGGACTCTCCTTTGCGTGGAAGGCAAGCTTGGGAATTCAGATATGTAGATCTCCTCCCTTGTAACCGACTCTATGTAACCCTAGCCCCCTCCGGTGTCTATATAAACTGGAGGGTTTAGTCCGTAGGACAACAACAATCATAATCATAGGCTAGATTCTAGGGTTTAGCCTCTACGATCTCGTGGTAGATCAACTTTTGTAATACTCATATCATCAAGATCAATCAAGCAGGACGTAGGGTATTACCTCCATCGAGAGGGCCCGAAGCTGGGTAAATATTGTATCCCCCGCCTCCTGTTACCATCTGCCTTAGACGCACACTTTGGGACCCCCTACCTGAGATCTGCCAGTTTTGACACCGACACTCGCCATGTAGACACAATTTTCCATAGCAAAAGGAGCCTCTCTGCCATCAAGGTCCTTGCCAACGGTGATCAGTTTATTAATCAGATAATTGAGTCCGAGAAACAGAGAGTGTGAACCAAGGTTGTTTACCCTCTTCCAACTCAAAAATCCCGAAGGCCCCAACAAGCTGGTATCCTACTCATAGATGTAACAACCACTATCCGGATACTCATGTACTGTCCGAATGATCATCAGTCTTTTGTCGTCGTTTGATCGAGCGAGGAACCAGTCGTGCTTCCCTGTTTTCACTACTAGGAAAACGCCTATACACAGTAGCATAGTAGTAGCGCTGGATAGAAGTAAACGTTGCTGCTATTTAGTAGTAGAGCTTTTCCTGGAAAACGCTAAAGTAACTCCATAGCAGTAGCGCTGTGAAGCAGAAACGCGCTACTACTATGTGGGACCGTACAAGGCCACCGACTGTTTTCCGTAGTTGTAGCGGTGTACAGAAAAAGCGCTACTACTAACAGTTTAGTAGCAGCGCTCTGTTTTTATGCGTCGCTACTACTAGTGGGCCCCACTTAGTAGTAGCACTTTTCCTGGAAAGCGCTACTACTAAGTCCAATAGGAGCAACGCTTTTTGCAAAGCAGCGCTACTGCTAGTTGCGGCTAGTGCCACCTTTTCCACCCCCTTCCCCTCCTCTCCCCCACTTTTCCCTATCTCCCCCTCCTTTCCCCTCTCCCCTCTCCACTCAAGCTCCACCATTGTTTCTCTTCTTCTCTCTTCCTCCTACCTCTCTTCTCTCCTCATTAATGGCACCCTCCTCCATAAATGGCCTCTCTCTTTCTCCTACACCTCTCTTCTCTCCTCCATTAATGCCCCCATCCACCATAACCCCTCTCCATTAGTTAGCTAGCTAGATTCACCTCTCCTCCCCAACAACTAGATCTATCTAGCTATTTAGCCAACCACACGTGCTCTATCGATCGTTCTCTCTCATCATATAATTAACCGCGTACCCTCGGTTTCTCTCGGGATATATATAGTAACCCTAAACTAAGCGTGAGTGTAGAATAGCTTATTCTACACCCCAGTAACGGTACATACAAAATATAGTAACATACTATGTTAAATATAGTAATTTTCATAAAAATGTAGTAAATTACAAACTTGGGTTATAAAAAATATTTTTTTTGAATTACTACATTTTGTACACCGTTTTACTAGATTTTGCATTACTAGAGGGTGTAGGATAAGCTAGTCTACACTCATGATTAGAATAGCGTTACCCTATATATATATATATATATAGGGATGGACTATTCTGATACCGGTAATAGAATATTATTATGTTACCCCCCCCCCCCCCGCCCTATATAGGCGCGACGCGCAGACCACTATAGAATCCACCCGACCCAGCCCGAACCCAACCCGCCTTCTTCCGCCGGAGGCAGCCGCCGTGGTCAAGCGAGCGACGGCGGTAGCCGGAGCGAGCGAGCCCGCGGTGCCATGACTGGCCGGCGACGGATCCCCCGCTGTCTCCTGCCTCCTTCCATCGCCGGATCCATCGACGGGGCCATGATCCCCGCCTCCTGCCTCCCTCCATCGCCGGATCCATCGACAGGGCCGTGATCCCCGTCTACTGCCTCCCTCCTTCGCCGGATCCATCGATGGGGCCACCATCCCCGAAGCCTGCCTCCCTCTGTCGCCAGATCCAACAATGGGGCCGTCATCCCCGCCTCCTGCCTCCCTCTGTCGTCGGGGCTCCTTCTCCGGGGCAGTGATCCCCGCAATGTGCTGCCTCCCCGGACCTCTTCGCCAGACGTCCACCACAAGCAGGAGCTGCATCAATGGCGCCTGCTCCCAAGAACATGCTAGTACGCCGCCATTGAGAGGAAGAAGAAGAATTCAGTCCACTGGAGGTAATATCTGCTTCCCATGTTTGTTTCAGTACATCAGTTCATCAGTCCTACTATGAAGAAGAACTTGATAGTACATTGCAAATGCTTGATCAGTTCATTACACCCCTGCCACTTGATGCACAAGTTGGATGTCGAGGTTACTGTCAGTACCCTCTAATATGCTAGCTTAAGTTCAAAGCCAAAAAACATAAACTTATGCATCAGTCCAAGTATCTACTAGGCTTTATATAAGGTTCAGGTACCACTGCAAGTTGTATGATGTTATTTCTAATAGTACATGTCGTGTAGTTGCGTCACTTCGAACTAGTGAAAGAATGTTGTTGAAAAAAAATACACTTGTTACACAGTAAGTTCAATGATACATAAACTAGGAGTACTTCTAGTGTAGTTGCATAAGTTATAGATGAACAAAAGAGAAGACATGCATCAGTTTTATATATATCCATACATCTCTGAAGTTCAATGTTTAGTTTACAAACAGTGCTAAAAAATAGTACATCAGTGTTGAACATGTACGTTCATCAGTTCAACTGAAAACGAAACCAGATACAAAATAGAGAACAAAGTTTAAATAACGGCCAGCGATGCAAGTTCAACTTGTACATTTCCTTCAGTGCATGACATGTTACCAATAGCATGTATACGAGAAAAATGTAGAAAAGATTAATACCAAAACTATTGAATGTCATTGCAGAAGCATGCAAGGCGGCACACGCAGCGAGAGTTTGATGAGGCAAGCAGATATGGGGCACCGCCTGGTTGGGTAACACCAGAAATACCACCTGGATACTTCAACAATACAGGCAGATTTCAAAATACACCAGAATCATCAGAAGCATGGACAGGTTCTCCTATGAAGCAAACACCAATATCTGGGAATGCAAGCTTTGTCACTGCAGGGTTGCAACAAGGCCAACAATATCCCCAACAACAAATGTTTTCCTTCCCTAGCACATGCAGAAAGCCAAGGACAGGAAGCCGTGGATGGGTTGCAAAAGGCTTCCACCAGTCGCTCCGTCAACATCAATTATCCGTGCTACAAAAGCAGTTGTGACGGGAAGACCAGGCCAAAGAGACAGAAATTTTGGCCGCTCTAGCAGGTTCGAAAGTGCAAGATATGAGCCATATAGATAGTAGCAACCTCATAACAAATCTGAGAGGAGAAGGCCGTACAATGAGAGATGGAGATCTTCGTCAACATTGCTCCCTCCAAGAAATGCATTGCTGCATGTGCCAAGGGTGACACCACCCGCGCCCATACACCAGGGTAAACAGCAAACACCGGAGGCAGCATAGAGCTATACACATTTAAGTATCCATACAGAAAAAACATACAAGCACAATCCATACCATGGTACTGTGACCACCCCATCTAACATTTCATAACTGCATTTTTGTTTGCTCACTGTTGCATGCAGCCACCTAACATTCAAGCTTATGTTCTGCCAAGACTAGAGATGCGCTTTGAAACTTTCGAAGAAACAAAGAACTTGTACAACGTCTATGTGAAGCATGCGGGTTTTTCTCTCAGGGAAGGCCCCAAGTTTAAGACCAGAGCCTACCTTTATTGCACGTGCAATGGAGTCTATGAATCAAAGGTGTCTGAAGCAAATAGACAGCAGAACAAAACGACGGCCAGGACTAACTACGGGGCTAAAATGAGGCTGAAGAAGGAAAAGGATGGAACATTTGTCGTAAAAGAGATAGTCTGGGAACATAACCACAGGCTACAGCTCACTCCGCAAATGCTTGTCTTCTTCCACTCCCACAAAAACTTTGACAAAACAATCTTGGAGTACGTCAAGTACCTACAGTTCAAAGGCATTGAACACGCGCAAATCATGAGCATACTGGACGGTGATGACCCTGGTAGCTACTTCCTCGAAATGAATGCCAAAGACCTGATTAACCTGTAAGTACAAACTTGTTCTCCTCCCAACCGCCTCCGTCTTTTTTCCTCTATCAGTACAAACATATTATGCAACGCATGACCTGACACCAGTTCAACATGCATTTTGAATGAACTTTTAATATGTAGGAAAGCATAGAATTCAAGGATGGATGATGAAAGCTATAAACAGGGAATTCTTCTGTGACATGCAACTCGATGAGTCCGACAGAGTTTTTTTTTGAAAGTGAATGACAGTGGGAGAGGCTCCCACTGACTTTTGTATTACTCACAAAGAGACAATTACATAGATGTTACAAAGGGGGTTTTAAAACAGTCCCCCAGCCGCATAAGCTTTTTGTATCTAACAGTGCTAATGTCCCAAATTTACAATGTAGCTGGATAGGAAAGGACGAAGTTCCTCTCTATAGTTATGGATCAGTAGCTCTAGGAGGTATTTGAACCTAGCCAACCAAGCCCCGAAAGAGTGCTGGACCCCTCTGAAGTGTTGATTGTTTCGCTCCATCCACAAACTCCAAGCAGCCATTAGAAAAATGTCCATGAACAGGGGTTGTCTCTAAGCATCTCTCCCCCCATGCAGCAGGTCTAATCTATTGCCACCGGCTGGCCAGGACACCCCAACTCTGCTCCAGCACCATTGACTAAAGGGGCATAAGAAGAACAAGTGCTCAACGGTTTCTTCGGGGGGGTTTTGACAGAGCATGCAGGCAAAATTGTTCCCCGCGACAGCGAAGTGTCTGTGTCTAAGCATATTTCTGGTATTCAGGCAATCCACCAGAAGCAACCATCCAAACAATTTAAACTTGATGGGGCTCTTAGCCTTCCAAAGCCAGCTAAAAGCCTCATCGGCCATGACCCCCTTGAAACAATGGTCATAGAATTTCTTCGAAGAAAAGCGCCCGAGCGTGCAATCCCAGGTATTGTGGCTGCCATCGGCCACACCCACATGCATCGAGGCCAGCTGAATTTTTCTGATCTCCTCTCTTGCCTAGGTCGAGAGGGGTAGGCTGAAGATCGAGACCGGATCAGTGGCGGTGAGGACTTTAGCAATAGAATCATCCTCATTTAGGCAGAAGGAAAAAGCCCGCAGGTACATCTCCATGATTGGAACATCAGCATCGCCTTCAAGCCCGACATCCTTCCAAAATAGAGAGCTAGAACCATCACCTGGAACGATTGTGGTGATTCCACGAAAGACCCCATTGAGCTGCATCACATCTTTCCACCAGAAAGAGCCTACAGCGTCAGTGGCATGAGGGACTTTGTTAGAATAGTATGTGTTCCAAATCAGCTCCACCCAGGGGACATTCGCATGATTATAGAACTTGAACAGGTGTTTTAGGAGCAGGGCCACATTCTGTGTCTTGATGTCAATTACACCAAGGCCACCAGACCGTTTTGGGCGGCAGATGAGTTCCCAGGCTGCAAGTGAGTTGTTTTTGACCCCATCATCAGAATTTTTTCCCAGAGACAGTAGCGGCATAATTTATCCAAAAGTTCAACCACCTTCGGGTGTAGTTTGATTGTGCACATTGCATAGATCAGCATCGACGTCACTACCAAATTGACCAAGGTCAGTTTTGCTCCTGACGACATCAGAGATAGCGTAGTGGATGTTTTTCTCTCAACAGCGTGCACCATCGGCATAAGATCCAACACGCTGGGCCTCGTCGTCCCCGTGGGGAGGCCAAGGTAGGTGAAGGGTAGTGACCCAACATAACATCCAAACACACCGGCCAACTCGCTGGCATGCTGATGATCAATGTTAATGGGGATAAGAGTTGATTTGTGAAAGTTTATTTTTAGTCCTATCCACGCAGCGTAATCCTCCAGAATACATTTCATACGGGCAGCTTGATCAGTACACACCCGCATCACCAAAATCCTGTCGTCGGCATATTGCACAACCGGGAAATCTCCAGCACTGTCCCGGGGGAGGGGATGCTCAATAATACCACGAGCAAACACATCATTAATTGCGGCTTGAAGGATGTCCGCAGCTAGAACAAAAATGAGCGGTGAAAGAGGGTCACCCTGTCGCACGCCACATTTGCATTGAAATTTCCGACCAGGGACGCCATTAAGGAGAACCGACGAGACCCCAGACCCAAAGATCGTTTCCATCCAACGCAGCCATTTATCATCAAAACCCATATGCTTCATAATCTCAAGCATGGGAGCGTGTTCGATCGTGTCAAAAGCCTTGGCAAAGTCAAGCTTGAGGAGGATTATCTCCCTTCCTGAGGCCTGACATTGGTGAATATATTCAAAGCTCCACGCCGAACAATCTTGGATCGTCCTCCCCTTAATGAAACCGTACTGGTTCTTGTGGATGATCTTAAGAATGACTTTCTGCAGCCAATTAGCCAGGATTTTCGTGATGATTTTCAGACAGCAGTTAAGCAAAGTGATTGGTCTGTAGTCATTCGCAGTTTCTGGAGAAGAGATCTTGGGGATCAAAGTAATGTAGCCCTCGATAATGCTGGTGATATCAAGAGTTCCCGCATGGAAATCATGGCACATTTTATAGAAATCTGCTTTGATGATCTGCCAGCAACTCTTAAGAAAACATCCATTAAAGCCATCGGGGCCAGGGGCCCTGTCACCAAGCATATCCTTAATAACAGCATCAATCTCATCATTAGTGAAAGGTGCTGACAATTGGTCCAGACCCTCAATCCTTTGGATGATTCTAGAGAGGTCAAAACGCATATTAGTGGGTTTAGAAGAGCCTAACCGCTCCTTGTAGGTGTTATATAGCACCCCCTCTTTACCAGCATGGTCTATAACTTCCAAATTATCATGGTGAAGTGAAGCAATAGAATTATGCCTATATCTCTCAGTGGCTAGAGACTGGAAAAGCTTGGTGTTCTCATCGGCAAATCTAAAGAACCTGACAGTGCATCTTCTCCTCCAATACTCATTCTGGTACTTGAGCAATGTCTGCAAATGGAGCTTTAATATATGCCTGAAGTTTGACTCTTGAACAAAGAGATGTATTTTGTCCTCAAGGTTGTCCATCATAGCTAGTGCTTCATTGCTATTGTGTATCATAACTTTCAGATTCGAGATACCTTTGCTCCATCTCTTGAGATCATATCTCAAAGTTTTTAGTTTTTTACAGATTCTAGCAGCAGAGTTTTGAGCGTGACAAGGCTTGGACCAGGAGGCAACAACCACTTCAGAGAAACCCCCATGGTTAATCCAGAAATTCTCAAAGCGAAATAGCTTTGACTTGGGGATTTTGGATTCAATTTCTACCACACATGGGATATGATCAGAGACAGGTTTCCCCAACGGCAGGATCATCGTGTTTGGGAAGGAGGTAGTCCAGCAAGTGGATGAGAAGAACCAATCCAACTGTTTGAGAAGGGGATCATCCTGCATATTGCTCCAGGTGTATGTTCTTCCCTTCACAGGAAGTTCCATCAAGGACTGCGCTCGAATTATTTCATTAAAAAGCAACATATCCCCAGCATCGCCACCTATTTTGTTTCTATTGCTGGTAGAACGAATAAAGTTGAAGTCACCTAGGATCAGCCAGTTCTCATCATTAGGGATATTTAGATCAAACATCCAATTAGTAAAGTCCACCCTACGTTGACCCGTGCATGGCCCATAGACATTGATTAGCTTCCACGATTCACTTGATTGGGTGGCAACAAAAGAAACACTAACCGCAAAAGAATCAACAAACCAAGGCGTGCCCACAAACATAGAACTATTCCAGATAGTGATAATTCCACCCGAAGCACCAACTGAGGGTGTAAACACAAACTTATCAAAGCGTTTAGGACAGAAAGTTTTAATAAACGCTAGATCAAAAGATTCATGCTTAGTTTCCTGGATACATAGCACAGAACAACCTCTAGCATCGATCGCATTCCTAAGAGCCAAAAGTTTTTTATCAGAGTTGATGCCTCTGATATTCCACGACAGGATATTCCATGATTTATTCATTGGCAGCAGGGGAGGGACTAGTTGCTAGCTCCTGCGCAATCCCGCAGCAGCTGCCCATCTGCTGGACTTCTTCAACCGAAGTAGGAGGTGGGCATGCATCAGCAACAACCTGCACAGGACAAGCAGCCAAAGAAACTGTAGATACAAACGGAGTTTCACGAGGTTTCACCCTTGACTTGGAGCGCTTGATGTCAGTGACATGGTTGACCTTAAAGCCATCATATTTGTTTGATCTTGTGCTCCTTCTGACAGCCGTGGTATCAAGCGGTACCAGGGCATTACGGGACTGCGGTGCACTGTATATAGAGGAGGAGGCGATCACCTGAAGAGCAGTACCTTGAGCTGGCAGTGAGGTTGTCAGAAGCTCAACCCCACCCGAGACCATTTGAGGGATAGCTTTGAGGCCAGGAGATCGGGCATCCATCTCCCAATCAACATCAAACAAGACCGATCTGCCAGCATGGGACTCCTGCAGCATAACTCTAGGGACGACAGCAGCACCCAACTGAAATGCTGAACAAAAAATAACTGACAGAAAATCGCGCTCTGGGGCAGCACAGTCAAGCCAGGCTACAGCTAGTACATTCAGTTGGTGTTGGATAACCTTAAAAGGATTCAGAGGTAGCATAACAGGAGCAGGTTGCTCAAAAGTGAGTGCAGGTTTATAAATCCGTTTGAGCATCCCCCCAATCCAAAGCAGAAACTCATGGTCCACAGCCACAAAGAAGTTGAAAGAATCTCCACCTGCTCTGACGAATGCAAGACGAGCAGCAGGGTTCCCAAGAACAAAACCATATGCCAATGCTTCCACCGCCTGAAATTCAGCATCAGAAGACCAAACATCAGATAGATTATCCTGAACATTGTTCTCTGGGTCCACACCATCCATCAGAGATGGCCCGTCATATTGGAAAAAGTTTCTGAAACTGAAGCCAGTGTATGATGGAGGAACCACGGGCCACATGCGCCACCCATTCTCCTAAAGATGTTCCTGTTCAGGTTCCGGAGCATTCCAGGCCGTTGCATTCAGAGCATGTTGCGCATTCATCTCATCAATCCTTGCCTGCTGCATGAGGGTATAATACGGAAGCTCATATGGATGTGGTGAGGCATTCAGGAGGGGAGGAGCATCCTCATTACCAATGAGATTGGGTATTGTATTCCTGCCATTGAGCACATACACAGGGACTGACCACGAGCGAGCAAGACCTGGCAGTAACCCAACCCTTGTGACCAAGAGACTATGGGGCACCTCAGCAACATCCTTAATATGACACTTAACCAGAACTCTAGCTTTGTTATGACCCAAGCGGCCAGACAAGAAGTTTCCCAAAATTAGAAACAGCTTTGTGAATGTAGTGCTCCGTCTGATAATCCGTTGGGAAAGCAAGGAACATGACCCAAACTTCATATTCAAAAGCAGGCATGTGCATATTAATACTTTCATCATGAGGGACTAAGGAGAAATTGGAATCATCAGTAAGGGCGTGAGGCCCCTCTCTAATCGCAGCATCTCTACTCTCCATGTCCACAAAAACCACACAGCCAATGCCCGGCGGGTAAATGAAATCATCCACCAAATCATACTCTAAATCCATAGTAATAATGCGGCAGAACTCGGCAAGCCAAAACTCCTTTTGATGATCAGGGACTGGAGGATCGACGGAGACAATGGCGTACCTATCATGATTGAGGGGAGGATCATCCACCACCATGACATGGCGCTGAACTCGATGAGAAGGGCCTCGATGGTCGAGCCGTCCGGAGCGAAGGTGAATGGGCGCATCGGAAAGTTCGCCATCGCTGGAGATGTCGGAGAGGGAGCAGCCGCCGGGAGGGAGGACGCCGATGGAAGGTAGAGCGATAGCTTCTGCGGCTGTGGAAATGGCGATGGAAGTGAAGGTGGCAAGCTCGAGGAAGACGTCTGCTCACCCGATTGGGGTTTTTGGCAGGCGGAATTGACTGCACCCTGACCAGGGAGGCGTATCGTCAAGCAATGGGGGTTGGCCACGTTCGGAGAGCGTGGGATCTTCTGTTTCTTTTGCCAAACCCAACCAGCTCGCGTATCCAGAATAGCGCGGGCCATACCAACAACCATAGAGTTACCAACTACAGACTTATCCAATTCAACCATAGCAAAGATCCTCTTAGATTGCGATGCTTGTGATAATTTTTGCAACCAGACCCAGTGCGGTACAGCTTTGAAGTAACTGGGCTTACAGGCCGCATGCCCCAGGCGATGACAAAGAGAACATCGACGAAGCCCAGGGCAGAAGTTAACTGTGTGATCAGCCGCGGAGCAAGCAGTGCACAGAGAGACCGTACGAGCTGGGCCCACCTTGCATGGCACATGCTTGGGAGAGTTTGTACGTGAAGAAAAACAGGGACAATCCCCAGAAGTATCCCCACAGCATTGACAAAATACTCCAGTACAACTCTCATCAACATGTCCAAACCTATCACAAATGGAACAGTGTTTGAGCCTTTTGTAGATATATTCCTTGGTTGGGACCGACGTGACTTGAGCCAATAGCTTGACACTATCATTATCATAACCAGCTTGCCAACCATCCAGAATGCAGAATAAAGAATTATCAGGAATGGAATCCCATAAACCCTTGGTGAACAAGTCTCCACGAAAAGATGGTAACGTGGCTGGAATATCGGAGGAGATAGGTAAGGATATGGTCCCAATCCGAAAATTTTCCTGAGAATCCGGAGCCGAAAAACTGCCAAAAGAAATCCTCGCTGGAAGCTCACCGGAATGTAAGTCCGTCGGTGGCGAGATCAAACCCAATTTCTGAAAAACTGGTAACGAAGTAGGATCTGGAGGCATATTATGATGTGCAGATAACCACTTAGATTTAATGGCCGGACCTGGGGAAGAAGCCAAGCCATTGAGCTCGGTATTCGCGTGCCAAGAGAGAACCCGATCCTGGGAGGGCACGCCACGATGCAAATGAAAATGGCAGATAAAGTCCGGCCAGATAGGGCCTCGTAAGCCAAAGATGAAATGACCCACACAATTTGAAGCCACCGAGAACCGAAAATGACGAGCACCCAAACAAACAACATTGAACCCAGCACTGATCCCTCCAATACAGGATTGAAGAACCAATCCAACAGACTCCACCGAGAGGGGAAAGGAAGCCGAGGAGAAAGAAAGCTCAAGAAAAAACTCCTTGAGGCCGGGTTGGAGACATAGTGAACCATAGATCCAAACCGTGCACGCACATGTGCCTCGACCTTAAGGCCGGGGAGAAATCCCAATGGAGAAGGCCATCCATTGGGGTCGCCGGAGGGAGAACGTAGGGTTAAACCCTAGGATCGCCATGGGATTCGCCACGGGGATGGAGGTGGGAGGTAGGAGCCATCATACCTGCCCCACGGAGTTAAGAACATATTCTGGGCGAACGCAAGCTGCCGATGGGCCTATCAGGACTTTGGCGACTGCGTAATATTTGACACCACATATAAGACCAACAAGTACCATATGCTACTCGGGGTGTTTGTCGGTACTAACAACCACTTATAGACTACATTCTTTGGTTTCGCCTAGATAAGAGATGAGGATGCAGATTCATTCATATGGCTATTTAAGACATTTTTAAGGTGCATGAGAGGGAAGGCTCCTACATGCATCCTCACAGGTACGAACCGCCAAAACCAGCCCCAACCACCCCCTCCCCCAAAAAAATAAAAGGAAAATAACATTCTAAAAATATTGTGTCAGTTCTATTTGTATATATGCACCACCGTCTGCTGACCACTCCACGTCTCTTTTCTCATTACCAGACCAGTGCCCTGCAATGGCTTTAGCGATCCCAGATGCTTTCAAGAACAGAGTACACAAGCTGTGCCACTGGCACATTATGAAGAAGTACAGGGAACACCTCGCATACCTGTACAACCTGCACGAAGACATTAAGGATGAATTCACATCAATCCTCAACTGGTCCCTCATGCCAACTGAGTTTGAGGCTGCCTGGAAAAGACTGATGGATAAGTACAACCTCCACGATGATGCCACGATGGTGGCCATGTGGAATGATCGTGAGAGATGGATATCATCCTACTTCAAAGAAATTTTCTGCGCCAAAATGACATCCACACAGCAAAGTGAGAGCATGAACTATGTGCTCAAGAAGAACTTCGTAAGTGAGAGACAAAACCTACACCGGTTTGTCAGCCAGGTAAACTCCTGCGTCAAAACCAAGAGGCAGACAGAGAATCAGGAGACAATGGGTGACCGGGTATAGCTCTATCACCTGTCGTAAGACAAAAAATAACATGCTTACTAAAGTAAAACTTTATTTGTTAGATAAGTTTTTGCTACGAGAAAACTAACAATTTGGTCATCATTCTTGCATGTGCAGAAGGAACTAAACACGCTGACCTTCTTTGATTTTGACACCCAGATGGCAAAGGTTTACTCACGAGCTGTGTACAGCGAGATCAGAAAAAGGCTAAAACTGAGCGCACTCTTCACGGATAGAGAGGGAAGAGCCCACAAAGTAGCTCGTGTGCTACAACCACCCATAAAAACTATCTACGTGGGCTCATCACGTGTTCCAGGTGGTTGTAGACCCCGTGGGAGTGCAGGCTATGGGACCACACAGGTGAGGACTAAAAAAAGATGTTACATACTATACTACTTTTTTGCAAAGTTCTTCTACGAATGAAATGACATAAAACATGCACCTCTTCCAAAAAATACAGGTATTTTCTGCATGCATGTCCTGTGCATGATGCAGACAATTAAGGCTGCTAGCGTTCCAGAGAAATACATCCTCAGGAGATACACCAAACGCCCGAACATCCAGCCAACATTCAACAGAAATGACTTGAGGACAGTAGCGTCAAACAAGGCATCCCAATACTGCATTGAAAGCTCACTACTGGCGCTGAACATGAGGGTGCGCAGAAAAAGCATGAGAAGCCAATAGCAAATGGCGAGGTCACGGGTCATCTTGGACAAGCTTGAACAAGAACTCGACGCCATACACTCTGCTGAAAATGGAGGTGTCGCGGACAATGAAGCCATTGAGCAGGATATTGCTACAATGTTATCCGAGATGAACCATCTGGGAGCTGTTGACCCATTCGACAACGAGGAAGAGGAGTAGCAGCAACCAGAGCTTGACCAATTCGACAATAGAAAACAAACAACAGAAGCATCAGAAGCATCAACCCACATTGACTAGTGAAGTCATTATGAACTTCATACGTCTATCTGCTAAATGTAGCTAATTTAAACCAGTGCTTTAACTTTAACTATGAAGTTCAACTACTAAAATTCAAGAATGTCAAACAAAAATTTGGCTCTCAAATTTTGCTAAATTTCTTATACTTAAATAAAATCTGGCTAGAGATCACGTAACAACTTCGTCGTAAATAATTTCAATCCCCAAAAAAACTTCAGTTCTAATACATTATATGAAATAAGTTCTACATAACAAGGAAGCATCACTCCACTCACGCTAGATCCACAAGTGCCATCATGACACCAAATTTTAAAAGCCTTATGTTGAACGACATTACAATTCAGTACTAATATAACTATACTATAAGTACAAGAAAAGAGGGTACAGAAACTATTAAGGTCCAACCTAGGTTGGGACAGATGAAAATAAAATAAATCTCACTTTTCTAGCAACAACTCGTAATGAACTTGGGAAAACGTGTTTTCAGTTCAACTAGTTTATAAGACTTCAGTACAAAAAATAGAACTTAACCAGAACGAATTCCCAATGAAACATAAACAAGTGATATATCACACAACTATCAAAAATCAAAGACATCCAAACACTTCAATCAAAACCTATAATGCTTTCAAGAGCTATATCACACAACTATCCATTTCACTACGCAAATGATGACCATTTATTCTATGCACCAGGAGCCAAAGGCTGAAACTCCTTGGGAAGCTCCGTCACGAGAAGCTGGTTATTCCGGTTGAACACAACTCTATACAGATCCTCAGCCTTCCAATCAACAATATGACTCTGCAAAACAATAAAACAAATTATCAAAAATCATGACACATTAAAAATAAGAATACACAATCAACCAAACACGGAAAAGTGAAAAGCTCAACTAGAACCCACATCATTATCTCGAATGTTCCCAACGATCTTTTCACCATCATAGGATCCTGCATACTTCAGAGTATAATGGCCACATTCATTCGCCCCTTGAAGTGGAACCTTCACAAACATTGGTTTCATTGCGAAAAGCTCCCATTTGTGCTGCTTGCTCGCATTGTACTGAGCATCACCATACACAACCTTCATTATTTGGACCATCCTAGAGATCTGTAAAAAAAGAAAAGAAACCACACATTTTTAGGTCTAAGAAAAAGCAGAAACAAAGATGCGGAAAAATTAATCCAGTATAGATAATAAATGTCACTCACAATCTTCTCGCAGTCTTTATGATAGGTGTTCTTTGAAGGACGATGGTTCTTCAGATAAGGTAAAGAGTCAAGGATCTCGACGCTACTTCGGTACCGACTCATGACATATAAGGAAAAGTGGTTCACTTTCTTATCCTTTGGTAAAACCATAGGCTTGAATAGAGGCATCATGATCTAAAAACAGATGACCAAAAAAGAGATGTTAAATATTCAAAATAAAAACCAGCATGACAACAAACAAATAAAACCAAAAATCAGCTAGTAGATCTCACAAGGTCGGCACTAAGCAAGTCTTCATTATCTTTAACATAGCTCTTGAAATCTCTCGTTGCACTCTTCACATTAAAATCTTTATTTTCGTCACCGTAAAACGTAAAGTCAAGCACAACCTGCAAAAAAAGCCAAAAAAGAAATAGAGAGGGGAAAAGGATAAACAAATCAAAGTATTATCAAAACTCGTAAAACAATAGGCGGTCTTGTTTAAGAGAAACAAACGATCTGATTGGTTACCGTGATGAAATATGGACTCAGCAATACCCTTTTCCCAGACGCAAAATTAAAATTTCTATCGGGATCTTTCTTCCAATCATCAATGAGGAAGTCCATTACATCACCCTCCATCATTTGCCCAGGTGCAAAAACTTCCCAGATGTGTTTCCCGGTGAAGTTGCTTACGCTATCATCGGGCTGAGGTATCATTGAGAATGTATTCCTGTAGCACGGACAAGAACAGAAAGCAGGGGAAGCAAGATAAGGCATTCATAGCAGTTCAAGTTGTATAAAAAGTAACAGTTCAGGTCACATTTATCTAGCAGTTACAAACAACAGAGGAAAAAGAAGAGGAAACATAATGAGAGATACTCACTTGGCATACTTCTCACATGCTTCATCACTAAGCAACAGATTATACAACTTGCGAGCCATCTCCAGGTGAGGGAATTTATGAGGGTGAAGCTGCTGCACAGGGGAGCAAAACTTTATAGGAGCTCTTGGTGCACGCTTCGTGCTTGTGACATTGCCAGAATCCAAAGCAGGATCCTTCCTAGCACCACCAGCTCTACGGGCCACTATTCCAGCAAGTGGGGATAAACCCTTGGCAGCAACAGTGCTCCTGGTGACTCTTCCCATGCCAGCAATCTTGTCAAACGCATCATCATCGCTGTGTATCAATTCCACAATGGGATTCTTGGGTGTAGAGGGGCTCTCTGCACAAGCAGCCATAGAACCTTTCATAGCTCCCAACCACCCCTTAATAACACCAGACCTTGTCTTTTCTGGAGAACGCCCCTCGCTAAGATCAATAGATACGCGCTCGAGCTCCGAGAACTGGCTGCCAAAGATCTTGTAGTCATGCTCATCAAGATCCAGCCACTCACCTGCAAAAATAAAAAGAATAAAAGACCGCATCAAGGGTAAAGTTCAAATACATAATTCATGACAGTACCAATCAAGAAGTACAAGCTGCAAAAAATTGCAAAAGGACTTGCATTATGTACAAGGTTCAATGCCAAACAAACCACGAAAGTTAACATCAAACAAATCACTAGTTGCGTAGGTATACAGGAATGTTTTCCTAATATCAAGATTGTCTTCATGGCTATAATCCAACATTTCAATCACTCCATCCTCCCGGCAATGATAGGTCTTGTAGCTTTGTAGCATAAAGAATCCACAATCATGCCTGTTAACAAAACAAAATACAAAGGGGTACATCACAAATCCAAAAATACAGGAACACCACCCTCCCAGCAATAAAAACAACTAACAAAAAATCATTAAAAATGGATCCTCACGTGTTTTTCTGCTGCGGCACCCGCACAAACTCGCAAGAGAAACCATCAATATGCACCGGCGAGAACGGTTTGGACCAGTCTAAGCTGGACTCCCTCCAAAGCTTCTTGATGTTATCTGTCATAGTCCTTAAGAATCTAACTGCATCACTCCAGGTTTCATCGCACGGTGAATGAAGACACTCGAAACGACGGAACCTCAAATTCAGAACAATCAAGCACCAATGCCCAGATACGTCGCTAGGCTTCATGGGAGCCGCAAATGATGGCGGATCAAAAGTAGGGAAATGAAGCTGACAAAAAATCGTTGAGGAAAAATGAATTTTACAAATCATAATGAAACATAAAATTCGGCCTCCAAACAATAAAATAAAAGAAGGAAATTCAAATTTAGAAGTACAAACAAAAATCAGATAATCATAAGTTCTAATTGAGTAAGCAAAACACTACAAAAATAAGTGCTACTCAAGTTTATATTGCAACAAACATATCAGTTCAATTTCCTTGCGACAATAAGTTCAACTTTCAAAAAAGAAGCACACATCATTCATAACTTCGGGGATAAAAGTAGGCTACTCAAGTTCACTCCCCCACCTCCCAAACTTGCAAGAAAACATGATAGTTCTAGTTCATGAGTACAAAAAGTTCAAGTTTCACCTACTTGGTGAAAACCATCAGCCCCTGATCTCGTGAACCAATTTAGCACATTGGAATCGATATTTCCATCACGGATCTTGGTCTATTGTACAAGAAGAACAACAATAGTTAGAACATTGGCAAAACAAGTTATCATCCTATCTACAATTCAAAATACTGACCGTCACCCATCTGGAAACTATCAACTTGTCAGTGTCTTAGTATTTCTGACGTAGAGAATATAAAACAACATCAGCACTGTCTGAGTTGAGCATGCCAGTGGGGACAAACGCTTTAGCAATAGAACCAACACTGGCATCACATTCTTTATTTTGAAACATCGGATTGTGACTATAAAAACACAAAAGATTAGATGAATTAAAACTACTGCAATAACAACAATAATCATATGAGAGAAAGAAAAAGAGACAAAAATGGTACAGGCAAAATCCCAGACTAACCATTTCATACGGTTCGTGCGCAACCTCGTAACAGCGAAGAAAAACATATCAACCTTAACAACATTACCACTTTCTGCTTGCAGAAAAAGAAGAAAAATAATAAGTTCAAGCACTACAAGTGAACATGTCTAGAATGCCAAAATTGAGAAGTACGCCTCATTTACATGTCCTTACCTGCACTATCAGCGTTTCACGACGACGGTAGTTCCTGTGATGCGACCAATATGCCTCCAGTTTTAGGGTTTGACGATGGGAGATCTTGAGAGGACACCAATATCGCTGCGCTTTCAGGGTATGTAGAAAGAAAATCTTGGGACGACATGAGCGCCTCCTACATCAAGGGGCCAGAAGAAATGGACAGAAGTAAATCATCATCCTTGGATGCCACCTCCTCCACGCTAGAGGCATCTTCCAATACATCACCATCATCAAGACCTCCAGGCAGGAAATTCTCCGGCGGCTAATCTTCACAATCAGAAACATTTTCATTCCCAGCAATACCAACACCAGATGATTTGGCATCAAGTATGCTGGCAGCACCAACAACCTCACCAGCAACTTTGGTACCAACATCGCGCCCACTACTCAATGGAACACCACGAGCATCATCTCCACCACTAACGACAGCCTCACGCTCAACATCAGTCATCTAAGTGAATAATATGAGCAAAACTAACAATCTAAAATAAGCTAGCAAGAGGTGCACAGAAAAACAAACCTTAGAAGCATTCACAGCAACATCATTGATCTTGTTGCTGCTATCATTCAAAGGAACATCACCAACGGGCGAACAAGGCTCGTCGCCAACAACAGGACCCTGATTCATATGTAATGAAGCAAAAAAATGCTATTATTAGCAACAATAAACACAAGGAATTAAACCACACTAACAAGAAAGGTAGGTATCACCTGCAAACTCTTAACAGTGTGGGATAGAAAAATGAACAAGCAAGGCACATTGGTTCGCATGAAAATTCAAGAAATATGTATAAACGCAATAAAAATAAAAACAACCTTGCTCTTATCAGTAGATGGATCATTAACTCCGCCGTCAACAGCAGCCTCAACATTATGACTAGTCTCCTGCATGAAAAGAAAAATTAATAAACAGATGAAGATGAGGAAGTTCAACTACAATACCGACAGCAGAACAACATAGTAAAAACATACAAACACCGAGGACTGACTCACATCAACAAGAGGGTGCTCCAAGCCAACATCGTTCGTCTGGTGATCAGAAACATTAGCCTTAGTACCATCATCAGCCCTGCTGTTGGTGGCAGCAGCCTCATCCTGCTCAATATGCATGGAAGAAAAATTAATAAACAGATGAAGATGAAAAAGTTCAACTACAATAGTGACAGCGGAACAACATAGTAAAAATTGCAAACACCAAGGACTGACTCACATCAACAACAGGGCGCTCCAAGCCAACATCATTCGTTTCGTGATCAGAAACATTAGCCTCGGTACCATCACCAGCCCTGCTGTCAGTGGAAGCAGCCTCATCCTTCTCAATCTGCCTGATAACAACATCTGCACTTTCTTCATATGGCTTGCAGCGAGAGTCATGCATAGTTTTGAAATGCTTCATGTTGTTCAACAGACGAACCGAGCTCTGAACTAGATCAGCAGCACCGTCACGCATATCACCAATAAAAATTATCTCCATCTCAGTGTAGTCCACTGCTTCCTCAGCGTTAAATTGATGACCTTCAGTAAGGATACCATTGATACAGCTCAGACAATCAACTATCGTTGGGACCTTTTGCAGCTCAGAACACACATTACTTAAAATATGCTCAGCGCGCTCCAACGCAGAAACAACTACATCAATACAAAAACCCTACCTCTGTGAAGTACTAGCATTACTAGGGCCAGTGGGAACATAACCAGCACACTCAACACCACGGTCATCTCTCAACTCATCATGCAGAGATGAAAACTCGGGAACCTGAGACGACGGCATCTCCAGAACTGCCCTTTTATACACTCGGAAAAAACAACCTCCTCTTGAGTTTTCCACTACAAACAAGAGGAAAAAAGAGTTAATTAATCAATGCAACACACAGGGAAAAACAAAACGTGATATTAACAGATTTAAATCAACAGCACTATGAATCATTAACTGTGAGTGCCAATTTGTTACTATTTACCGACAGGACAGTTGAACAAAGATATTCAGTTCAACCACGCATGAAACAACAGTACTAAAAATCGTACCTAAACCTCACAATTCTTAAGAAATGACAAAATCTAAACAGGTAAATCTGCGGGAAACATGTTCACTCCAGCAAAAATAGCTATACCTAAATAAAAAAGGGCTACAAGACACGAGAGCAATAAAACTCACCAGAAGCTTACCAAACACCCAAGTCTTTGGATCTGCATTGCCTATTTTTATCAAATCTGCATCAACCAGATTAGAAGGCTTGACAGGATCCATGAAAAATATGTGGGGGACTGGCATGTCAGGCTTCGCAGTCTTGCCACGGATAAGTCAAGGTACATTAGTACAGGCCCTATAGCACAACCTGTGACTGCCTTCCCAAGGGTAACACCATCTTGGTACCTGACAACTGCCCTTCTAAGCTCATCAACCATCAGCTGATAATAATCCATATTAGCCATGTCCTCAAAGACGAGACCCTCAAACATTGCTGCCTCTCTGGAAACACGCGGGGCGGCACCAGGCAACACAACCTTCATAAACACAATAATGAAGAACACTTTAGAGCAAGGTCATCTCTGCTAGGATCCTTGACGAGCACCTTGAGCTTATTCCTCAAATCCTTTGTCTTGATATCTTTGTTCCTGCTAATGTCAAGCTCCGATCTTAACTTCATCAGAGCATCGTCATATCCATCCTCTGACGGCCTTGGCGGAGAACGACCACCACGAGGGAACCCAAATAATTGTTGTATACCATCCCTAGTGATGCGAAGCTTCTTATTAGCCTCACCCATGTCAAGAGTCATCGTATCATGATCTATCCTTAGGTACAAAACTCCCATCAGAGGGCGGGAAATGTTAGACTTCACCCTCCAATTGAAGATAGAACCAAAACCAGCTACACGAACCCTAGCCACATGCCGACTCTCAAGCAATTTAGCACAAGCTTCAAACTCTCCCAATGAACATCGCACAGTCAAGTTGAATTTCCGTTGGTCACCTTCATCCAAGGCAACTTTTCCGGCATTACCTCCCACCGGCTTGACCAGACTCATAACGCTACGGGCTGTAATTGAAAATAAAGAAGACACACATTAAATAAATGAATATAGAAAACAAAACAAGCATATGATGGAAAGTTGAAAAAAGAAAAGATTGCACAAGTTCAACCCTTGAAACAACATCAATACCACCCTTGATTGATGCAAACAATTACCAGCCTCGCCTGGCCAGCATACCAGCCCAGACACAATTAAATCATTGCAAGTACAACTAGTTAGTCACTGGAAGAGGAGGCGAAGAAGGCTTCTTATTTGTCAAAACCCGTGGACTACGACGGATAGGGGAGCCACCAAGTTTGCTTGGACCAATCTTCACAGCACCACTATCCCCATCAGCTTTGCTATTACCATGTTGGGAACCAGCTTTCACACATGGGCTACGCCTCTGTGTGCCATCAGGATTTTGATCTGACATCTTCCTCTTCAAAACAGCTTTCTTCTCCTTAACTGCATCATCAGTAAACACTTGCGTCAAACGAGTTTGCATCAGGTTTGTCTTCACAGGCATGTCACTTCCATGAGATCCAGCATCAACAGTTGAAAAGGCCGCGTCACCACCTTCATCACCTACACCTTCAGGAGCTTGAGCAACATCCTGATCACTTCGTTGAGCACAGGCATCCTTTTGACGTCTTTCCAACTCCTTTATCCTTTCAAAATCACACTTCTTCTTTCTTATCCTTTCATCCTCGAGTTGTAACTACATAGGAACATCCTCAGCCTGAGTAATACGGTCAGTGCCATCAACACTCTGTGACTGAGTAACAGACAACTACAAGCTGCCATCAACATTATCAACGTTAAGAGAATACATTCCATCATCAATGTTAAAAAAAGAGCAAATATAAGGGAAACACCAGCAACATCCGCAAGTTCTTCTACCGGATTTGGTGTCTCAAAAATAACATTCACAAGATCTTGAAAGCGTTCTAATTTTTCAGAATCAGGAGGCACCGGCACTCCAACATCTGCAGCAACATCATCATTACCAAAAAAGTACATGAACAAGCAATCAGTTCAACTATATGAACACTACAAGTGCGCCCAATAAAACAATATGAACCCACCACTAGCACAACAAACTTCAGAATGAAAACTCTTTCAACATCATACCAGTTCTTCACTGACTTCTACAACCTATTCAAATGCCAGGACATCAGTTCAAAATACAGATGATGATCAGTACTACAAACTGTCTGCAGGTCACATCAACCGCCAAAACTATACACACAACACAATCCAGGGCAAAAATAACAACTATCAAAAATACATACAACTTATAAAGTCGATACGACAACACCTATACAACCTAAAAACCAGATCTGTTAAAACATCATCCAAATTACAGGGAAAATCACCTGCATTCAACTTGTCCGGACTGGATGATGTACTCATTGAGATCTATAGACCTAAAATCTGCCGAACCAGATCTGCAAGACACATGAACAAAAATTAGGGCTCTGGCCTATTTTAGAAATGAAGCACACCATACAAAGCAAAACTCTTACAAGAAAACACAAAATCCACCACGGAATCGAGTATCACTGTCGCCAACCGCTCGTTCAAGAGCAAAGGAACCCTAGCGAATCCAGCCTGAGACATCAAGAGAGCAAGAGCTTAGAAATAGAGGGAAAATCTGTACATAAGAGGACGCAAGGGGAGTCAATCGCAGACCAAAAGGAGCAAACAGACCACCCAGACCTCCACCCCTGGGGTTCAACCCGCCGGCAGACGCTCCTGCGGCGAAACAGGAGAAGCAACTTCTTTGCGAGAAGAGGGGAATGAAGAAGGAATCGATTTGGAGAGGGGAGTGGAGCGGAACGGGGGAGAGCGGAGGTTCAAAGGTGAGTGGGACAAAACCGACGGCTAAAGCCCAGAACTGTGGCGAAGCCCACTATCTCTGGGCAGTTACCAAAGATAATAGCAAAAATTAAATACAACTAAAAATTAAATACAATAAAAAATAATATAGAGGGAGAAAACAAATAGATAAAGTACAAATAACAACTCACAACAGTACAATAAAAATTGTCAAAAAGTACAAATGAAATAATAATTCATAACGGTGCTGGTTTTTCCCCTAAAAATAAAGATAAGATAATGGCGGCAAATCATGTACTACTATACCCCTTGGTGCGGTGCGGTGCGGTGCGGGGGCAAGTCATGTTACATAGATGTGTCAGTACAACTATCCACCTCGGTGCGGTGCAGTGCGGGGGCAAGTTCATACAAGGAAGATGTGTCAGTACAACCATACCCCTTGGTGCGGTGCGATGCGGGGGCAAGTCATATTACAAACTCGCCTCCGCATGCGACGCCGCGGCATGCCGCGTCGTCACCTGCTACGACTCGTTCCTGGGTCCTCCCCTCTCCCCCGGCTCGTCCTCGCGCTAACGTGGCAGTGCGCTCGTTTGACAGGCGCAGTGCGGTTATTTTGTTCCCCCCACCCCACACGCACCCCTAAAAAGATAGATAATGGGGCAAGTCCATACAAGGAAGATGTGTCAGTACAACTATGCACTGCGCCGAGGGGCAGTGCGGTTATTCTGTTCCCCCCCACACGCACCCACACACCCCTAAAAAGATAGATAATGGGGCAAGTCCATACAAGGAAGATGTGTCAGTACAACTATGCACCGAGGGGCAATGCGGTTATTCTGTTTCCCCCGCCCCACACGCACCCACACACCCCTAAAGATAGATAATGGGGGCAAGTCATGTTACGGACTCGCCTCCGCATGCGACACCACGGCACGCCGCGTCATCACCTGCTACGGCTCGTTCTTGGCTCGGCCTCGCCGGGATGGGGGAGGGGGGTCCTGACCCCAGCCCCTCTCCCCCGGCTCGGCCTCGCCCTAACACGGCAATGAGCTCGTTTGACAGGCGTAGTGCGGTTATTCTGTTCCCCCCACACACACACGCACCCACACACCCCTAAAAAGGTAGATAATGGGGCAAGTCCATACAAGGAAGATGTGTTAGTACAACTATGCACCGAGGGGCAGTGTGCTTATTCTGTCCCCCCCCCCCACACGCACCCACACACCTCTAAAGATAGATAATGAGGGCAAGTCATGTTACGGAATCGCGTCCGCAAGCGACGCTGGGCAGGCCGCGTCGTCGCCTGCTACGGCTTGTTCCTGGCTCGGCCTTCCCCCCGGCTTGGCCTCGCACTAACGCGGCAGTGCGCTCGTTTGATAGGCGTAGTGCGGTTATTCTGTCCCCCCCCCTTGCACCCACACACCCCTAAGATAGATAATGGGGGCTAGTCCATACAAGGAAGATGTCTCAGTACAACTATGCACCGAGGGGCAGTGCGGTTATTCTGTTACCCCCCCCCCCCCCCACATGCACCCACAGACCCCTAAAGATAGATAATGGGGGCAAGTCATGTTACGGACTCGCATCCTCATGCGACGCCGCGGCACGCCGCGTCGTCGCCTGCTACGGCTCGTTCCTGGCTCGGCCTCGCCGGGATGGGGGAGGGGGGTCCCGCCCCCCCCCCCCCCGGCTCGGCCACGCGCTAACACAACAGTGCATTCGTTTGACAGGTGCAGTGCGATTATTTTGTCCCCCCCACACACGCACCCACACACCCCTAAAAAGATAGATAATGGAGCAAGTCCATACAAGGAAGATGTGTCAATACAACTATGCACCGAGGGGCAGTGCGGCTATTCTGTCCCCCCCCCCCCACACACACACGCACCCACACACCCCTAAAGATAGATAATGGGGGCAAGTCATGTTATGGACTCGCCTCCGCATGCGACGCCGCGGCAGGCCGCGTCATCGCCTGCTATGGCTCGTTCCTGGATCGGTCTCACCGGGATGGGGAAGGGGGGTCCCAACCCCCCCTCCCCCACGGCCCAGCCTCGCGCTAATGCGACAGTGCGCTCGTTTGACATGCGCAGTGCGGTTATTCTGTCCCCCCCCCCCGACACGCACCCACACACCCCTAAGATAGATAATGGGGACAAGTCCATACAAGGAAGATGTGCAGTACAATTATGCACCGAGGGGCAGTGCGGTTATTCTATCCCCCCCCCACACACACATGTACCCACACACCCCTAAAGATAGATAATGGGGGCAAGTCATGTTACGGACTTGCCACTGCATGTGACGCCGTGGCACGCCGCGTCGCCACCTGCTACGGCTCGTTCATGGCTCGGCCTCACCGGGATGGGGGGGGTTTACCGACCCCCCCGGCTCGGCCTCGTGCTAACGCGGCAATGCGCTCGTTTGACAGGCCCAGTGCGATTATTCTGTCCCCCCACCCCACACACCCCTAAGATAGATAATGGGGGCAAGTCCATACAAGGAAGATGTGTCAGTACAACTATGCCCTTTGGTGCGGTGCGGGGGCAAGTCATGTTACAGCTCGTTCCTAGAACAAAACTCACACGAACTAGAACAAAAAAGTAGCAATCCAAGTTACTAGTGGAGTCAAGTACTACATTCAAACAAAAAAAATTGACCGCCCAAGGACAAAAAAGTATGAGTCCGAGTTACTGTTATAGTCAAGTACTGGATTCAACCAACAAAAAAAATTGACCACCCAAGGACAGGCACAGGCCCTGACGATGCTAGATACTTGAACTCGAGCCCATTGGTGAATCCCTAGTACACAACGCAGGGCCCGCCGACCAGGGCCCACAGGTCATGAGAGAGAGCAAGCGTCGTGTATAAGCGCTCAGGTAAGTGTTCAGAGAAGTTCGACCGGTGAGCCTCGGCTGCGCTTATAAACAAGTCTAGAGCCCCCTCGACTAGCGAGGTGGGACTAAACCCATAGCACACGCACACGCCACGTTGCAGAGCCGCGCGGACGAGCTATCTAGGCCGAAAACAACTCAGGCAGATGGCCCAACACAGTACTTCGCCCCATTACAAAATTCCAGCCGATCACACATGACAAAAAATGCATATAATTTAAAAAAAACTCAAAAGAAATAAGTTAAAAAACAAATAATGTAAAAAGTTCAAACATATCTTAATTCTAAGAACTAAGAAATATATATATATATATATATATATATATATTGGAAAACTAAACGTAGAAGATTGTAAATATAAATTTCAGAAACAAATTTATAAAAAGTTCAAATACCACAATTCGTAAGTTTCAAGTAAAAAAAGTATTGGGCAGCCAAGATTAAAATATTTTAATTTAAAAAAATACTCGAACTATCATTATTCAATTGTAAAAAAGAAAAAATGTGCTTCAAAATTCATGTAAAAAAGTAAGAAAAAATGTTATACAACAAAAATGTTTGATTGGTAATTGACAACCTAAAATAGTTCAGTACTACCATTAACAGAATGTAAGTTCAGCAAACTCAAACCCCAACAAGGGGTTCTACAAACATCATCAGCGTATAGTTCCGTCTGCGAGTTATGTACATGAAAATATACCAATCAAAACAAAGGATGCCCATCAGTTCTACTATAGAATTGTTCCAGTACTAATATAAATAATATATAAATAGAATAATTATACTTGAGCAAAACAATAGGAAAAACATTACATAAGTTGTTCCAAACCATCTGATAATACAATAGAATTCAACTATCTCACATGCAAATGTTTAAAGAAAAAATACTGCAACATAATCAACCACACACAAATCTCACAACCGGCGTCATTTGCCACATTTAAACCTACATCACATAAATTCTGAACGTCAGAGAGTCATCTTCCCTGGAGAACATAACCATAACCACATCACCATCCTCAAATCCAGACTCTTCCACAAACTTCTTCCACCCAGTAGTTAGGTTGATGCAACCATCAAAGTCGATGTGGTAGGCAACTTCCATCAACGGTTACCCATTTTTGTCTGAAATCTCCATCTTCAGGACACCGGAACTAGGAGCAGCAATCCTGATCCTATGTGACATTTTCTACAAATCAGCATGGGAGTACAAAACAAAGTGAACACCTGACATAACTGAATTTTTACATAGGTATAGTAACGGTTTGCATAACAAAACTGAAAAGAAAAAATCTGGACCAAAACAATAACACAAAACTAACTAGTCATGTGACCTGACTAAAGCTAAAGAAATATACATATCAATACACCTACAGTAAAAACATCTGACAAAAAAAGATCAAGGATTATACAAAAATGGATGAAATAATGTTAAGTAATGAACAAATACACACAGAAATCCCTACTATTAAATTCTGACAAAACCAAATAAAAAATATAGACAAACTATTCATAAAACTAAACTACAGATTCAGTCCATGGAATTCAAAAATAGACCTACAAAAAAGTAGAAAATAACACGAATAGAAACACATACCCATGATTCCTTCAAGTCACCAACCGTCAGGCGACAAACATAGGGTGCACGATAACCATGGTTGCTATACAGAAGACAAGAAAGTTGGCCATGGCGCTGAGTCTGGGTGAGCTCCAAACTAGATTCGTACACACATCCTTCAGCTATGCATGCCATCTTTGTTAGGCATCCGCATGAACAGTCCTCCACGGAAAACACAAGAACAGGGAAGAAAACAACAAAGATAAGAGGGAGGAACCTAAATCTTATTATGGAAGATGGAAGAAAAAGGATGGGGAGACTGAGCCACACACCACACATAGAAGGATTGAATTTATAACCAGGGGGACTTAAGATAAAACAGCTGGTAGAAAAATAATAAATAGGCAGGTGGGTAGCCAGCTGGTACAAAATAATTATTATACATGCCATGCAACTTTTGACCGCCAATCAATTCAACTTAAGATAAAACAGCAGTTCAAAAACTGCACATGACAAACATATGCAGATAAAACAACACATTCAAAGGGAGACAGTTGAATTCATTTATTCATTCAAACATCTGCTCCCTCACAACACAAATCTTAAAAACATAACATTCACTACTTCAGTCATAACGATCAAAGAAACGACGCCGTTTAGCCCTGGTGGATGGATGTGGAGCCGTGGCTGCTCTCGCCCTAGCCCAACTGATGATCTAAACATGGTTCCTTCCCCTGCCATCTGGGAAAAGAAGCTCCAGTTCATTGGAGTTGCAAGTATCCATCACCTTGCGCGCAAGGCGTTTGTTGAACTCTGCATCCACTTCCTCCTCGGCAGCACATCGTGCCATCTGCCTGCGCCTGCGCCTCCTCCTCCTCTGCTCCGTCGTTGCAGTCCTCACATCGACGGCTTCCCCCTCCTCCTCTGTGACCTCTCCTAGCTCAGGATCCATCTGGCTTTTCTTTTGGTTGCAGCTGGTGGAACGACAGTGACAGAGGGCTCGGGCTTTATACTCAAAGTGCAGAGGGTATGGGGTAGGCAGCTAGTACGAAATACTTGCTCCAATGTCAACGCACAGTAATACAAGCTTTGACACGGAGCAGTCCAACTACACATACGGCAGCAATTCAAAACAACACTGAAAAACACACAAATTAATTACGCAGTCAGCCACCAAAGACCACCTCCGCCAACGACCAAATCACATGGGAATCCGGGGTGGAAACAACTCAAGAAGAAAAGTTGACAACAAAAATCTAATTAGACAATCCTCAACTATCTCCCTGCAACGCCAATTCAAAAATAAAACATCAGAAAAAGAAGAACACATTTCCATGGTGGCGATGGCCAACAACCAAGAACACCAAAACTTCTAATCGGAAATTACAGTCAAATAATCTCGAAAAACTCTCACCCACAGATCATTCTCACATCCAAAACAACAAACAGGACGTAAATTGAGGCCTATGAAAACAACAGTAAACACCAACGAACAAAAAACGTCCGCCTCCAAATGCCCACGCCGTCACCTCTAGTGACTATAGATCGCAAAACACGACCAAGTGAGCGCGCGCATGTGCGGAACTCCTTACATGTCTCCTCTAGCAACGAATGGCCCGCAGCATTGCGCCAAAGAACGCCCGGAAGCTCCATGTTGCATCCCCTGTTTCCGCCCGTCGTACACGCAGGAAGATCAGTTCATGTAGAAAACCACGTCAGTACAACCTGTACACCACGTTAGACAAGAAGGGTAACCAAATAATATTCTGTTATGCGTAACAGAATAGCCCAGATGTATATATTATATATATATATATATATATACATATGGAGAGATTTGTGCTAGGGACATGCCCTCGAGTTGCTTATGTTTTGCCGAAATGTCGATTTATTTCCATTTCGGTGAATTTTGAGCAAACTCATATGTCCTATTTTGAGGCAAGGTCATTCCAAAATTTTATATATATATATATGACTTTGAAGCATGCATTATTTATTTCATAACCCTTTTGCTTGTTATATCGTGCAATCGATCATGAAGGTGAGTGGATGGAAGGTGGAGCGGTACATGCAATCTGCGGTGATGGACATGTATGCAAATAATCGGACTAAGATTAGATGCCCATGTGCAAGATGCAAGGAAGGAGTCCTTTTGGAAACTTTTGATCGTGGCACTTTGAAGGCACACCTACTGATCAATGGTTTCATGGATGGCTATACTTAGTGGATAAGTGAAGAAGATGATGATGATGAGGACGTCCACATGGCAGGGAACAACGACATGGGGCTAGACGAAGAGATGACCGATCGACAAGAAGATGATGGCGTCGGACATGTGGGAAGAGTCCGGAAATGACGACGGTGGCGGAGAAGATTCCGGACACGGCGAAGTAGAGTCCGGACATGGTGGAGAAGAGGCGGCGGCCATGCCGTAGTCTTCGACGCTACCTAGTGTAGTCGTCCAGGACCCTCATGTTCGAGACCTCCTTCGCAAGAGTACGACGAGTGAGAGAGCTGCTTCTAGAGAGGAGGCCAAGCTGGTGCAACTTGAAGTAGACTCGAGGACTCCATTGTATGACGGTTGCGATCCCGAGGTGACCCACTTGAGTTACACGCTCGAACTTCTAAAGACGAAGGCCAAAAACAAATCGACAGACAAAAGCCTTGATCAACATTTAAAGTTTCTACATAATAAAGTTCTTCCCCTGGGGAACCTGTGTCCTACTAGTGTTGAGGAGGCCAAGAAAATCGTTTGTCCTTTTGATTTGCCGCACATTAGGTACCACGCATGCATCAACGATTGCATCATTTATCGGGGGGAGCACGTGGGAAAAACCAGTTGTCCAGTGTGCAATGCTTCTCGATACAAGAAGGCAGGAAAGAAAGCTCCTCATAAAGTTGTATGGTACTTTCCGATCACTCCCCATCTGCAGCGGTATTTCGTAGATCCTAAGGAAGCAAAGCTCATGCGCTGGCACGCGGAGAGGAAGAAGCCCGACGATGGAGATGATCCGAGGCTGAGACACCTGGTAGATGGTAGCCACTGGAGAGCATTCAACACCATATATGGATTTGCTGTAGAAGATCCAAGGAACATCGTGCTTGGTGCGAGTACCAATGGCATGAATCCGTTTGGAAACCAGAACACCAACCATAGCACATGGCCCGTGTTTGTATGGATGTACAACCTCCCCCCATGGAAGTGCATGAAGACAAAGTACATACACATGAGCATGCTGATTCAAGAACCGGGAAATAGTATTAACCTATATATGGGGCTTCTGCAAGAGGAGCTAGACACATTATGGAAAACACCGGCATGGACATGGGATGCTAGCAAAGGAGAGTATTTCCATATGAGAGTCGCGTTGATGATGATGGTGCACAAATATCTTAGTTACGGGTACACCTCAGGCCAGGTTTGCCACGGATACTGTGGATGCACGAGGTGCATGGATGATACAACGTCTCAGCAGCTTACGTTAACGAAAGATGGCGGGTTAGGGAAAATAATGTACATGGTGCATCATAGATGGCTCGAGAAGGATGACCCGTGGAGAAAGCATGGAGATCTATTCAATGGGTTGGCTGAGCTTCTTGGACCTCCACGTAAGAGGAGCGGCACCGAAATCGACGAGCTGTTGAGAAACTGGGAACAATGCCCCGTGCCAGGAAAGAACAAAAAGGCGCCAAAGCCGCTGCTGAAGGTATGGAAAACAAGGTCTATTTTCTAGTACTTGGAGTACTGGCCCAATCATGACACACCTCATTGCCTTGATCCAATGCATATCACGAAGAATGTCCTTGAGAGCTTGCTTGGCACAGTGATGAACATGCCGGAGAAGACCAAGGATGGGCCGAAGGGAAGGAAAGACTTGGAAGGTTTGAAGATCATGAAAGATCTCCACCGTAAAAAGTTGATGGAGTAGACGGAGACGGAGAGGGAGGAGGGGGAAAGGGGCAGAAAATTCAACAAGAAGGAGGAGAATTATTGCCACCCTTCTTGCTTCACCTTAAGTGCGAAGGAGATCAATCAATTCATCAAGTGCCTTATGGGAATCAAATCAGTTCCTGTTACTATGGGAAGATAAGCAGATTTCTAGACCCCAAGAAGAAAAGGTTCAGCGGGATGAAGTCTCATGACTGTCACGTGATGATGACACAGATAGACCCGGTTGCCATTAGAGGGATAATGGAGAAGCACGTCCGTGACACGCTTACTGGTCTCTGCAAGTTCTTCGACATTATATCTTGAAAGTCCATAAGTGTGTAGCAGCTCCGATGGCTACAGGAAGAGATCGTTGTCATACTATGTGAGCTTGAAATGTACTTCCCACCCGCGTTCTTTGACGTCGTGGTGCATCTGTCCACATCTTGGACGACATCATCGACCTCGAGCCGACATTCGTTCACAGCATGATGCCGTTCAAGAGGATGAATGGGGTCATCAAAGGATTCGTTCGTAACATGTCCTGTCCACAAGGGAGCATCGTCTAGGGGTATCTGACGCATGAGTGTGTCTCCTTTTGCGAGAATTATATAAGCGTCAGAGACCCTGTCGTTGGTTTGCCCATCAAGAAGCAAGATGGGAAGCTCGAAGGAGATGGTCACAACAACGCCCGTAGGGAATTGCACGTTGACTACTCAGATAGACGAAACGACTTTGACAGGGCTAACTTAGTAGTGCTACAACACCTAGATGTGGTAGATGATTATGTGGCACATCACAAAGAAACCATCGCAAAGAAGTACCGTGATAATGGGATGCTCAAGACGGATGGCGAAGTTATTGTAGATCACAACACCACTTTCTTGCGCTAGATTGAACAGAAAGTTCTTAAAAATCCCCCGGAAGAGGGTAGTTCGGACGGATTACTCGTACACGCCTTAGCACATAGCCCCGCGCCCAAGCTCGTGACCTATCAGTCCTACGATATCAATGGGTACACATTCTACACGGAGTCCAAAGACATGGATAGTGATTACCAAAACTCTAGGGTGACAATTCAATGTGTGACTGATGCTAACGGAACAACTGAGAGATTCTATGGTAGGGTCGAAGAGATATGGGAGCTTGACTATGCTGGAATGCACGACGTGATGATGTTCCGTGTCAGATGGGACAAGGACGTCGTAATAGAAAATAAGTATTTCACCACCATGTCTATACCCGATGCGAAGAGAACTCCGTGAATGTTAACGTCCTCGCCAAAAATGAGCCATGGGTACACGCTAAGCACGTGACACAATGCTTCTTCATAACCGACCCGGCCAATCCCAGTTGTGTTGTCGTGAGGAGATCCAAAAGGAGCATCGTCGGAATGGATGGAGTAGCCAAAGAGGAAGACTACGACCAATACGGCAACCAGATGAGGGAAGATGACGATGACAATGAAGCATACGTGAAAAGAAGAATCAATACTACATTACCTAAGAAAGATTGTAATCCATGGCTTCGAAAAAGTAACAAGGAGGGGCTCAATTACTTGGGAGCAAACAAGAAAGGGAAGAAGCTCAATGTGAAATGTCGTCGCCCATCCCCACCGCTCTGACCTCCTCCTCGTCCGCGTCGACAACGCTCTGGCCTCCTCTTCCGCGTTGCCGCTGCTCCAGCCTCCTCGTCCGCGCCGCCTCCGCTCCGGCCACCTCCCCCCTGCTCTCTGCTCTCTGCCCTTCCGGTACCGCCTCCCCTACCTCCCCCTCTCTTTGCTTTCTGCTCTCTCTATGTTTTGCCAGATTTAGAACCCTAGTTAGATGAAACCTATGAGATGAACCCTAGTTAGTTTAGGGCAGTAGCAAATTAGTTTAATTAGGGTAGTAGCAAACTTAGTTTAGGGCAGTAGCTAATTTAGGTGAATTAGCAAAAAATTAGCTATTAATAAAAAACAGTAGCATTATAGCTATAAATAAAAAATAGCTATAAAAACAGAAGCAAATTTTGTAGGTATATAAAATAGTTATAAATTAAAATTAGCTAGGCAATTTTTGTAGGTATATAAAATAGCTATAAATCTAAAACTGTAGCAAAAAATAGTAGCTCCCTTCCTATAAATAAAGAACAGTAGCAAATGTTTAGTGAGATCATTTTGCAAAGGTTTTTGGTTTTTGAAAAGACCACTATTTTGCAATGTTTAGTGAGGTCATTTCACTATGTGCTCGTGTGATGCTCATATGTCATTGATGTTATATGATATATGTCATTGTTGTTATATGATTTTGCACTGTTGGTTGAATGTCGAAACTTATCTGAGTGGTCTATGTTTTGTGGAAATGTTGATTCATTTCCATTCCGGCAAATTTCAGGCGCTCCATATCTCCACTTTTTAGCAAAGGCCATGCCAAAAATTCCCGTGATTTTCTGCATGACTTGTGCTAGAAACTTGGACATATGGAGTACTCAGAATTTTCCGGGAGGGGAATGAATCAACATTCTGACCAAATATAGGCCCCTTTTTTCTTTTCATTATATCTTTTATTTACAATTGTTGAATAGGAAACATGTCTACCGACGCCGAAGTCGCGGGTGGTTCTGCTCGCCTTGAAGACCCCATCGAGAAAGCAAATCACTATTTCGATTACCTGGATGAACACCAGATGGGGTTGCATGGTGGCGGCAGTGGCACCAACCCCGACACAGACACCGGCATTGGCACCGGCACCGACACCACCCCCGATACCGGCAACAATGCTGTAATAGCCGGTAAAGCACCGAAGAAGAAGAGGACATGAAGATGAAACGAGCTTGGTATCGGACAAATTGTGGTCACGGAGCTGCACCCCAAGAATTTTGAGCCAACGGCGCCGGAGGAAGCGCGCTCGTGCTGGGGCAATCAACTAGGATGCATCCTCAGGGAAACCGCCAACATCAACGACGAGTGGTTGAGGCAGATACCACATATGGAGAACATGCTCCTAAAGAAGTTGCACAATAGGTTGTTGTTCCCCGGCCGCAATGAAAAAGAATATGAAGATCCGTGGAAAGACATCGCCATGACAAAGATAAATGACAAGGTGATGGTGATGTTCACCATCGACTTCTCCGCCTGGAAAGTTTGGGTGAAAAAAGCGATTGAGAAGAATGAACCGTGGTCCAAGATTCATGATGACAATCCGTCAATAATGGAAGAGGACTTTGCAAAATTCAAGGAGAATTGCGCTAAAGAAGAAGTCAAGGAAAATTCAGAGAAAATGAAGGCGCTCCACGCCAGGAACACGCCTCCCCACCACCTCAGAATCCGTGGTTACGAGGGGAAGAGGGCCGTATGGGCCAAGGAGGACGCCGGACGTGAAAGTCATGGAATCCCAGACACCTTGGCGGAGTTCACCAACCCACTGGAGCAAGACTGGATCATGGCCCAGTACAAGTGGGACAAAGAAAAAAAGCTCATTTACACGGACCTGGTCACGAGGGACTTCACGAGACTTCTGGTAATTGTTATATTACCACATTATCATATTATAGCTTCCAATCAATTTGACTACAAGGTTTGTCACATTAGTAAACCATACACATTCCTTTTTTCAGGAAGAGCAGCACCAAAAGGCAGCCGAAAGCAACGAGTCGACACGGTCATCGGCGAGGCTTAAGTGGGACACCCCATTCAACCGGGCCCTGAACATACTGAAGAAGGTCCCGGTGGACAAGCCCCCGTCCTATGGACGTGTGCACGGCATGGAGATGGCGCCTGGTGGAAGACGTGCTACCCCGAGGAGCTAGAGGAGAGAAGGAAGAGACGCTCGATCGTCACTCAGCAGAGCATAGACGAGAAGGTCAAGATTGCGGTCGATAAGACCAAAGCTGAGACCAAACAAGAGTTTCTCGGGGCCGTCTCTGCAGCGGTCACTAACGCGGTGGCCAGCTTGCTTCCGGCACTATGGGATTTCACAAAGAACAATCCAAATGCACGGCCGGGGGACTTTCCCCTTCCCAGCTTTGTCGGGAGCAATTCAGTGAACACTAGAGCACCAGCACCTGCTCAAGCAACCGCAAAAGGCACCGCTCATGTTCATAGCAGCCCGACCTCCGTCTTTTGCATGGTCGGTGGGCCTTCATTGCTGGCTGAGCTCGATGCCCTCACGGTAATGACGCGTCATACCCTTTTCACCAGCATGTCTATAGTATTCCATTTCAGTTGCCTTTCGGATGTTTGATGTCGCAGACATGTCTCCTTCATAGGCCGACGACACCCCATGCACCCTACTCTATGACATCAAGGGCCAGAAGGTGGCCGTGGGAAAGGAAATGATCGTGAAGCCAAAGGACCGCATGTTTCACAACCGAGAGATGCCAGATGGCATCTTCAAGGTTAATGTGGACAGTGTCTTAGCGGGCTTCGAGGATTTGCCTCCTCCGGTACCAGTCAATGATGACAATACCCCTAAGATGATTGGCGCATGCAAGATATGGTTCTTTCCTTGGCCCAAGTCTCTTCTTTGTCTCGTGGCTCCCAGTATCACGCCAATGCCACCTTCTCAAGAAGGTATGAACACCACCCCACCTACCACATTACCTGCACCTGTCGTGGCGAGTGATAGCGGACAACGCGAGGGAGAGCCTCCATTAGTGCCAGATGATGTTGCCCCAGTTGTTAAAGAAGCAAATGTTGATGATGACATGGAGGAGGATGATGATGACCCAAACAAGTATTTCAATACGGCCTATGATGATGGAGGACTGATGGCTCACGACAGCGAAGACTCAGGCTATGAGCTTTGAGATGATGACTTGATGCTTCCTGATTTTCCAGAGCCAGAACGTCATAAGGCGGAATGCAAAAAGTGTCTCTTCAAGCGATCCTCGCAGGAGACGCCTCCAGATGCCGCCTGGACCCAACAACCCCCCGAGGCCCGTCCACTGATTAACCCGATGACACAGGGGGTGGTGGTTAGGGAAGGTATGGTGGGCTCACTACCGCCACCCACCAAGAAGCAAAGGAGGAGACCGGACAAGAAAGGCCCTAAAGGAGCCAAAGCTGCTTCAAGCAGCCAGCCGCCTCTAGAGCACCGGGTGGTAGACAGAATACCTGTTGAAGGTGAGCAGCTCTTCCATGTCGCCAGCCAGCCGATCCTAATTGCGAAAGCGCTAGAGCACATACTGAACAATGATCTAAGGAGACACCATGAAGATGTGCTGGCCAGAGAGAAAAGCCTTCTGGTCGCGAAAAAACCAGGATACCCGTTTTATGTGGCTAAGGTGCCGGGTGGGAGGTTGTACGTCAAGAGATGGCCCGTGAATAAGTTTGTCATGTGATTTGACTACATCTACGACATGTTCCACATGACCAAGCTGGATTTCCAGTTCATCCGCATGTATGTACTGTATCTGAACTACTTCATCAGGGTCGAGAACATCAAATATATCTGCGTCATGGACCCGTTCTATATGCATGAGAGCTTCTTTGCAGTTTGCAAAGAGCACCGTGGCTATGCAAGCAAGTACATCGGCGAATTCATGATCGCTAATAAGGACAAGGAAGTGATTATCTTGCTTTAACATCCCACATAAGTCATCCGCACATATCCTTTCATAAGTGTTAATCATTCCTTTGCAAGCATGGAGGCTAATTTGAGGTGTACTTAATTTGCGCAGCGGGGGGGCACCGTCCTCATCGTTCTATCCTCAAAATACTCCCATGCGATGTACTTGTACTCATCGAAGAACCTCAGGAAAAAGGATTACAAGCACATAAAGAGTCTTCTCGATAGTGCCCTGTTAACCTTCAGCCTCTCTGGTGGATATATCAAGGTGAAAAAGTACACGAATCATGGGCTCGATTTCGGTCATAAGACTGACTTCTGCTGCATCCAGCAACTGCACACCAGTATGGCTGATGGATTCTACCTCATGCATCAGCTGCTCGAGTACAGAAGGGATAATCAATGCCTTCGCATGGCACCTACTACCAACGATGCCGAGATTGTCAGGTGGGCCACAAGCATAGGAAGGACACCGGGTCATTGAATCAGAGCTGAGTTTTATCACGTACAGCGTGAACTTGCCCAAGTGATCATGAAGCAGGTCCTCGAACCAACAGGGATGTTCTACCATGGGCCAATCACGCGGGAAGATGTCCGAGCACCGCTACTCGCTCATCGTTTGGACATGAACCCTTTCAAGAAGCTCGGGATCTTCCTCCCTGACTATGAAGATTAGACCGCTGACATGGAGGACTGGTTGTTGATGACAATGTGTCACTACTATATTTCTATGGAAAAACTCTGAATTTATGCACGGCGAAACTATGTGATGTAACTAAACCGTGGTCCTGAACTAGCATTGATCGCTCTAGTTAATTAGTTTTGGTATGAGGAACTTCGTCATTTATGTTTACTATTGGTTGCTTGTATTTTGCTAATCATGCCTCCTTGTTTTCTTAAGTACATTATATTGCATATTATCATTCAATTCATCAACTCACGATGCTGGTACATAGATCAGAAATGGCGAAGGGCTACTATGCCTTGTATGTTGGGAGGGTTCCAGGAGTCTACGACCACTGGCCAGCTGCTCAGGCCCAGGTGCATAGGTACCTGGGTGCTAGCCACAGAGGGTTCGACAGCATAGGCAAAGCGGAAAGTAGTTAGTTGAGGTGGAGACTCCAGCATGAGTAGGGGCGGGACCGCTGGTACTACATAGTCGCGCTCTTGCTCATCCTGATCGCTCTTCTCTTCTACATCATGGTTTAGATAGAGATGATGAAACTTGTGTGTGTGCCATGACCACTAAGTTGCACTTATTCGAGACATGACATGATCGCACTTGTGTATTGCTATTTTCGAGATTTGATGATATTTGTGTTGAATGATGATGATGATGATGGTATGATGAGACTACTGTATGTCTATAATATGATGAGAATAGTGTATGTTTAGTATGATGTGATGAAACTATTGTATAGAGCCTGTATAAATACAACACAAATACGTAGAGGGGTGCGAATTGGTGAAAGTAGGAACATTAGCAGTAGCGTTGGAAAGCACCTAGCAGTAGCGCCGAATTAGCAGCAGCGCTTCCTATGAACAAGCGCTAAAGATGGGTATCAGTAGTGTTGGTCCAAGAAGCGCTACTGCTAATAATACTTACCGGTAGTGCTGCCCATACCAGCGCTACTGCTACAACTTAGCTATAGCGCGCTAGAAGGAGCGCCCAACACTACTACTATGCATATTTCAAGCTCTGCTACAAGGGTTTTCCCTAGTAATGTTTTGGCAAAGGTGGTGTGATTACAAAGGGAAGTAACTATAGGGACACTGCATCATATCAAAAAGGAGAGGCATTCTTAATGTAAGATTAGCATTGTTCAGAGTATGAGTAGGATAATGCAAGAAACAACATTGATATTTCCCTATTGGAACTGGGAGGAAAATACAGGGAAATGTATACTGGTTTTGAAAATATAGAAGTGCCATGCATGGTTATACTCATGTTATCTCACAATCGATTCTTCACAGGAAACTACCATGTCATGCATGTTATGTATGCCTCCGTATCATGGTGAGAAAATCTCGCAAGACTGGATAGCAGGAAGCAGGGTGTCTTGAAAAGCTTAGGCCTCGCTTCGACGATGGCCGTGTGCATGTCCCTCGAGCATATAGCCAGCCGCAGGGAGCTCAACATATCCATACACGAACAACAGAGGTCAAGGATGTCACTGGGGAGATTGCTCCAATCGCGGCTGATATGGATGCTGCGCGGTTCGCGTTCGGCCATGATGGAGTTTGGAAGGTGGGGTTTTTGGGGACTTGATTTATGAGGGAGAAGGCCCTCAGTGCTAGAGCGGCTACTGAGGGAATAGTTTTTTTTTGACCCGGAACAGTAGGAAAGGCTCCTACTATGTAAATAAATTAAAAAAAGTAACTATACAAGGTGAGTATTTACATCATGGGGGTAGGGTAGGTTAGACCACTTTGGGTCCACCCAGGAGAACTAAAGAAAAAAGGGGGGTCTAGTGCAAAGAGTTTACAAAATCAAGAACTAGAGGCCTACTTGCCTCTTTGACCCTATGCTGCAAAAGTTCAAAGTCTTTCTTGAATCTATCAAGCCACGATCGGAAGGAAGGATCGATTGATCTGAAGTGTTTGTTGTTTCGTTCCTTCCAAATGCTCCACGCTGCCACAACAAAATTTTCAAACAGCATGGGCGTGGGGTGGTTTGTTTTTTGGTCTTCAATGGCTTGTATCCTCCCCTCAAAATGTTCCCAGATGATATCCAGGGCTTGCCAGCATCGTTTACTGAATGAGCATGTGAAAATCATGTGCTCCACTATTTCCTCGATGTTGCACCCACACAGCAAACAGTTGTGGTCATCACCGATGTTGTAGTGGCGTCTTTTGAGCATATTCCGGGTGTTCAGCCTGTCGTGGAGGAGAAGCCATGCAAAAACTTTCAACTTCATAGTACATTTGGACCTCCAAAGCCATTCAAAAACTTTATGATCGTGAACCTCCTGAAAAAAGAATTGGTAGTAGTCCGTTGATTGGTAGATAGATTGGCCCCAGACATAGCTCTAGACATCCGAAGCGGAGATCATAGGTTGGAATGATGAAGCGATCATTTGAATGTGTCGGACTTCCTCAAACACTTGGGGTGAAAGTGGCAGGTGAAAGGCCGATCCAAGGGACGTGCTCCCCAAGAAATCGCGCACAGAAATATCTTCATTAATTGCATATGAGTAAGCCCGAGGATGAGAGTCCAATAAAATTTGATTAGCCCATAGTTCTTTCCAGAAAAGGGCTGTGGAGCCACACACAATATTAACATGAGAAATCCCGCGAAATGTCGGCGTGAGCTTCAGAATATCGCGCCACTAGAAAGATCCAACCGGGTCCATTGCGTGTGGGATTTTCTGGTCAAAGTATCTGTCCCAAGTGAGTTGCACCCAGGGAATATCCAGTTTGTTATAAAACTTGTGTAAGAACTTCAGGAGAAGAGCTCCATTCTGGATCTTGAGGTTTATCACACCAAGCCCTCCTTTCTTATTAGGTTTACAAACCATGTCCCATGTAGCAAGTGAGTTTGATTTCTCACCCTGATCAGTTTTTTTGACCCAGAGGCATCTTTACTGATTCTATCAAGTATCTAAATGAGTTTAGGCGGGAACTTGAGTGCACACATAGCATTAATGAGTAGGGACGTGACTGTGGCGTTGAGCAAAGTGAGCTTCCCAGCGTGCGACATAAGTGAGAGCATGGAGGAAAGATTTCTTTCCACATTGCTAACCAGAGGCATAAAATCGATAAGTGTTGGTCGGGAGGTGCCTAGTGGCAGGCCAAGGTAGGCGAAAGGCATGGAACCAATGGAGCATTCGAAGATAGAGGCAATATCTGTAGCCAATTGCAGGTCCAAGTTGATGGGTATTAGTTTGGATTTACGGAAGTGGATCTTTAGGCCAATAGACCGGGGATAATCAGATAGAATGTTCTTGATGATATCAACTTGTCTAGGGCATGCAGGCATGAGAAGTAACGTGTCATCGGCGTATTGGACGATCGGATAATCCATATTACCATTGGAGGGGAAAGGTAGGTGGATCAAGCCTCTCCTGAAAGCATCATTAATAGCTGATTGTAGAAGATCCATAGCGAATACAAAAATGAGAGGTGAGAGGGGGTCTCCCTGTCTGACGCCACATCTGCAGTGGAATTGACGGCCTGGCACACCATTGAGCAAAATAGACAAGCGGCCCGAGGAGAAGATCGTTCTGATCCAGGACAGCCATTTTTCATTGAAACCCATGTGTTTCATAATGTTAATCATTGCTTCATGTTCAATGGTGTCGAAGGCTTTAGCAAAGTCCAACTTCAGAAGCACAATTTGTCTTTTTGAGGCTTGGCATTGATGGATATACTGAAATGTCCAAGCCAGATAGTCTTGGATGGACCGTCCTTTGATGAAACCGTATTGATGACGATGAATGATGCGTAGGATCACCTTTTGTAGACGATTGGCCTAAACACTATGTTAATGACTATTAAGGAAGGTGATCGGGCGATAGTCATTAACTATGGTTGGTGATCCATTCTTGGGAATGAGAGTGTTTAGGCCATCATTAATACTTTGGAGATTAAGATCACCAGCGTGGAATTGAGCACACAACGTATAGAAGTCCTCCTTGATAATTGGCCAACGTCCTCCTTGATAATTGGCCAACAAGCATTAAGAAATAAACCACTGAAACCATTAGGGCCCGGAGCTCGATCTGCAGGCATTTCATTGACAACCCATCAATTTCATCCTTGGTAAAGGGATCGGTGAGGTGATCAAGGTCAGCAGTCGGTTGAATAAGAGCCAGAAGATCAAAGCGCATTTGTGTGGGGTTAGACGTTCCAAGCCTTTCCGTGTATGCATGAAACAACAAAGGTTCCTTGCCTGTATGATCCTCAACCATCATGCCATCTTCAGTTTGGAGTATAGCCACATTGTTTTTCCTATACCTCTCAGTGGCAACTGCTTGGAAAAAATTGGTGTTTTCATCTCCGAATTTAACCCAATGTATGGTGCAACGTTTTTTCCAATATTGCTTTTGATAGTCCAACAACCTGAGAAGGTGATTTTTGATGATCTTACGGAAGTTGCATTCAGGGTTGGTGAGCGGTCTTATGTTTTCTAGATCATCAAGCTCGTTGAGCGTTTTATTAGTGTTCTCGATTGCCACTGATAATCTAGAGATATTCTTGCTCCAAACTTTGAGTTCTTGAAGCAGGAGCTTGAATTTTCGGCAAAGAACCGTGGCCGCATTGGGGGAGTTGATAGGCCGAGACCAAACTTTCTTAATAACATCCATGAATCCAGGTTGCAGTAACCAATAAGCTTCAAATCTGAAGAGTTTGGCTCGGGGGATTTTTGTCTCAATGGTTACCACACAAGGAGTATGATCTGACACCGGCTTGCAAAGATGTTTGACAATTGTATTTGGATAGTTAAGCGTCCAGTGCAGAGAAGTGAAGAACCAGTCAAGTTGTTCAAGCAACGGATCTTGTTGCATATTACTCCAAGTGTACAGACGCCCTTTGAGTGGTAATTCAATTAGATTGTGTTTACGTATAATATCGTTGAAAGTGCACATGTCATTGGGGTCGCCACCAGGTTTGTTGCGGTTGTTAGGGCCACGAATGAAATTGAAATCACCAAGGAGAAGACAATCATCATTTGATCGAATATCCATGTCATATAGACACTAAATGAAATGCTCTTGGGCCGGACCTGTGCATGGTCCATAAAAATTATAGAGAGACCATGACTGTGCGGAAATTGTGCTGGTGAAGTTGACACCCAATACAAAATCATTCGAGAAGACCACGTCACCAGTAAAAACCGAGCTGTTCCAAATAGTAAGGATGCCACCCGAGGCACCACGAGTGGGAACAAAAGCAAACTTATCGAATCTCTTAGGGCAACAAGTTTTAATGAACGCCAGATCCACAAGAGGTTTTTTAGTTTCCTGAAGGCAAACTATGGTGCAACCACTAACAGAGATAGCATTAGATAAAGCCAAAAGTTTTTTGTCTGAATTTAAACAACGAACATTCCAACAGAGTACATTCCAGTTACGCAAAAGGGGCATAATGAAGAGCCAGAATATTACTCCAAGGATGTAGTGTCCTCCCCATCAGTTCCTGCCTGATCGTCAGGGGTTGCAGCAGCCAACAGCGCCTCTTCCGTGAGCTCAGAAGGAGGAACAGCGCAGCGGTTGATGCTGATCTCTTGCAAAGTTTGGAGAGGTGTGTGGGGAGGGGCTTGGACAGGTGGAGGCGCGGATGAGCTTGAAGTAGTAGATGGAGCATGTCTTGGATTGACCTTGGCAATAGGAGCTCGGACATCAGAAATCTGGGGCACTCTGAAACCATCATATCTAGTGGAGCGAGTGTTGCGCCTCACTTCAGTAGTGACCAGTGGAGCCTGAAACTTGGAGCGGCGAGTGCGAACAAGAGACGGGCTTGGGTCTGGTAGCACTTGGGCTAAGCCCAAATCAGTGGCCTGGAAAGGTACAGTCATAACAAGAGGCCCAGAAGTTGAACTTTCAGTTGGCGCCAAAGCAGTGTCATCCTCCTGTTGAACAAGAGTGTCAACTGGTCCAACAGCTACCTCAACAGAGTGAGAATCACTGTCAGGAGAGTGCTCAATATGGTCCTCCACAGCAGTTCCAGACATAGTAAGCAGTGGGTGTAAAACCGCTTCTTTAGAAGGGGCTTCCTCATCATCCAAGAGCTCTGAGATCTGAACTGAAGATGGCCTTGGGGGCATGTTCAGAATACGTGGAGAGAGACGAACTGAAAACAGAGCATTAGGAGTTCCCACTTGGAATTCCGTGGAAGGGACAATTGTTTGTAGGTCAAGTGGAGGAAAACCATACCCAGAACTCCAAGGGCCATAGGCAGCGACAACAGACATAATAGAGCGAGAAAGGTATGCCGTAAATGCTTTGTGGGGAATTATGTCATTCAGGAGCACATTGGTCAAATCATTACCTTCCACAGAGATGCTAACCCGAAGATTGTTAGAGGAGACAACAATGTCCACAGCAATGACTTCATTTCTAGTAGGATGTACCAGCAGCGTAGTGTCAGGCCCTTCAGCAGCTTGGACAGACCCATTAGTGCTGCCATGAGAGCTAGAATCCCATGCGGAGTTCAGACTGTCTAAAATGTTGTCTTCAGGCAAAATGCCATCTTGAACACGCAGCCCCTGAGCTGCTAACCAAGCTTGAAAGTTGACAAGGGCGGCAGGCATTTGAGGCGCAGGAGGTTCATGCCAAGCATCCCACTGGGCAAGTTGAGGAGCATCATGATGGGCAGCATTGTGAGGGCCATTTTCATTGGCAACACCATTCTGAATCAGCCAGTTTTGTAACTGCTGCTGGTAGAGCTGCTCGGCAGTAAGGCCATCCCCAAACATGGGGTGAGGCACACCATTAGCAGGCGGTGGTTCTTCATCTGCAACCGGTACTTCAGGGTCATGGGCATTCCAGTCTGCTCCCCGAACAATGAAAACTGCAGCAGTCCAGCAGGCACGGTCCGCTACGAACTGATGGACAACGATGCTCTTAGGGATCAGACACATGTGAATAACTCGGACTTTGATCAGCACAACACGACGGTCAATATTGGGGTTGTTCCAAGAAACAAGACAGCCATAGTCATCTACAGAACGTTGCAGGTAAAAGTCCGTCTGATAATCATCAGGAAATCCGATGTACATAAGCCAAACCTTTGGTCCATAGGTGGTGCTGTGCATGTTCAGAGCCGCATTGTGGCGCACAAATGAAACTACCAGATCTTCATCATCAAGCTGGAAGGTAGTGTTTACTGTAGTATCTCTGATGAAGGAGTTGGCAAATGCAAACATACCGATACCCAGGGGATGGTCAGATGCTTCGGTGGTGTGCAGACCCGCTTCATGCAGAAGACCTTCAATCGTGTCGCGGAGCCCTTCCCGGAGATGCAATGGGACGAATCTGCTCATCTCTGCAATAGCCAAGAAGCTATTGTTGAGCGGAGGGATGGGGTTGACGGCCATGTAGGCGCGAATCTTGTGGTCCGCCACCCCAGGATCGATTGACCAGCCGGCCGGCAAAAAGGGAATGGGGTTCACCGGATAGTTGGCCATGGTGGTTTGGGTGGTGGAGGGCACGGGACTGGCGATGAGATCATTGGCGGGTGACGGAGCAGCTAGAGCAGAGAGCTCTGCCTCATTTGGAAGCAGGGTGGGCGGAGAGGTGGAATGCGAACAGTCCGGGGCGGCTGAGAGGGTTTTTGGTCTCCATTGCCAGCGTTGGGCCCATCGACGCCGCCAGTAAGAGATGGCCAGGTGCCCATAGTAGCCACAGATCTCACATCGAATGGTAGAGGTGGTGCGGCCATTCGAATGAGTGGGGGGGCAGGTTGGAGTGATTGAAGGAGGAGTGTTAATTTGATGTCTATGCCGGTCAGCCATAGCCGGATTTTGCAGATTAGCATCCATAACTGAATTAATGGAAGGCATAGACCGAACTTTGGTAGGAAAGTTATGGCATTTATGTCCCGGTGCGGAGCACGTAAGGCAAATAAGTCGTGCATGGAAATTAGACCTATTGTGTCCCCATTGTCAGCATTTAGCACATAATTGGCCCCAATTATTGGCAATATCCAAGACTTCCTTTTGAGAATATCGCGCGCTCGACAAATCAGCAATATGAGATTTAGATAAGGTCGGTGGCCAGGACGAGTGTGGCGGTGCATACCAGAGAGCAGAAGTAAGGAAGCTTTGCGGCTATTGTGGGTAATCATAGATATTAAAAACTAAAAACTCCCAATCACAATTGAATGCTCAGAAAATCATGAGAGGTCCGAGGCACATTGATTGTCCTCATTAAGACGGTCCGAAATATTCTCCTGCACGGTCGGACTGATCATGCACGACGGCAATGAGGAAGAACACGAGGCTTCATCGCTGTTCTTGTCATGAAAACTCATGGAGGTTATAGGAATGATATTAAATTTACCCAGCTCCTTAGTAGAGGCCTGAATGATTGACGTGTCCACGAAGACCGGATGGTTGTAACGAATGGCCATAGGGCTGGGCGCAGCAATGGGCTCCAGATGTTCATCAACATGCCATTGATGTTCAAAATGTTTGTACCCATTGAAACGACCATTGAAAAGATGAAAATGACATATAAAATCCGGCCAAATACAATCTTTGAGCCCATGAATGAAATGACCCACTTTGTTACCAGCCACAGAGAAGCGAAAAGATCTGTCACTGAGCTTAACCACCTTGAACCCCTTGGGATGACCCCCAATACAACATTGCAAAGCCACACTCACAGAATCTTCAGTAAGGGTAAAAGGAGGCCGAGGAGAAAGAAACCACCAAGAAGAATTCCTTGGTATTGCGAGATGGAGAAAAGTGAACAGTTTCTCCAAATCTTCGACGTACATGTTCCGAGACTGCAAGACCAGGATTGAAATCCCAGTGTAGTAGGCCTTCCATGGTGAGGATTAGTGGTTAGATCCATGGTGGAGAGGAAGCAGGTGGGAGAGAGGAGAGGAGAGGAGCCATTCTACCACGAGAAATCTGTGGAGGGGGGCACCGTAGGATTTACTGAGGGAATAGTGGTACTGGGGGAGGCGAGCGAGGCGAGGGTACGCGGGGGCACAGTGAGATGATGAATAGTGACCTTAGGATCTCCGGCGAGATGGAGATGGAGATGGAGTGGTGCTAGGGGAGAGGGTGACGAGGTGAGGCATGCTATAGAGCGGCAGTGATAGTGACTGCACAGTGCACAAGGTGAGACTGACTTTGGTAACCCGAACACGCCGCCTGGACTGGTGTCACCTCGAGCGCAGGGGCCTGTCAGTTCACTGTGAGGACCGGATGAATAATATTTTGACCATCAAGTGTACCATAGTTGTACTACTACTACTAGTAGGAGTAGTAGGAACATGAGTATTATTGTATAGCGGAAATAGGTCTCCCATGCTAGCATGCCTTTGGGTTCACTTCATCCTCTAGGTATCATCCATAATGCGATAAGAACCAAATTCTCATGCATGCGGAAGCGCGAAGAAGGCCTTTTATTTTTTGAGGATAACTGCGTATTCCTTAACTAGAAAAATGTTGTGTCTCCCACGCACATGCCAATATCCATCCGAACCAGCTACGACACATTTTTTAAATCCGTTTGCATAGGTCCCACCTGTCAGTGGCACATGTAGCGCTTGAAGGATGGGCATGTACAGGGTAAGGTACCACTCCTCAGATTACCGACATATCCTTTTCGTTTAGTCTATGTAGCCATCTAATCAACTGCCTGCAAGCCACTTCTCCCATTTACTTCTCCATCAGGAACCGACTTTCCTCGGCTTCTTCACTACTCCTTCATCTTCATTTGCATCCAAACCACACTGCATTCACATTGTTTTAACATCTTCACATTCTCTTGGAGTAATTCCGAAGACCCTTTAAATAATAATCTTCTTTAGCTAGACTAGCCATCTAATCCTAATTCCTCAAACCATAGCCCTCCGGTCCAGCGGTTCCAAATAGCGAAAGAGATCGAGACGCAGGTTTTTAGTGTCCAACATGTCCTCGTCGAAGGCTCATTGAGCATAGTTGCCACAATCACTGACCACCCAAGGGTTGTTCGGAAGTGGATCAACAATGTATCCAACTCCCTCCAAAAGGTGGGGATGAAGGTCATCGGTCTCGGCACAGAGTACACGGAGCATGCCACTTGGAAGATCCAACGTGCCGCCGTCCTTCAGTTGTGCCTCGGAGATGATGTTTTGGTGTACCACATCATACACGCGCCCTCCATACCAGGTGAGCTTCACGATTTCTTGTCTCGGGAGGACATATACTTCTGTGGGGCAGCCATCACAGGGGACAAACAGAAGTTGGAGTCGTACAACCTTGATTTGAAAAGCATCGCTGGCATACAAACCAAAATAAAATTTCCTGTAGAACATTGTGATAAACCGACGCCATCACTATTCGACATAGCAATTTTTGTGGTCGGAACAAATCTTCAGAAGGGTGACGAGATGCTGGCATTAAGGTCGTCTGGATGGGAGAAATTATCCCTTGTCGTACGAGTAGATAAAATATGCTGCCTCCATGCCCGTGTGAGATTCGAGATACATGCGAGGTCCAAAGAGCTTGTTGCGAAGCTGTCTCCCACATAAAATGAGAAGAAGAAGAAGCTGCACCAGCAGCAGGGCATTATGGATGGATGAACTATTTCCTCTCTTGTAAAGAAAATTATTCCCTCTCTCTGTATATTGATATAGACGGACTATTTTGATGGTGTGCATGTCTTTGGAACAAGTAGTAGCATGGGTCCGCTTGACTATAAGGAACTATTTATCCTCCTAAATTTCTCTACTACTCCTTGAAGTGATCAGTATGCAATGCATGTGTCCGTAGAGATGACAACTTGTCCATGGAAGTTAAACTACGGTGACCATCATGTTTCATCCACTGCCACTCGCAATTCTCACGACGCCGCTCCAACCCATGGCACCACGTCCCCCGATGTGCGCCTCACCCCTCTCGGTACACACCACCCCTTTGCCTTTGTGTACATGACATGTGGGCCACCTGAAATGCGGCCAGCATCAAGTTTCTTCCATATCCACACGCGATTCCCACGACGCCGCTCGAACCCATGACACCACACGTCCCCCGACCCTGCGGCTTACCCCTCTCGGCCCCACTGCCCCTCTGCCTTCGGGAGCATTACATGTGGACCAGCCACCTATCGGGTCCACATGTTATTGACTCAAAGGCAGGTGTAGTAAGGCGCTGAAGCTTAGTCCCGAGGGCCCCTAGAGGGAAATGTAACTCCTATGCCAGGACTTGTGGTGCTACCACTGCACGAACTCGTGCCAAGCTCGAGATTTATTTCTTTACTATACATGCACGCAACGATTTAATGGACATTGTAATCACAACATGTGATTGGGAGCTCTAAATTTGAATTTTAAACTTATAAAATGAAAAAATCAAAAACAAATAAACTGGGAGAGAGGAAGTATACTGTAGGATGTGTCCCATACGAAACAAGTCCCCTGGTTTGTCACCGGGAAGATGCAGTTAGAAAGGAGCACAATGTCTTCATACTCGTACGACAATAAATCGGCCACAGACGGCATGGTCCACCTTTGACCGCCATGTGCAACGTTCGTGCTATCTTCTTCAATCCCACCATGGTTCCATCATACTAATTTAGGCGGTGGCCTGTTGCATGGCTAATCCCGATGTTGGACAACAGGGGAATACAACTACTTTGACCAATATGAATCACTATGAGAGGCAACTCCTCTTCCTAGGCGACTCCTAGGTGACTCCTCCGCCGGTGGCCACTCTCGCCCAGAGTCCACCTCCCTGGCTCTCCCATGGCGCCTCCCCTCCATAACTTTGCCAGAGGTAAGGCCTTCCAACTTGGCATGCGCCAAAAATTTGGCCATCTGGTGGTTTTCTCCCATGGCTTTCGGCAGCGTGAAATCAAGCTTGTGGTTTCTTTTGGTCGTGCATGCTTTTGGTTGGATTTCTACACAATGAGTATTGTCCTTCAATCCTGCTTTGATGGCTACCCACAAGGTTTTAGAGTTAAGTTTCTCTGTGATTGTTCTTTACAATTTTTGGTGGCCTCAAAATCTGTGGGGTTTGAGATTTGCAACAATGGTCGAATCACAGAGAGAGATTTTGAGTTGGTCTTTAGTCTCTGGGCAGAAGGAGGCCTAAATTGGCATCATGAGGAAATGTTGTTTTACCAAGGGGAGCAAAGTGCTTGGACCGTGGTGACCAGAGGTAATGCTCGTGCTTCGACACAGGTTAGTTCCAGCGACTGCTAACGGGAGGAGCCTCGCCATACGTCAATTTTCCAACGGCTGGCTGGGTTACCGGACTCATCATTGGATTTACATGAGCCTGAAATTACTACCGGGCGCATTGAGTGCAATGACTCGCGTGAGGTTAATGATCGCTATGATTAGGGAGTTGAGGGCGCTAACCCAGGGTTTCAAACAGGTTAATTACTTGCTATGGGTGTGGCAACTTGGGTCACATGGCCTGGGCCTGCCCCGAGCCTCGGATTACAGACCTGTGGCCATTTTTCCAGGTAGCCACTTTTCCCTCTCCACCAATTGAGGCTTGAGCTATAGGACCAGCCCAACCGGCAATTCGGGTTTCCTCTTTTAGACAGCTCTCAGAGGGCATGTTCCCAAATTTTCAGCCTCGATTCACACTTGCCTCTTCGTCTCCTCCCCTGCCTTCCACTGTTCATCCTCGAGCTTACCAACCAACCACCTCGCAGTCTGGGGCCTGCCTCGCCAACACGACTGAGCCTGCCATGGCCAAAATTCCCATTGATCCTCTGTCGTTCGTTCCCAAAGGTTTCAACATCCTGCCAATCGAAGGCGGAAATGGCGTGGCCAGGGTGGTTCTCCCGCACCGTCAGAAGCGTCACGAGGACTGGGCCATCGTCACCATTGAGCCACTCCCTGATGATGTACTTTTCCCAAATGTGCAAGAAGTTCTTGGTGATTTCTTTATGGATATTCAGCAAGTTGAGATCAGAGAAATCCATCGCTGTCCTCTAGGGCAGGTGTATGTGCGTTTTGTCAATCCTAGAGACAGGGATAGATTAGTTCTTCAGAGCCCGCACCAGTTTGGGGATGTTTTCATTTCCTTTCACAATCATGATAATGGTCGTAATTGTAGAAGAAATCATTTTAATAGAACTATTTGGCTGCTCATACTTGCTGTTCCTTTTGATTTCCGTAATTCAGAGGAAATTGCTAGGGCCATCAGCCAGTTTGGGCGGCTAATCTCCTGGGAAAATGACCCATTACACATGGGCAGAGTGATTGCAAAAGCAAAGGTCAGATATTTGGATTCCATCCCCAAGAGTATCCGCTGGTTTGAAGGTGAATTGTTTGACGAAGATGTCTGGTCTTCTTCAATGGAGATTCTACTGCAGTAGATAATGGGAGGGGCACCTGCAGACAAAGACCCTATTCCACCTGACAATGTGGACCCCCATCCGTTTCCTGTCAATAATAATGCTTTCCCAGGCTTCCACCAAAACCCTGAAGCTGCTCCCCAGGATGACATGGATGCAGATGATGGACACTGGGCTTTACAGCCTCCTGTTGATAATAATGTAGTTGCAGAGGAGGAGTTTGATTTTCTTCAGGTTGTTCAACAGGAAGAGATTGCTTGGGCAGATGGTGAGGAGCTCCCACCTCCCCTGGATGGGCATAGTAGCATCACAACCATTGTTTCATTGTCAGAAGGTGTTTCATCTCATGCAAGTGAAGAAGTGAACGAAAATCTCCCTCAGCAGCAGGTTTTTGGCAATGGTCTGGAGCTTTTGATGCAGGATTACCAGGAGGATGAGCACCAAGATGTGCCTGCTCCCCCAGCTCCCATCATTGTTGCTCCTTAGGAGCCTGAGCCTGTTCTCCCTGTTAATTTGGTTCCTACTGTTGACCTGGTTGAGCCACAAATTCAGCCAGTTATTGAAGAGGTTCCTTCTAGTGTGCAAAATGTTCTGATGGAACAACTGACTGTGACAAAGGCTGGTCCCAATTCTGGTTTACAAGATGGACTACTTACTGCTACATATAAAACTCTACCGATCTCTGACAAGGTTATGTCTTCTGAAAATGAGACATCTAGCCAAGCTAGTAAACTGGCAGAATCTGACCCTGCGAAGTTATTTGGTGGCCCCCATGTCAACTCTTCAAGGGGCAGCCCAAAAACTATGGAAATTCCTGAGATGCAAGGTCCTCAAAACAATGGTAAATGGGTTGAAACAATTGAAGAGCACTTTTAATTTGCTCCCTCTCTCTTGGGCTTAAAATCTATCCAGCTAAAGGTTGTGGCTAATAAAGAAACTATTTTATTACAAGAAGGGTCAGTGATTTGGAAGGAGAACTTTGCAGAAAAGCCTTTGGAGGGTGCACCCTCCCTCTCTGTTAAGATTCCACTAAGTTGGTTTAACTTTATTGTGTATCTCCTAATGACACCAGAATAGTTTAATTGGATTGTCCATATGATCAAATCTCCTTTATGGGAATTACTTGCTGAAGTTGACGGCACTTAGGACTCTATTCTTTTCCACATACCTGATAAATGTTTAACAACACAGGCTCCTATGTACCAGCAGGCCATGGTTTATCAAGAGCAGCAGGACAGAAACAAAGAAAATGTCGGTGATTCTTCAAACCAGCAGGACCTAGATTCTCTTGCCCTTCTCCAACATTTTGGAGTAGGAAACTCCAAAAAGAGAAGGGGAGCAAAGAGACCTCTAGTGGAAATTGAGGTAAGAAGAAGTGACAGAATTAAAAAAGATAATCCTGGATTTAAAAGAAGATCATGCTCTAATAATAAGTGCCTTCCTTGTAATGCTGTCCCCCCAATTTCTCAAAAATCTATTGTTAAAAATCTCACTACCTCCTTTTGCAAGGTGGCTGATCAAGAGTTAGAGGAAAAGATTTCTAAGAAGTCCAAGAGGAAGGTGGGAGAAGAATTGGCTGGGGTGCTCCCAATGAAATAAAACAGGAAGGACTCCTCAACTGTTAAGATGATCATGTTCTATGCTTCATTAGTAGTGAGGGAGGAGGTTAAGAATTTGGAATGTAGCCCTCTGATTCCTTTTAGATGTACTAGCCAGTTATGTGCCATGTGGACATGTTTTGTTAACTCATGTTGTGATGCATCTACACCCTGCTACCTTATTGCTTTTAAGAAGATTGTTTCCATTGCAATCTTGTGGATGATGGGGTTGTTTTATTTGCTGAGGGTGCATGCCCTGTTGTATTGTTTGTCCTGCATACTATGTTTTGGCCAAGTGATGGTTCTTGTTCTCTGGATATACATTCCAAATCCTTCCCATGAATAATCAAAATAGAAGCTGGAATATTTTGAACTGGAACATCAGAGGGATCAACTCACCTGACAAATGGCTTGCTCTAGGAAAAAATAGAGGAGAGTGCCTGTGCCATTTTATGCTTACAAGAGACCAAGAGGGAAAATTTTGATGCTGCTTACATCAGAAACTTTTGTCCTAACAAGCTAAAGAAATTTGCTTTTCTTCCTTCAATTGTGGCCTCTGGAGGGCTATTAATCACCTGGAATGGGTCTCTGTTTGAGTGAGAGGTTATTTTTCAAAACAGATTCTCCTTATCAATTAATTTCACAAGTCTCCTGTCAAATACATCTTGGATTCTCACCAACATTTATGGTCCTTGTGAACAAGTAGACAAAACTGAGTTCATTAATTGGTTTTCCAACATTCATATGCCCCTGGACACTAATTGGATTTTAGTTGGGGATTTCAACATCATTAGAGCTCCCACTGACAGGAACAGACTTGGTGGAGATGTTAATGAGATGCTTCTTTTTAATGAAGCCATCAGTAATCTTGGATTAATTGAACTCCCACTTCATTGCAGAAAATTCAGCTGGAGTAATATGCAACGGAGCCATTTATTGGAAAAATTGGATTGGTTCTTTACTTCTGCTTCTTGGATGACCTCATTTCCTGATACAGTTGCAATGCCTCTATCCAGGCCCATCTCAGACCATCTCCCTTGTGTCCTAAAAATTGGTACTGCTATTCCAAAGGCAAAGGTTTTTAGATTTGAAAACTACTGATTAAAATACTCTAACTTCAATGATGTGGTCACTACATCTTGGAATATACCTGTGGGTAATCTTGATGCAGCCAAAATTTTAAATGCCAAGTTGAAAAACTTGAGAAGTGCTTTTATGCTATCGGCTAGAAATCTTTCCTGCCTTAAGGAAAAAATTGCTGCAATAAATGCGATGATTTTCCTACTTGATTTGTTTGAGGAATTCAGGGACCTAGGAGATTTTGAATGGAACTGCAGGCAGATTCTCAAAGAACATTTGCTCGTTCTGCTTAAAAATCAAAAGATTTACTAGAAGCAGAGAGGAAAGATCAAAGGTGTCAAATTTGGTGATGAAAACACAATTTTTTCCATACAAAGGCCTCTATTAACTTCAGGCATAATCACATTGCTATGTTAAAAAATGAAGATCGGGTGGAAATTACTGACCATGAAGGGAAAGCAGCTCTTCTGTGGAATTCTTTCAAGAAAAGATTAGGTCAATCTGATAAAAACACAATGCACTTTGATCTAAATTCATTATATCAGCATCAAGCTGATCCTTCTGACTTTGAACAACTGGAAATTCCTTTCACTGAAGAAGAAATCAATGAAGTGGTCAAGCACTTACCTTCAGACAAATCACCTAGGCCTGATGAATTTAACAATGAATTCTTCAAGAATTGTTGGTGAAGGAAATATGCCCTAGAGGCAGTAGTAAAGTTGTTATTTATATTTCCTTATATCATGATAAATTTTTATTATTCATGCTAGAATTATATTAAACGAAAACTTAGTACATGTGTGAATACATAGACAAACAGAATGTCACTAGTATGCCTCTACTTGACTAACTCATTGAATCAATGATGGTTATGTTTCCTAACCATAGACATGAGTTGTCATTCGATTAACGGGATCACATCATTATAGAATGATGGGATTTACTTGACCCACCCGTTAGCTTAGCACGATGATCGTTTAGTTTGTTGCTATTTCTTTCTCCATAACTTATACATGTTCCTTTGACTATGAGATCATGCAACTCCCGAATACCGAAGGAACACTTAGTGTGCTATCAAACGTCACACTATAACTGGGAGGCTATAAATATGCTCTACAGGTGTCTCCGATGGTGTTTGTTAAGTTGGCATAGATCGAGATTAGGATTTGTCACTCCAAGTATCAGAGACGTATCTCTGGGCCCTCTCGGTAATGCACATCACTATAAGCCTTCCAAGAAATGTGACTAATGAGTTAGTTGCGGGATGATGCATTACGGAACGAGTAAAGCGACTTACCGGTAACGAGATTGAACTAAGTATTGAGATTCCGATGATCGAATCTCGGGCAAGTAACATACTGATGAGAAGGGAACATCGTATATCGTTATGCGGTTTGACCGATAAAGATCTTCATAGAATATGTGAGAGCCAATATGAACATCCAGGTTCCTCTATTGGTTATTGACCGAAGATGTGTCTCAGTCATGTCTACATAGTTCTTGAACCCGTTGGGTCCGCATGCTTAACGTTCGGTGAGAATCGGTATTATGAGTTTATGTGTTTTGATGTACCGAAGCTAGTTCGGAGTCCCGGATATGATCACAGACATGACGAGGAGTCTCGAAATGGTCAAGACATAAAGATTGATATATTGGACGGCTATATTCGGATACCGGAAGTGTTTTGGGTGATTTCGGAGTAAACCAGAGTGCTGGAGGGTTACAGGAAGCCCCCCCCCCCCCCCCGCCCCCCCCGGAACTAATGGGTCACATGGGCCTTAGTGGAGAGAGAGAGAAAGGGCCAGCCAGGGCAGGCCGTGCGCCCCTCCCCCTCTAGTCTAAATTGGACTAGGGAAGCGGGGGCGGCGCCCCCCTTTCCTTCTCCCTTCTCCTCCTTCCTTTCCCCATCCTAGTAGGACTAGGAAAGGAGAGTCCTACTACTACTAGGAGGAGGACTCCTACTCTCAGGGCGCGCCACAAGGGCCAACCGGCCTCCCCCCTTGCTCCTTTATATACGGGGGTAGGGGGCACCCTAGAACACACAAGTTGATCATTGATCCCTTAGTCGTGTGTGGTGCCCCCTCCACCATAATCCACCTCGGTCATATATTCGTAGTGCTTAGGCGAAGCCCTGCAACGGTAGCTTCATCATCACCGTCATCATGTCGTCCTGCTGACTAAGCTCTCCCTCGACACTCAGCTGGATCAAGAGTTCGTGGGATGTCACCGAGCCGAACGTGTGCAGATCGTGGAGGTGCCATACTTTTGGTACTAGGATTAGTCAGATCGTCAAGATGTACGGCTACATCAACCGCGTTGTCATGACGCTTCCACTTACGGTCTACGAGGGTACGTGGACAACACTCTTCCCCTCTCGTTGCTATGCAACACCATGATAGATCTTGCATGTGCGTAGGAATTTTTTTGAAATTACTACGTTTCCCAATAGTGGCATCCCAGCCAGGTCTATGCGTAGATGTTATATGCACGAGTAGAGCACAAAGGAGTTGTGGGCGTGGGTATATACATATTGCTTGTCGTCACTAGTTGATTCTTGATTCAGCGGTATTGTTGGATGAAGCAGCTCGGACCGACATTATGCATACGCTTACGCGAGACTGGTTCTACCAACGTGCTTCGCACACAGGTGGCTGGTGGTTGTCAGTTTCTCCAACTTTAGTTGAATCAGATTCAATGAATAGGGTTCTTTCTGAAGATCAAAAAGTAATCACTATACCACGTTGTGGTTTTTGATGCATAGGTAAGAACGGTTCTTGCTCAGCGCGTAGCAGCCACGTAAAACTTGCAACAACAAAGTATAGGACGTCTAACTTGTTTTTGCAGGGCATGTTGTGATGTGATATGGTCAAGACATGATGCTAAATTTTATTTGTATGAGATGATCTTATTTTGTAACACAGTTATCAGCAACTGACAGGAGCCATATGGTTGTCGCTTTATTGTATGAAATGCAATCGCCACGTAATTGCTTTACTTTATCACTAAGCGGTAGCGATAGTCGTAGAAGCAATAGTTAGCAAGACGATAACGATGCTTCGATGGAGATCAAGGTGTCAAGACGGTGATGATGGTGATCATGACAGTGCTTTGGAGATGGAGATCAAAGGCACAAGATGATGATGGCCATATCATATCACTTATATTGATTGCATGTGATGTTTATCCTTTTTGGATTTTATTTTGCTTAGTTCGGCACGATGAACTGTAGCATTATAAGATGACCTCTCACTAAATTGCAAGGTACAAGTGTTCTCCCTGAGTATGCACCATTGCTACAGCTCATCGTGCCGAGACACCACATGATGACCGGTGTGATAAGCTCTACGTTCACATAAAACGGGTGCAAGCCAGTTTTGCACATGAAGAATACTCGGGTTAAACTTGATGAGCCTAGCATATGCAGATATGGCCTCGGTACACTGAGACCGAAAGGTCGAGCGTGAAAACTACTCCATCTCACGTGAAAACTACTCCATCTCACGTGATGATCAACATAGTGATGTTCGCCATTGAAAACTACTCCATCTCACGTGATGATCCGACATGGTTTAGTTAATATGTCTCACGTGATCACTTAGATGATTAGAGGGATGTCTATCTAAGTGGGAGTTCTTAAGTAATTTGATTAATTCAACTTTAATTTATCATGAACTTAGTACCTAATAGTATTTTGCATGTCTATGTTGTTGTAGATAGATGGCCCGTGCTGTTGTTATATTGAATTTTAATGTGTTCCTAGAGAAAGCTAAGTTGAAAGATGATGGTAGCAACTACACGGACTGGGTCCGTAACTTGAGGATTATCCTCATTGCTGCACAGAAGAATTACGTCCTGGAAGCACCGCTAGGTGACAAACCCGCTGCAGGAACTACGCCAGATGTTGTGAACACCTGGCAGAGCAAAGCTGATGACTACTCGATAGTTCAGTGTGCCATGCTTTACGGCTTAGAACCGGGACTTCAATGACGTTTTGAACGTCATGGAGCATATGAGATGTTCCAGGAGTTGAAGTTAATATTTCAAGCAAATGCCCGGATTGAGAGATATGAAGTCTCCAATAAGTTCTACAGCTACAAAATGGAGGAGAATAGTTCTGTCAGTGAACATATACTCAAAATGTCTGGGTACCACAACCACTTGACTCAGCTGGGTGTTAATCTTCCTAATGATAGTTTCATCGACAGAGTTCTTCAATCACTGTCACCAAGCTACAAGAGCTTCGTGATGAACTATAATATGCAAGGGATGGATAAGACGATTCCTGAGCTCTTCGCAATGCTAAAGGCTGCGGAGGTAGGAATCAAGAAGGAGCCTCAAGTGTTGATGGTCAACAAGACCACCAGTTTCAAGAAAAAGGGTGAAGGGAAGAAGGGGAACTTCAAGAAGAACGGCAAGCCAGTTGCTGCTCAAGTGAAGAAACCCAAGTATGGACCTAAGCCTGAGACTGAGTGCTTCTACTGCAAAGGGACTGGTCATTGGAAGCGGAACTGCCCCAACTATTTGATATAATGTTATTGATGTGTACCTTGCTAATGCTCGCAGTAGCGCCTGGGTATTTGATACTGGTTCTGTTTCCAATATTTGCAACTCGAAACATGGGCTACGGATTAAGCGAAGATTGGCTAAGGACGAGGTGACGATGCGCGTGGGAAATGGTTCCAAAGACGATGTGATCGCCATCGGCATGCTACCTCTACATCTAGCTTCGGGATTAGTTTTAGACCTAAATAATTGTTATTTGGTGCCAGCGTTGAGTATGAACATTATATCTGGATCTTGTTTGATGCGAGACGGTTATTCATTTAAATCAGAGAATAATGGTTGTTCTATTCATGTGAGTAATGTCTTTTATGGCCATGCACCCTGATGGGTGGTCTATTTTTACTAAAGCTTGATAGTAGTGACACACATGTTCATAGTATTGAAGCCAAACGATGTAGAGTTGATAATGATAGTGCACCTTATTTGTGGCACTGTCGTTTGGGTCATATTGGTGTAAAGCGCATGAAGAAACTCCATTCTGATGGACTTCTGGAATCACTTGGTACTTGCGAAACCTGCCTCATGGGCAAGATGACTAAAACCCCGTTGTCGGTGTCAAAACCGGCAGATCTTGGGTAGGGGGTCCCGAACTGTGCGTCTAAGGCGGATGGTAACAGGAGGCAGGGGACACAATGTTTTACCCAGGTTCGGGTCCTCTTGATGGAGGTAAAACACTACGTCCTACTTGATTAATATTGATGATATGGGTAGTACAAGAGTAGATCTACCACGAGATCAGAGAGGCTAAACCCTAGTAGCTAGCCCATGGTATGATTGTATATTGTCCTACGGACTAAAACCATCCGGTTATATAGACACCGGAGAGGTTAGGGTTACACAAGGTCGGTTACAGAGGAGGAGATACACATATCCATATTGTCTAGCTTGCCTTCCACGCCAAGTTGAGTCCCATCCGGACACGAGACGAAGTCTTCAATCTTGTATCTTCATAGTCTAAAAGTCTGGCCAATGGAGATAGTCCGGCTGTCCGGAGACCCCCTAATCCAGGACTCCTACAGTAGCCCCTGAACCAGGCTTTCAATGACGATGAGTCCGGCGCGCAGTATTGTCTTCGGCATTGCAAGGCGGGTTCCTCCTCCGAATACATCACCGAAAAATTTGAATATAAGGATAGTGTCCGACCCTGCAAAATAAGTTCCACATACCACCGTAGAGAGAATAATATTTCCATAAATCCAATTTATTGACTTGTTTTGGCAACACGACATTACATCACGGCCCGGTGATTATTTGAACCGTTTCTTTTAACTAGCCCCGCACATAACGCGAGGCATTTTTTTGACACGTCTCGTCAAAGCAAAGATCGTGTCCCCTTATCACAGGATTCTCATCAATACGAGCGTGGGTAACCCAACCGCGTCTAGGACTCCTAGATTATAGGCAAGTCCCAAACGGCCACGGAGAGGACGCTTGGTATTCACCCTCTTTATAAATGGCCAAGGCTTTCACTTTTTCCCTCCCGTGCTCAATCGAATCCTTCCCCCGCCTTGAGTTCTAACACCCAAAGCCAGGTCAGGTGCTCCGGATCTTCAACCATGTCCGGATCCATCCTTCAAGGCTGATGGATGCCCTCCTCCGTTACGGAAGAAGATATCGAGAAGTTGAGGGAGGCCAGATATCTGACCGCCGAAGTTTCGCATCGGCTGCCTGCCCGTGGGCAGGCCGTCCCTACTCCTGAACCCAACGAAAACGTCGTGTTCATCTCCCACTTCCTCCAAGGTCTAGGCCTCACTCTAGATCCCTTTGTAAGGGGTTTGATGTTTTACTACGGGCTAGACTTCCACGATCTAGCCCCGGACTCCTTTCTTCACATCTTGGCATTTATTGTCGTGTGTGAGGCCTTCCTCCGCATTACCCCTCACTTCGGCCTGTGGCTCAAGACCTTTGATGTGATGCCGAAGACAATCGAGGGACAGCACGCAGCATGCGGAGGAGCATTAATAAGCAAGATTGCAGGAGCTCCGTGGCCAAAAGGTTCCTTTCGAGAGGTGTCGAGATTATGGCAATAGGAGTTGTTTTACATCACAGCTCCCAGAAGTGCCAAGTGGGTGGCTCCCCCACTTTCCGCTCAGGCCCCCCACCACAACTGATGTCATGGATTAGCAGAGGGCTGAGCTGGGGACAAGCCAAGGACGTGCCTATACTGCAAAGCCGCATTCAAGATCTCTTCGAGGGAGATTTTAATTTGGCTATGGTAATGCAAGTTATGCTGGTTCGTCGAGTCTAGCCGTGCAAACACCGGCCCCTTCGCTTGTGGGAGTTCAACCCAGAAGGACCGCGCGCTACTCAAAGTTTCCTCGGCCTGACGCACGAGGAGATGTACAAGTCATTCTTCGGACCTCAAACAGAGTGTCCGGACACTACCGAGGACGTGGGCCTGAGTAGCAACCGAACCGCCGAACAAGTAAGTAATCTTCAAGCCGAACACAACATCTTTTATTTATCATGACATCATTTCTGACAGATCTCCCTTTGACCAGGACTGGTTAACAAAGGCGAAGATGATTCGGTGTTCGGCCCCCCTCCCTGAGGGTTTGGAAAATCCGATACTGGAAAAGATGCTCGAGCGCGCACCTTGCCCAGAGCCCTCGAAGGAAGATGCGGGGGGAATAATATGGGCGAAAGCGGGCCCCCATCGCTGCCAGTTCCAACCGAGGGAACGAGCGCCTCCACAAGGGAGCATAGCCAAGGAGAAGATTTTGACCTTCTCTCGCTACGGGGGAGGAAGAGGACTGCCTTTGAGGATCCGGAAACCGAGGCCTCCAAACGGGAGAAGAAGTCTCCAACAGAGGGTCCTGCCTCGAGGGGTGCTCTTGCCGCACAAAGTCCGCACGGGGACCAGCCCTCCAACGAACCGTAAGTGATCAAAAAAATACTTTAATAGTGAAGGTATACTACCTTTCCTCTGAGAAAAATAACGGAAGCATATATCTTGCAGTTCAGATCTTAGCCCTTCTCAGCTAAGCTCGTCTTCGGGGGATCTTCTTCCGAAGATGATGGAGAGCGAAACGCCTCCCCCGGACTCCCCCGCTCAAGAAGCGGGCGACCTCGAAGTGTCATCGCGGAGGGCCTCTCCGGATCCGATGAGGCCAGAAGATAATCCCATAGTCACCCGAAGTCCCCAGCGTCCTGCTCTCGAAGAGAGCAAACAAAAGAGTCCGGCACCGTCTGGTATGCGGTTGGACATCCCGAGGGAGCTGTTGGAGCGAGCGGCCATCTCAGAAGAACACCGTACGTTGATGGGTATGGTGATGGAAAGAATTTCATCCGCCGAAAGCGGATTACATGATGCCTTTATGAGTCTGCTGACGGGCTTTGAGGTACGTGAAATGACATACTTTTTTATAGTACCGCACATGTTAGGTGTGCCCTGTGTAGATAGTAGCCCCTGAGACTCTAGTTGTCGTCGAGAACGGCGGCGAACAGAGGATCATAGTCCCAGGTAATAACCAGACTGCCTTTATGTGCGGGTGGTGGAGGCTCCGGTGGCTAGCCGGACTAATGAGTTTGGTGAACTAAAGGGACAATTGGATGCAGCAGACGCCGACATCGAGCTTGTTAACAAGCGGCTTGACGAGTCGCAGGGTAAGTAATGTTTTCTGGTGAATGTCACATAATAAGAGCAGCATGATGCCAGTATTTTCAATATGTTGTGACTCCAGACGGAGCTACCACCATGGAGACGCTTCGGGCGAAACTTGCCCGAGCCGAAGAACAAGCAAGAGCTAGTAATGCGGCTGCTTTGAAAGCGGCCGAGGAGTTAAGAGCCGAGAAGGCTGCGCATTGCGAAAGCAAAGAGAAGATGGCCAAGATGGCCGTGGAATTAAAATGCACTGCTGACTGTTGCCAGTTCCTTGAAGAAGAAAACCGAGTGAAGGCAGCGGACCTTGAAAAGGCCACGATGGTGACCAAAGACACTCGCTCTGCTATGAGGGCGAAGAAGGAGGAGCTACGTGAAGCCAGGGATATTATGGCTGGGAAGCCCTTTCTGCTGCAGAGGAAGCTCGGAGATCCTCGGTATGCCCCTCTAGATCGACTATGGAGTTCGGCAGACGCATATATGGACTTGGCTGCAAGCGCTGTCGATGCGGACGAATACTTCCGAGATCAGACAGATCGTGAAGTGGACAAGCTGTTCTGGTCGCAATTTAACGTTCCAGAGCGTCCACTTCCCTTGGCTGATCAGCTAGCCGAATGGGCCGAACTTAATAGGTTGTCCGGACTTGCCATGAGGTCCGTCGTAGATCATTTGTGGCCGGAGAAGCCAAAGCCGAACAGCTATTTCAGCTTAGTGCAGCAGTTCCTTGGTGCGGTGTCGCGCATCAATGCGATGAAGAGGTCGGCATGCATAGAAGTCTCGCGGATGGCCTTTGCCCGTGTCCAGGCATACTGGGTGGAGATGGATGCTACCACTGTTGCGGCGCAAGGTTCGGCCATAGGCCGAGTAGCTGCCGAGCACTATTTTGAAGAGGTTCTTGAGGGTGCTCGTTTGATAGAGGCCCAGTGCTCGAAGAATATTATGTTTGAGTGACATGTATTCCCATTGTAAACACAATGTTTTTATGAAATGTAGTGAGGCTGTATTTATACTTTTGCCGGAAAGTAATATGGTGCCTCTTGTGCGGCCGTTTACGTATATATGTATATAACCTGAAAGATTGCAGACGTCGGCTTCAACCCCCACGCATATAATGTGGAGGTGCTCGCAGAAAACGCATATTCACACTTAACCCAACGTCTTGGTCCTATTAAGGAGGTGATAGCGCAGCGAACGAGGCAACCGGACTATGATGCTTTAACACTTTCACTTAGCCATAGGAGTTTGACGGTGGGGCTACTATATAGCCCTTGGTGGCTCCGCACTCTCCCGAACTCGGGGTGCGTATATGCCTGGCCGGGAAATGACCCTTCGTTAAAGCGGAGGAATTCTAACATTCCGATAGGTCATTGAGTGGTTGACCAGTCTCGCGCTATATCATGATAGTCAGTTTTCAGCTTTCTTTACTGAGGTGCTCGTCCGGACGAACCAGGGCACAATCGCAGTAGTTGTCTTGGTGCTGCCTTAGCCGATAGAACGGAACGTAAGGCACCAAAACACAGGAGCCGGGCAAACCCAACATTTGACCAAAGACATGATTCGGAGCTGATGCATATAAGGCCAAACTCGCGACGCCGAACACTCCCTAAGGTATTCGGTCTTTACATTATAAACCGGGCCTAAATAGTGCCCTTTGTAAGAAGCCCCTTTTGTCCAGGTACGGGCGTTATTCTGACGTGGCCACATGCCAAGACGTCAGCATCCTTCTCAATTGTACTGAGAATCCGAGGGATGTGTATCAACAAGAGACAGTAAAAAAGGTTTACGTAGGGTCTTAATCTAAAAAGAATCCTTGGTGCGGGTCCCTGCTGCACGTCTGCGCCTGTGTCTCCGTTGTGCCGTATTCTGGACGGGTGTAGCACGATGGTCATTTGTAAAAGAAAGGAACTTAGGTGAAAAGTTGTCGTGCAAAAGGTAGTTTTTAAAGAAACCATGTATAAGTAAAGATAAGTAAAAAATTGCCACTTGTATATGCGCGTTGAGCCCCTTGTATTTGTAATAGGGGTGTGGCCATCAATCCGGTATGAATTACATATAGCTGCGCTAGACTCGTCTAACCGTATCCATGGTCTTGATGACCTATCAAATGCTTTAGTTGGTGAGGCCGTTTTTAGTGTGCGGCTGCCAAGGCAGTCACATCTTCTTCGGCGCGCAAAGATCTCTCAATATTTCCATTCACAGTAATGATGCCACGTGGACCGGGCATCTTGAGTGTGAGGGAAGCGTAATGCTGTATTGCATTAAAGCGAGCGAAAGCTTCACGTCCAAGTAGTGCTTGATATCCACTTTGGAACGGAGGAATGTGGAAGGTTAAATGTTCGCTACGGAAGTTATCGGGGAAGCCGAATATAACCTTTAGTAGCAGGGAGCCCGTGCAGTGAGCCCCTAGGCCTGGCGTTACTCCTTTAAAGGTAGTGTTGCTATGGCAAGTTTTCATTAGGTCTATCCCCATTTCACGTATCCTGGTATATCAGGTTTAGACTGCTGCCACCGTCGATCAGGACTCGTGTGAAGTGATATCCGTTAATTATTGGGTCTAATACCAAGGCAGCCCATCCTGCACGCCGGATACTTGCTGAGTAATCACGATGGTCCAAAGTGATCGGTTGAGACGACCAGTGGCAGGACTCCGCGGTGATAGGCCCTTGGGCATATTTTTCTGGGAGTGCCGCTTTGTTTCTCCCCTTGATCACGTATAACACGTTGACTGTTTTCACTTCTGGTGGAAACTTCTTTTGTTCCCCAGTGTCTTGCTTGACAGGCTCATCCTCGTCTTCGCTTGGTGTATCCTCCCCCTTGTGTACGGCGTTGAGCTTGCCGGACTGCTTGAAGACCCAACATTTTCTGTGGGTATGATTAGCAGGTTTACCAGGGGTGCTATGGATCTGACATACTTGGTCCAGAATTTTTTTTAGGCTGGACAGTTCGTCTATGGCGCCTTTAGGGGGCGGCTTTTGCTGACCTAGCCAAGAGCTTCTGAATCCGGCGTTTACTGTCGTGCTCTTCGTGTTGTCTTCTTTATTCCGGCGTTTGTTAGTGTTGTTGCACCGTGATTTCCCGTTTCCATCTCTAACTTAGGATGTACTTGGGTCGCTGATGCTGCATCTGGCTAGCCAGCTATCCTCACCCGTGCAAAAGCGGGTCATGAGGCTTGTTAATGCTGCCATTGTTCTCGGCTTTTCTTGGCCGAGGTGTCTGGCAAGCCATTCGTCACGGACTCTATGCTTAAAAGCTGCCAAGGCTTCGGCGTCCGGACATTCGACTATTTGGTTCTTTTTAGTAAGAAACATGTTCCAAAGTTTTCGGGCTGACTCTTCGGGCTGTTGAGTTATATGACTCAAATCGTCCGCGTCCGGAGGTCGGACGTAAGTCCCTTGAAAATTTGCCCGAAAAGCATCTTCGAGCTCCTCCCATCTTCCAATGGAACTTTCAGGGAGGCTCTTAAGCCAGTGCCGAGCTGGCACTTTGAGTTTGAGGGGTAAATACTTAATGGCGTGGAGGTCATCTCCTCGAGCCATATGGATATGGAGGATATAATCCTCAATCCAGACACCAGGGTCCGTTGTTCCGTCGTATGCCTCTATGTTTACGGGTTTGAATCCCTTTGGAAATGCATGATCCAGCACCTCATCGGTGAAACATAGGGGGTGTGCGGCACCCCTGTATCCGGGTGTACCGTGTTCTTCAGATGTTTGTTGTGTTGCGTTGTATGCTGGAGCGCGCTTACGTGGTCCATAGATGGATCTGGTTGTGCCATCCTTTTGATGCGCGTCCTCGCGTGGATCGCGTATTGGCTGATGTGCGGCGTTGTTTGCCGCTCCATGTTGGCCGTGAGGTTGCCTATCCGGCCAGATGGCTGTTTTGATTTTTGGTTGTGGGGGGTCTAAGGCCTCCTCATCGAATTCAGGTAGCAACTTCTGCTTCGGGTAGCTCTTGGTAGGGCGATTAGCGCCGTACGTCGCTGCTGTGTTGAGTACTTTGTTACATCTGATTTGGAGTGTATTTTGCGCAGGCTTGAGCCTTTGCTTCTGCTTTTTTAGACTCCTCGCGGTGGCAACGAGCCTTTGATGGGCATTCTGTTGCTCCGGGTGTCTATTCGGTGTAACGTCATCCGGACTATGATCTTTTACAGAGTCGGGTTGTTCGGCTTGATTCTCCGTGTTGCCGTGGTCCGGCAATGGTTCCCCCTGCTCTAACGCTGGGTCTGTGTGATCGTTGTTTCTACCGAGGTAGGATTTGGGGCGGCGCTTACGCCTCCATTTTGACTGCTTCTCGAGGAAACAACCCTTCGTTGCGTCCTTTTGTTCCTCATCATCGTTTTCCTTTGGTGTGTCCACCATGTATACGTCATGTGGAGAAGTGGCTGTCCAGTGCCCTGTGGGAAGTGGTTCCTCTTTGTCTCCCGCATCGTCGTCCATACCGTCGATGTCTTCGGAGTCGAATTCGAGCATGTAGGTTAAGTCATCGATAGTGGCTACTAAGTGGGTGGTGGGTGGGCCGCAAATTTCTTCGTCGTCCGCATCCCAGTCCTGCCGGACATAGTTCGGCCAGGATCCTATTAACAAGGAGAGAGACCATAATGAGTTCAGTATGTCGCCAAAGGGCAAGTGCTGAAAAATATCCGTGGAGGTACACTCCACAATCGGTGCCCAATCGGATTCGATAGGAATGGGCGCAGGCGGTTCGGAGTCGGTGGCCGAAGAAGGATCCAGCAGTTTAACAACACGGCTCTCGTGCAAGATAAGGTCGATGTTTGGCTCGATCGCCGCTGAGGGTAAGGCCTCCGTGGCGGGGTCCATCCACCCATCCATGGATGGCGCAACTGGCTCCGAATTGAGGGTCGGAGCGGCTGCCTGTGCGATCTCCTAAACACTATCCGATGGTAGAGCTAAATCGTACTAATCGTGACCGCATGACGCACAAGGCAGAGGCTCAAATCCGTCAAAGATCAAGTCTCCGTGGATATCGACCATGCAGTTTAAGCTTCCAAACCTGACATGGTGACCAGGGGTGTAACTTTCAATCTGCTCCAGATGGCCAAGCGAATTGGCCCGCAGTGCAAAGCCGCCGAACACGAAGATCTGTCCGGGGAGAAAAGTCTCACCCTGGACTGCATCGCTATCGATGATAGTAGGAGCCATCAAGCCTAACGGCGACGACACAGAGGAACTCTCAATGAAAGCACAATGTCGGTGTCAAAACCTGCGGATCTCGGGTAGGGGGTCCCAAACTGTGCGTCTAAGGCGGATGGTAACAGGAGGCAGGGGACACAATGTTTTACCCAGGTTCGGGCCCTCTTGATGGAGGTAAAACCCTACGTCCTGCTTGATTAATATTGATGATATGTGTAGTACAAGAGTATATCTACCACGAGATCGGAGAGGCTAAACCCTAGAAGCTAGCCTATGGTATGATTGTATGTTGTCCTACGGACTAAAACCCTCCGGTTTATATAGACACTGGAGAGGTTAGGGTTACACAAGGTCGGTTACAAAGGAGGAGATACACATATCCGTATTGCCTAGCTTGCCTTCCACGCCAAGTAGAGTCCCATCCGGACACGAGACGAAGTCTTCAATCTTGTATCTTCATAGTCTAATAGTCTGGCCAATGGAGATAGTCCGGCTGTCCGGAGACCCCCTAATCTAGGACTCCCACACCCGTTCTCCGAAACAATGGAGTGAGCAACAGAGTTATTGGAAATCATACATACTGATGTATCTTGTCCAATGAACATTGAGGCTCGCGGTGGATCTCGTTATTTTCTCACCTCCACAGATGATTTGAGCAGATATGGGTATATCTACTTAATGAAACATAAGTCTGAAACATTTGAAAAGTTCAAACAATTTCAGGGTGAAGTGGAAAATCATCGTAACATGAAAATAAAGTTTCTACGATCTGATCATGGAGGAGAATATTTGAGTTACGAGTTTGGTCTTCATTTGAAATAATGCGGAATAGTTTCACAACTCATGCCACCCGGAACACCATAGCATAATGGTGTGTCCGAATGTCGTAATCGTACTTTACTAGATATGGTGCGATCTATGATGTCTCTTACTGATTTACCGCAATCGTTTTGGGGTTATGCTTTAGAGACAGCTGCATTCACGTTAAATAGGGCAACATCTAAATCCGTTGAGACAACTCCTTGTGAACTGTGATTTGGCAAGAAACCCAAGTTTTCGTTTCTTAAAGTTTGGGGCTGGGATGCTTATGTGAAGAAACTTCAACCTGATAATCTCGAAGCCAAATCAAAAAGATGAGTCTTCATAGGATACCCAAAGGAGACTGTTGGGTACACCTTCTATCACAGATCCGAAGGCAATATATTCGTTGCTAAGAATGGATCCTTTCTAGAGAAGGAGTTTCTCTCGAAAGAAGTGAGTGGGAGGAAAGTAGAACTTGAAGATGTAATTGTAACTGCTCCCTTATTGGAAAGAAGTTCATCACTGAAATCAATTCCAGTGATTCCTACGCCAGTAAGTGAGGAAGCTAATGATGATGATCTTGAAACTTCTGATCAAGTTACTACCGAACCTCGTAGGTCAACTAGAGTGGTACGGTAATCCTGTTCTGGAGGTCATGTTACTTGACCATGAAGAACCTACGAACTATGAGGAAGCGATGATGAGCCCAGATTCCGAAAAATGGTTAGAGGCCATGAAATCTGAGATGGGACCCATGTATGAGAACAAAGTGTGGACTTTAGTTGACTTGCCCGATGATCAGTAGGCCATAGAGAATAAATGGATCTTCAAGAAGAAGACTAACGCTGACGGTAATGTTACTGTCTACAAAGCTCGACTTGTTGCAAAAGGGTTTTGACAAGTTCAACGAGTTGACTACGATGAGACCTTCTCACCTGTAACGATGCTTAAGTCCATCCAAATCATGTTAGCAATTGCCGCATTTTATGATTATGAAATTTGGCAAATGGATGTCAAAACTGCATTCCTTAATGGATATCTTAAAGAAGAGTTGTATATGATGCATCCAAAAGGTTTTATCAATCCAAAAGGTGCTAACAAAGTGTGCAAGCTCCAGCGATCCATTTATGGACTGGTGCAAGCCTCCTGAAGTTGGAATATATGCTTTGATAGTGTGATCAAAGCATATGGTTTTGTACATACTTTTGGAGAAGCCTGTAATTACAAGAAAGTGAGTGGGAGGTCTGTAGCATTTTTGATATTATATGTAGATGACATATTGTTGATCAGAAACGATACTGAATTTCTGAATAGCATAAAAGGATACTTGAATAAGAATTTTTCAATGAAATACCTCGGTGAAGCTGCTTATATGTTGGGCATCAAGATCTATAGAGATAGATCAAGACACTTAATTGGACTTTCACAAAGCGCATACCTTGATAAAGTTTTGAAGAAGTTCAAAATGGATCAGGCAACGAAAGGGTTCTTGCCTGTGTTACAAGGTGTGAAGTTTAGTCAGACTCAATGCCCGACCATTGCAGAAGATAGAGAGAAAATGAAAGTCACTCCTTGTGCTTCAGCCGTAGGTTCTATCATGTATGCAATGCTGTGTACCAGACCTGATGTGTGCCTTGCTATTAGTTTAGCAGGGAGGTACCAAAGTAATCCCGGAGTGGATCACTGGACAACGGTCAAGAACATCCTGAAATAACTGAAAAGGACTAAGTATATGTTTCTCGTTTATGGAGGTGCCAAAGAGCTCGTCAAAAACGGTTACGTCGATGCAATCTTTGACACTGATCCGGATGACTCTAAGTTAGAAACTGGATACATATTTTTATTAATTGGTGGAGCTATTAGTTGGTGCAGTTCCAAGCAGAGCGTCGTGGTGGGATCTACATGTGAAGCGGAGTACATAGCTTCTTCTGAAGCAGCAAATGAAGGAGTCTGGATGAAGGAGTTCATATCCGATCTATTTGTCATACCTAGTGCATCGGGTCCAATGAAAATCTTTTGTGACAACACTTGAGCAATTGCCTTGGCAAAGGAATCCAGATTTCACAAGAGAACCAAGCACATCAAGAGACGCTTCAATTCCATCCGTGATCAGGTCAAGGAGGGAGACATATTGATTTGCAAGATACATACAGATCTGAATGTTGCAGACCCGTTGACTAAGCCTCTTTCCCAAGCAAAAGATGATCAGCACCAAGACTCCATGGGTGTTAGAATCATTACAATGTAATCTAGATTATTGACTCTAGTGCAAGTGGGAGACTGAAGGAAATATGCCCTAGAGGCAATAATAAAGTTGTTATTTATATTTCCTTATATCATGATAAATGTTTATTATTCATGCTAGAATTGTATTAGCCGAAAACTTAGTACATATGTGAATACATAGACAAACAAAATGTCACTAGTATGCCTCTACTTGACTAGCTCGTTGTATCAATGATGGTTATGTTACCGAACCATAGACATGAGTTGTCATTTGATTAATGGGATCACATCATTAGAGAATGTTTTGGTTGACTAGACCCACCCGTTAGCTTAGCACGATGATCATTTAGTTTGTTGCTATTGCTTTCTCGATAACGTATACATGTTCCTATGACTATGAGATCATGCGACTCCCGAATGCCGGAGGAACACTTAGTGTGCTATCAAACTTCACAACGTAACTGTGTGACTATAAAGATACTCTACAGGTGTCTCTGATTGTGTTTGTTTAGTTGGCATAGATCGAGATTAGGATTTGTCACTCCAAGTATCAGAGAGGTATCTCTGGGCCCTCTCGGTAATGCATATCACTATAAGCCTTGCAAGAAATGTGAATAATGAGTTAGTTGCGGGATGATGCATTAACAAACAAGTAAAGAGACTTGCCGGTAACGAGACTAAACTAGGTATTGAGATACCAATGATTGAATCTCGGGCAAGTAACATACCGATGACAAAGGGAACAACGTATATCGTTATGTGGCTTGACCGATAAAGATCTTCGTAGAATATGTGGGAGCCAATATGAACATCCAGGTTCCGCTATTGGTTATTGACCGGAGACGTGTCTCGGTCATGTCTACATAGTTATCGAACCCGTAGGGTCCGCATGCCTAATGTTCAATGACGATCGGTATTACGAGTTTATGTGTTTTGATGTACCGAAGCTAGTTCGGAGTCCCGGATATGATCATGGACATGACAAGGAGTATCGAAATGGTCAAGACATAAAGATTGATATATTGGACGGCTATATTCATACACCAGAAGTGTTCCGGGTGATTTTGGAGTAAACCAGTGTCGGAGGGTTACCAGAACCCCCCGGGGAACTAATGCGCCACATGGGCCTTAGTGGAGAGAGAGAGAGTGGGCCGGCCAGGGTAGGCCGTGCGCCCCTCCCCCTCTAGTCTGAATTGGACTAGGGAAGGGGGGCGGCACCCCCCTTTCCTTCTCCCTTCTCCTCCTTCCTTTCCCCCTCCTAGTAGGACTAGGAAAGGGAGTCCTACTCCTACTAGGAGGAGGACTCCTCCTCTCAGGGCGCGCCACAAGGGCCGGCCAGCCTCCCCCTTGCTCCTTTATATATGGGGTAGGGGCACCCTAGAACACACAAGTTGATCATTGATCCCTTAGCCGTGTGCGGTGCCCCCCTCCACCAGAATCCACCCCGGTCATATCGTCGTAGTGCTTAGGCGAAGCCATGCACTGATAGCTTCATCATCACCATCATCACGCCATCGTGCTGACAAAGCTCTCCCTCGACACTCAGCTGGATCAAGAGTTCATGGGATTTAACCGAGCCGAACGTCTGCAGATCACGGAGGTTCCGTACTTTCGGTACTAGGATCGGTCGGATCATGAAGACGTACGACTACATCAACCGCATTGTCATAATGCTTCCGCTTACGGTCTACGAGGGTACGTGGACAACACTCTTCCCCTCTCATTGCTATGCATCACCATGATAGATCTTGCGTGTGCATAGGATTTTTTTTGAAATTACTGCGTTTCCCAGCAGTTGGGACATTATAAAACCTGATGTTATTAGATTGATTCATGAGTTCTATGCAAGGAAAATTTCTCTAGAGAGTATCAACACTTCCTTGATCACTTTAGTACCAAAGGGTCCCACTCCAACTACTACAAGTGATTTCAGGCCTACTTCCTTGCTAAACTGTTGTCTCAAGCTCATCACTAAACTTCTGGCTAATAGATTACAAAAGGTGATTATCAAAATGGTACACATTAACCAGTATGGTTTCCTAAAGGATTGAGCTATTCATGATTGCCTTGGATGGGCATATGAATACCTACACAAATGTCACATATCAACAAAAGAAGTGGTTGTGTTGAAGTTAGACTTTGAAAAGGCTTTTGACTTAATTGAGCACACGGTAATCATTGGCATGCTCAAAGCAAAGGTATTTGGAGATAGATGGATTGGCTGGATTAAATTGTTATTCACCTCTACCTCATGTCAAGTGCTTCTCAATGGAATACATGGGAAAAAGTTCTACTGTCTTAGAGGAGTAAGACAAGGGGACCCCCTCTCCCCCCTTCTCTTTGTGCTTGCTGTTGACCTTCTCCAGTCAATCACGAATAGAGAAATGCACTTGGGTCTCCTCTCACCACCTTTGCAAGTTCACTCATGTCTTGATTTTCATATAGTGCAATATGTTGATGACACATTGATTCTCATGCAAGATGATGCCACACAGCTCCACTGCCTCAAAGCCTTACTTAATACCTTTGCTGATGCCACTGGTTTAAAGGTCAATTACAACAAATCAAACCTCATCTCACTAAATGTGTGTGATGATAAGATGGAAATCTTGACATGCACTTTGAACTGCAAGAAAGGCTCATTCCCCTTTAATTACTTTGGCATGCCACTAGGACTTTTCAAGCCAACAGTGGAACAATGTTTGCCTTTAGTGAGCATAGTTGCTAAAAAACTGGTGGGTCTATCTTCATTTATGACTCTTGCTGGCAGGTTGCTTTTGGTCAAATCAGTTCTCAACACACTTGTTATCTATTTCATGGGTTGCCTTGATGTGCCTGTAACTATTAAAACTCAGTTTATCAAATACCTCAGGCATTGTCTTTGGAGAGGACCCGATTTAGAGGATCACAGGCCTGCTATGGTAGTTTGGTCCACTATTTGTAGACCAAAGAGTCAGGGTGGCCTTGGAGTGATGAACAATTTTGTTCAAAATCAAGCATTTCTTCTCAAGAACCTTCCCAAATTTTACAATAGGGAAAACATCCCATGGGTTAACCTCATTTGGGAAGCTTACTATGATAGTGGCATTCTCCCGGGGCAATCTGAGACTCATTGACAATTATTAATCCATGGCAAGATGCATAATTGGAGATGGTAAAACTGCCCTGTTTTAGTCTGATCTTTGGCATTCTGCTTGCCTGAACCAATCCTTCCATCACCTTTACTCCTTCACAAAATACCAACACCTTTCAGTGCAGAGGGTGCTACAGTTTGAATATTTGGAAGACTTGTTCCACCTGCCACTTACTGAGGAAGCTTTCATGGAATTTGAATTGATGGAAGAGATTTGTGCCAGCTTAAGAAGATCTGCATTGAGAGATCACTTGGATTCATGGAGCTACATGTGGGGTAATAATACATTCTTTGTGGCCAAGGCATACAAAATCATGATAGAGTTAAAATAGTGCTAGCACAATTCAATTGGATTTGAAAGAGTTCTTGCCAGCCAAAGCACAAAGTATTTTTTGGAGACTGCTCCAAGATAGACTGAATACTAGGAATCTACTCAGGAGGAAAACATTTCACTTGGATGACTACAATTGTGCTACCCTTAACTGTCAGCAGGAAGAAACACTCCAACACCTTTTCTAGACTTGTCCTTTTGCTTCAGAATGTTGGGACATCATCTGCCCAAACAGACAAAGAAATTTAACCATCATGGAAGCACTTCCAGACCTAAGGGGTAATTTGCAGCAACCATTCTCCATGGAGATGATTATCATCGCTTCATGGGCCATTTGGTTAATCAGGAATGATAATATTTTCAAAAACATCCCTCCCAACATCGACAGATGGAAATTCATCTTCCATTCAGAACTCCACCTGTTTAAATTCAGAATCAAGCAGAAATATGCTACTACTTTCAATTCTTTGTTGGGCAACCTTGTCTTGTAATTTTTCTCTTTCTTTGTTTAGTAGATTAGTGTAGTTTTTTGTTTTTTTTGGCTTATCTCAAGCCTTGTAATAAGTGTACTTTTTGGTTTTATTAATAATATAAAAATTGCAATGGGTTTTTTCCCTACTGCGTATAGTCAAAAATGTTGGACAAAGGTTCTACGGCAACTGTGGCACCCCGGCTCAGAGAAAACTGAAACGCCCTGTATTCCAGCCCAAAGATCGAGGTGAAGTCTGCTGGAATACGGCACTGCTTAGTATAGAACAAACCAGCTCTCTATTACAATAGGAATATGAATACAAGGGTTCCGACATTACAATGAATAACATCGGCACGGCGACACTATGCCAACCACGCTTGCTCTATACAAGCAGCATAAAAACTCGAAGCAGCGGAACAACTATTGGTAGCGGAACAACGAACGGCGATGAAGGACTCCAATCCGCAGGGACTCTGGCTGGAACGTTTATCCTAGCTCGCACGAACGGAACCACGACAAGCAATCAAGCAATCACGGCATGACCTGCAAACTGGCATGACATGCCAGGTCAGTACATTGAATGTACCTGCAAGCTAGCAATAACCAGAAGCATTCAAGACAAACAACAGCATGGAAATTACAGGTTAAGCAGGAATTATCATGAGATCATCAGGGTAACACGGCATGAACAACATGAACATAATACTACTAGAACAATATGATCCTGGCATGAACATATAAACATGATGACCCTATCATGCAACATGATGACACTATATGCACCACTTATTCTGCTCGAGTTACTTCGTAACTAAACGGTGATCTTTCCGACGATCACAACCATGACCAACACTTGGTCTCAAACGGTGATATCTCCGGCGATCACAACCAACTTACCTCATCAATGAATCGGGGTTGTTATTAAACACATTACTATTATTACTGTTGACTCATTGTGTGACCGACACGAACTGGGCCCTTATCCACAGGCACGGCTATCGATAGATTTAATATACACTCTGCAGAGGTTAGTACACTGTACCCACACCATGGAACCCATGGCCTCGCACTACCATTCGGGTGGACCAACGGCGTTCCGACAAAACCGTCCTACTGCCATGATACTCTCCCGGCCACTCCGACCAACTCCCCTCCGGGCCAGGTCATGGGTGGCCTCGTGCCTACCAAAGGCACCAATGGTCACCGTCGTGGCCAAATGATCCCAAACAGGGACAAAAGCGCTTATCGTCCAACTACGGGCACACAAGGTTATGTCTGCTTACCGGGCCAGGGTACCACACGCCCATAACCTTCCCTCATTGGAGGCACCAGTGAGAGGCACGAGAATAGACCCAGTTAGGACCTTCCCATAAAGGTAAGCGTGGTTGCACTGGTCAACTCGATATGGTGGCACCATGACTAAGCCAACAGTTGTTCAAGTTCAATTTAATCCGGTTAAACTTGAATGCATTATGCTGAGCCATGATAAAATAACATGATGCAATTACAATGCATGAGCATTATATCAACATAATCATGAGGGTACAACATAACTATCCACCATGTCAACGAGTAATCACATCCAACTGAGCATGGCATACTGACTAGCATGAACATCATAAGTACATACTTCTCAGAAACATAGCATGACCACTAGCATCAACAATAAATATCATGTAAGAACATATCAACAATGCCATCATGCAAGCATTTAACCAACTAGATGCAATGGAACTTGCATAACAACGGTACTCGGGACAGACGGCAGACGTGCACCGAAGACCATTAGCAACATCAACATGTACTACTAGCAAGCATAAGAATATGAAAGGAATACCATCAACTAGCAGGGCATGATAACCAGGTGCATAACAACATAGCAAGAAAGTAAGCACTAACCCAGAAGTATTACCGAAACAACGATAACCATATTTTAAACAAGCAAACATTTAATAAATATTCAAGTTGAAAACCATGACTACTGCATGACTATCATGCAAGTGAGTATTGTGGCTTGCCTGTGGATGAACAATGCACCGGGGAGAAGTGCGGTGAAGCCGCAAAAAGATTTGACGGAAACAGTTCTCTCTCGGAGGGGCTGTTTACGTGCAAGGTCAAAAAGGCCATTTTCACAGTGTCAAACCATAGTGAAAACGAAACCAACACTACGGGCTCGACGAAACGAAGACGTGGGCTCTGGATTCACCTCAAACGGAGTTGTGGTTGAAAAGTTGTGAGGTGTAGAAGATCAGGGACCAAACTATGAATATTTTCATCACCAACAAATCCCTAGCGGCTGAAAATAGAAAACGCTTTTCAGAGGAATGCGTTTTCTGAACTGAGAAAACGTATTACAGGATGAAGTAGAATCAAAGTACGCTTTCCCGAGAGGAAAATGTATTCTCAGGAATACGTCTCCACTTAACGTACCTAGTCCCGGGGGTGTGTGGCTGGCACGTGGGGTCCAGGCGCAGCGGGGAGGAGGCACGGGCGCTGTCTTCTTCCTCCCGCTAGCCCTGTTCCTAGCGTGAACAGAGGAGGAGCACGGGAGGAAGCGGCCAAGGGGCCGGCCGGCTCAGGCGATCCCCAGCCCGGCCGAGGGCACCAGCGGGACCGCAGGGCTGCGCCGCACCCGTTCAGAGGAACGTCAGCCACCGGGGAGGAGTGGAGGACGTGGAGATGGGAGTCTACATAGAGCTTCGGCCGGCGGCGCTGGCCTTGGGGATGCGTGACCAGGGGAGCTCCAACGAGGGGTGATGGGGTGGGGCAGCTCTATGGGAGGAGAGGAACACGGTGGACATGTCAGGGAGGCGAGAGGAGTGCTTTGGTGGCCGGGGTCAAGCCGAGGCCGAGGCGGCCATGCAGGAAAATGGCAGACTCCGGCGAGATGGGGTGATTCCAGAGGGCAAATGAGGCGGGGGAGGGATGAATGAGCTGCGGAGGGGTTCGGGGGTCCTTATATAGGCGCGGAGGAGAGCTCTAGAGCTCACGAGCGAGCTCCCGTCCGAGCTTTAATGGCGGGCAGAGGCTGGGCATGGCACGGGCATGGTGCTAGCGGTTCATTTATGGCGAACCACGACGAGGCATCATTGCAGTCGAGCACGGGAAAGCTCCTGGACAACGTTTGAGGTCGAGACGAGGAGGGAGGAGACGAGAATAGTGCTCGAAACAAGCCAGAGCGCGAGTTAGGCATGACGCAAGCGTGATCACCGCATGCACTAGAGCAAGAGGCGTGCTTTGGCATGGCCAACCATGTCCAGTAGATGGTCCTTGGTGCCCTTAGTCCAACTGAAGAAATAAATCGGTCCAGGGGTAAAGAAGAGATTTGCACTTAGCTCCAAAGTAAATCAACAGGAGGGTGCTTGTAACTTGCTGTGGTTAAACCATCTTGGTAACGTGGTAAATAATTTGTCTGGTGATGATCACAAACTAAGGTGATTTTGATCACCAAAAATTAGACCAAGAAGAGGAGTTGAGATGAGGGTTGCTGTAGAAAGTGCAAACTGGACAAAATTAGGGATTTGGATGATACCCTCACATACTTGATTTTCATGAGCTTAAATTTGGCATAGAGGGGTTATATGATGATATGAAGCTGCTGTAAAAGTTTCATGCCATTTGGAAATACCAAAGTGGCACTTGCTTCAGAAAGCTTCATTTTGGACAAAAATTTTGAAAAATTGCACAGGGCAATTGGATTAACCAATTGAGGTAAAACTTGGTGGAAGGAGTTTGTATAGGTAGAAGCATGTCCTGGTAAAGTTTCAGCTCAATTGAAGCAATATAAAATATAGTTGCTTCATAAACTGAAAGTGTGGCCAGAAACTAAGATTTGGGGCTGGGCTCACACAGATGAGTTAAATGAGCTCATATTTGGGTAAGAGTCATTGTTTGGTCATATGAAGGACCTTGCGAAATTGCAGATCATTTGGATATACCTAGCTTGTACTTCCTTCACAATCACTTCCCTCAAACATGAACTTTGAAAAATTGCTCAGGAATATTTACTAGGAAAATTTAATTGAATTTTGGCACAGGTCAATTAATTGTACATGAAAAAGTGTCCAAAAAGTTTGGGGTCAAATGGGCAAAGATAAATAGCACTTGCTTCACAATGTGCCATTTAGGACAGAATAGGAAATGAATTTATTGAGCATGATAAGGAACATGACCAATGAAATATTTTTCCATATTTGAGGAAGATATGACCGAAACAATTTATAAGAATTATTTGGGGATTTTTGGATGGGTGTAAATATAGGTTGCTTCACAACCTAGGGCAATTAGGGTTATTCCTTCAATTGAAAAAGGAATATTCCTGAGAAAAAGAAATTAGGGTTTGGTCAAGTAGTGAAGTGACATGATCTTGGCAAGGTTTTGGGAAGTATGATCCACTCTTGAGGGGGAATGAGGATGATTTCCCAGGTGGCAAGGCCACAGAACCACTCCAAAATGAAAAACAGAGCAAAAACCCAATAAATCAAAAGAAAAAGAAAAGGGCCCAAATCCATGTTGTTACAGCAACGGTGTCACCATTGTAAATGTTGTGCAAATTGATGTTGGTACCCTCCCGTACATATGCAAGCCAATCTCCACTCACACCGAGCCTAACCTGTGAAGCAGTAGGCAGGGGGAGAATTCAGAAATGGACACAGAAGTAGTCTTTAGAATGCATTTACTATGTGATCAAACTCATCTTACCTACTCATTGGACAAAATCCGAGTGCCCCTCAATGTTGGCATCTCAAGGGGTGCAAACTTGCAACAACGGCCACGCCGCGCTAGAGAGACCCCAAGGAAACATCCTCATGCGTTGCACGGAACATCAAGACACATTTGTATGAGTAGTTTATCTTGTGAGAGAAAAAGGATCGATGAGGGAAGGCCTTATTTGCAAATTTGGAGAGGGGTGTAGGTGTCTTTTTGCAAAATTGCCATAATTTTCTTCCTATCCATCAGATATAAATCGGACGACCTATATTGCAGGATGGCAGGCACACCATCATCACCAACTCTGTTTTTATAAGACTAGCAAGCCCGTGCGTTGCACGAAACATCAAGATCTTGTGGGAGAAAAGGATGAACAAGGGAAGGCCTTATCGACAAATGTGGAGAGGAGTGCGGGTAAGTTTTCATAGTTTCCTTCCTATCCGTTAGATATAGACCGGACGACCTATATTGCAGGACGGCAGGCACACCATCATCACCAACTCTGATTTTTATAAGAGTAGATAGATCTCTACTCTTATAAAAACAGACACTATAACAAGAACCCCCCTTTAGCAACACATGCTTTGCAATGTTCTAATGATGTGTTGTAATCAAGCTGATATAGCTACACATACATGCGTTGGAAGGTTATGTGTTGCTGATCATATGAACAACAACGCATGCTAGCTGATGCGGCCATGTGTTTCCATGGTATTACACATGTACGTCCATGATTATACAGTATATATGAAGCCCGAACCTTTATCTAGTAAGACATGTGTAGTAAAGATATAAGAAATTATTTATATCTAATAAGTATAGTTACTTTTTATTCTGACATCATCCATACGTGCACACAATAAATAGAAATAGAAAATGGGAAACCGCATGGTCGAACCTGCAACCTCAGGTTATGTAGAGAAATAGGTAAGCCAACCGAGCCAAGTAGAGAACGTGGTCAATTTTAGATTAGCAGACTATCTATACATTCCTCCTTGTGAACAATGGACCAACTCCGCTCAGTTGGGCCTTACAGAGCGATGGCCCACGGAGGTGCGCACCGGGGAAGTAGCGGTGAATCTGGCTGCCGTTGAATAATTTTCAATGTCGGGCAATTGTTTTTTGCGGGTTTTTGATATTTGTACTCCATTCTAAAAAAAGAAAGTCGTTACTTTTACTTTACTAAAAAGATTGCTACTTGTATGAATTCTCAAAATATAATGCTACTTGTACGAAGTAGTTTTTTTAAAAAAACTGGATGTACGAAGTAGTTATTACTTGTTACTTTTATGTTGTACTAAAACAGATTGCCACCTTTATGTTCATTAAAAATCAAGCCATCAAAACTTTAATATATATATTTTATATTAATAATTTTATTTAAATAGGTCAAAAATAATAATTGATTTTTCTCAGGCAACTAAATATATTCTTGTCATTTTAAAGAGTTTTCATGTTTTTCGAAAAAGTTCATGGAATTTTAAATAGTGCCCACCCATATACAAAAGTAAATAAGGTGTGTATTTTAAAAAAATCAATGTCTATTTAAAAAAAGCAGTTACAACCTAAATGTTCATCGTGTATTCAAAAAAAGGTTCATCGTGTTTTTCAAAGACATTCACTTTGCATTTTCAACAAATTGAAAGTGAATTTAACTGTTCATCGTGTACTTCGAACATTGTCTATATAGAAAAAGTTGGGATTTTTCAAAAGTTTCCACATTTTAAAGAAATTTTTTTATTTAGATGTTTATCATCGGTGATGGATCCACTGATCATGATCTAAACGAGGCACTCAACCTCCTTCAGGAAGCTATAAGAACATTTCGCGAAGCCCATGACTAGATGCAAGCACACGACGTCCGCTTGTCCGCAAGCGTCTGCGAACAGAAAAATTGAACAAACATAGTTATTGAAGTAATGAACATTATTGCAATTTTTTCTTCATGGACAAGCGGCCGCCATCATAACATAGTTTATTGATTGGTATTAATTGGACGAGAAATAGGTTGGGCTGCAACAAGATTACAATGTCTAGGTTCTTGCCTCCTTGTGGCACGTCATGGGTAGGATGCAAGCGTCTCATAATCCATGTCACATGGCCATGCTTCTCCCAATCGTATCATATGAGGGGCCCAAAGTATATCTCTTCGGATCGGAGGAGAAAATCCCGTCTTGCTCGACCTTGTCTCGCGTCATGGGTCTGCACAAGACTAAAACAGACCTTTATAACTACTCAGTTACGGAGTAGCGTTTGGTCAACCCAAAGAAGATTGGTCACAATCACGAGTACATGCACTAGCTCAGGTCTTAAGACACAGTATGTATGATGTACTAGAGACTCACATATGACCTATCACTGCATTTCATGGTTGGGTCTGTCCAATCTAATATACATCCGAGCTCGAGTCCGGTCTCCCATATCTGACCTCGAATCCGATCAGACCCATATGTAGTACGATAAGTATCCATTGTCCCATGTTTCGTGAGATCAACCCATCCACCATATTGCATGTCGGTTTAGTCCGATGTGTGTACACACATCACTTTCCAAACAGGGACTATTTAGAACAATGTTTTACTTACTTATAATTTTAGTTAGTTATGATTTTTACTTGAATGCTTAAGTTTTTCCAGACTGGTTCTATTGGTTCCTAACCTATATAAGCCCCACCCTCCCCGAGTATGTACTCTTGCCCCCTCTCCCTGAATCAAACTAAGGGAGATGCATTTCCTCCATTCAACCATGAATGGCTTAGCTTACTTTCATATCCAAGGGACCTAGTAAGCCTTCGATGAAAGAGAAAAATGACATATTTGAAGCGATGTTTCCTTTGAATCAAAGTCAAGCACTTAACTACTATGTGTCATCCCTGAAATTTTTGGTATCGTCATCCTTTCTCACCTCCACCTTAAAGCCACATCTTATCTGCTCACTGCCACTCTCCCTGCTTGCAATCCTATTGTCTCCCGTCAACCCCAAACTCTAAGGGCAGGGTCGATTATAGAAAAAAGAGCCACTAGGGTGGCTGGTGATGGTGACATCGATGATGACTCAATTGACCTTGTCGACTTTGGACTCAACTAAACAAATGGCATGGGGATGATGACATCACCACCTAAGAACTGTTTTATCTTCCTTAAGACATATTTATCTATCTTATTTACCTTTTTCAAGTTAGTTGTATTTATTTGCTTTTCATTTGAGAACTTTTTTAAAATTTGCAAATACTTGTAATAATTTAAACAATTCATAAAGAATTTAAAATAATTTTAGTTTTAACTAGAAGCATCCAGAACTTTTTTTCTCTCCCTCTCTTATTTACCTTTGAGTATTTTTCCTCACGTTTTCCTTTCTCTTAACATGTCAATTCGTTTTTCTGAGACTCACATGTCAATTAGTTTACAAGTTTGTAAAAAAGTCAGCAGAATTCAGTCCCGCCATTTTTTTCTCTAATTTCCCTCCATTTTCCCACGTCAATGATTCCCCTCCATTTAATTTAAAAATAAAACCAAAACTGCTCGGTTGTTCCACAAAATCTGCCCCTCATCTACTTGACCACCACGCACGGTTCCATCTTCCCCGTTAACGCCTCCACTCATCACGAACCCCGCCCCGCCGCAAAGTTCACATTCCTCCTAGACGCACCATCTCTCTATCCACCTAGCAGAGTCGTCTGTTGCTGCCCTCTCTCCATGTAGCTGCGCCGCGGGTGAGCACTCTGCATGTCGTTGCTGTAGAGGAACTTCGCCCTATACTGATAGATCGTGCCTCCAGTGGCAGCGTCATCGAGCACTCCACGGAGGCGATGCAGCTCGTCATCCCCAACCCATTGATGTGCTCACCTACCTCGCATGGAAGATATCTGAGTTCCCCGCGTGCCTCGTGATTGGCTCCGTCACCAACCTTCACTCCTCCAAGTTCAGATTCCTCATCGCCGAGCACCTCGATGTCAAAGCGCATAACATGCAAGTAACTCAATGAATCTTCCTGAATGTAACCATGAATCCATGATTAATTACCTCGATCGAGCTTGTAGTCGGAGTGGTGGGTGGATAATTGTTCCAGCGCCTTCCTTGCAGATCTTCTCCCTAATGGCCAATTTATTCTCTCTCCCCACAGAAGCGAAGGACCCTCCTCTTCTTAGTAGGCCAGCAAGTACACATCTGCAGTAAGCATCGGACAGCTGCACTCCTTTCCTCATGTCATGGAAATTACAGTACTAATCGTAGAATTGTCGTGTCCCTTGATCGGATTGGAAGTGGAGGCAGATGCAAACCGAGGGGGTCGAGGTCAAGTCTATTATCTCGGATAGATGTATTAAATTTTGACGCATTCTAAAAAATAGCATACTACAAATCTAGCTTCTCGCTTTGAGGTATTTTGCACTTTGTATTAAACTTAAACAACGTTGTTCTTGTTCTTGATATATGTATGCCCACATATGCTTCTGAAATATCATGGAGTATAATTTTTATTTTATTAAAGGACCAAACTTCACACTTTGATATGCTTTTTGTAATTGTGTGTTAAACAAAAGTAGCTCAATTCTTGATATATGCATGCATAATTGCATACATATGCTTCTTAAAATAGTGTAATCTGAAGCTTTTACTTAAGGACCTACCTTCAGACTTTGAGCAATATTCCGTATTTAATCTGTAAAATAGTTTTGTCCTGGAAATGCAATATTGATATAATAAGAAAGTGAAGACACAATACAAGCAATTGTGCAACTCCTACTCTAGTGCATAATCCTTAGATGCACTTTGGACAGCAAAGCAACATCTGTTATTTCGAACACATGGTGTGCTCCCCTGATTTGTGTGCACCCTTTTCTTCTATTAACTAGTCTATGATGCAATTTGTATGGTGGGCACATGCATGACAAGAAGGTAAACAGAACATCAATAGATGTCTTCCGTTCCACCACATACCAAGAACAGTGACTTCTACAACTACCAAACAAGTGTATGTTATTCATGATTTTTTGCATATAAAGTTTATGTTATGCATGATTCTTGCAGATTTTAAATAGCTTATGTTAGAAAATCTTTCTCATCTACTTTCTTTTATATATGTAATAGGTTGGCACTATATTATTTTGAAGAGCTTGGGAAATCAAAACGGGAATGTTTCTCTTACTACTCTCACAAGTATATAAAACTGATGGTGTTAAACTTGGTAATGAGTTCTGAGAAGTAAGAGTTTGATGCTATGTTAGAAAAATATGATCTGTTGATATGAAAACTAAAAAAGGATTAAAAGTTATTGGTCTGGTGACAAAATTAATTATCATATGACCTTCAACCTTTGTATGTTGCTCGTCTAAATTTTACTGCTATATTAACTTGATTTTATCTAACGGCTCGTTACTGATATCATTTCTCTATTGTTGTAGATTGCCAAGGTAAATTAATGATGCATGTCTCGTATTGACTGAAGGTCAAGAACGGGGTTACGTACTTCTAGATAGCTTCACATTACATTTTGGAATGTCGTTTCTAGAGTTGATGTTTCAAACATTATGATTTAGAATGGCAGAGATGTCAATTGCAAAAACAAGAATCAATGATAGTTTAAGTCTTGTAATCTATAGATCGTGTTGTTTGTAATGCAACAAATCTGATTTAATATAAGAGATCTTTTTATTTACTATATATTTTGGTTCATATGCACAATCGACATTGACCTAATAATTATGCATGAAAATATATAAAATAAAATTAATACAAGAGGCCATGTATCAATGCCTCTCGTCGTTGTAATGACCTGTTGTGTCCATTTTGGAAATTCTTTTGTGCATGGTAGGTACCAACGCATTTGAAGTGTTGTTGGAGTCTAACTCTATACATTGCTAACTCACAACGCTTATTCACATCATTTACCAACACATCTATATGCATTGTTGTAGACCCTTGCAACGCCACCAACGGCAACGCATACTATTTTGATGGTGTAGCCGTTAGCAACACTTATATGGACATACGTCAATGCATCAATGCATTGCTAAAGGGGGGTTCCTGTTGTAGTGAGAGTTGGTGATGAGGGTGTGCCTGGCATCCTGCAATACAGGCCATCCGATTTATATCCGACGGATAGGAAGGAAACTATGTCAATTTTGCAAAAAGATACCCACACCCCTCTCCACATTTGCAAATAAGGCCTTCCCTCTTTCATCCTTTTCTCCCATAAGATAAACTACTCATACAAATGCATCTTGATGTTTCGTGCAACGCATGGGCATCTTGCTTGTATAAGAGAGTAGCATACTAGCAAGATGCCCGTGCGTTGCACAGAACATCAAGATGGATTTGTATGAGTAGTTTATCTTGTGGGAAAAAAGGATGAATGAGGGAAGGCCTTATTTGCAAATGTGGAGAGGGTGTGGGTATTTTTTGCAAAATTGCCATAGTTTCCTTCCTATCAGTCAGATATAAATCATACGGCCTATACTGCAGGATGGCAGGCACACCATCATCAACAACTCTGTTTTTATAAGAGTAGAGATAGAGATAGAGACTACTACCACCAATGTGTTGGCCCGTGCGTTACAATGGATCCAAAGTAGTAGAATAATACTTGTTCACAGGCTTGAAATATAAACACTCTAGTTTTGATATACATATATCAGTAAAAATAAATCATGCTTCACTCAAAAAATATTTCTCGAGCTGTTTTGATGAGGTGAGGGACGGGTGTGGCTGGTTTGTAGATAACAGTTTTTTTAAAAAATTGGAGCTATTTTTTTACATTTTGTAGCGTGGCAAGGCATACGGTGCACCTAAGCGTCTGAAAAAAATTGAGTTTTTGTCGGTGGCACACCCTGTGGCAAGATGCCCGTGTGGGCTTCTTCTATAACTAGCAAGATGCTCGTGCATTGCAGGGAACATCAAGATGCATTTTCTTTACAAAAAACCTGTTGTGATTGACCCTTACACGAGTAATCCCATGTGTAAAAACTAATGATATCTCGAGAATTTTATCAGAAAAATGGTATCTTTGGAACATGTTTTCTCTACTACTGCTCCTTGCAGTGAGTGGTATGCAATGCATGTGTCACCAGACATGACAGCTTGTCCATGGAAGTTGAACCATGGTGACCATCATGTTTCTTGTTTCTACCACAGCCACACCCACACGCGATTCCCACAACGCCGCTCCAACCCATGGCACGACGTCCCTCGACATGTGCCTCATCCCTCTCGGCCCCACCGCCTGTGTGTCTTTGTGTGCATGACATGCGGGCTAGCTGAACTGTAGCGAGCATCAACTTTCTACCACAGCCACACCCGATTGGTCACATTTTGCCTGCTCCGCTCATGGGCTCCGATCCATACTCCCACACCATCGAATTTTCATCCAGCGGCTATGACACATTTATTCCCGGGTATCACTCCTCGGCTGGAGAACTTCTGTACTACAAGTAGTACCCGCCGATGTGGCCATCTACGCCTCTTAATGCCCCGACGTCCAGCTGTGGCACCCTTGCCACGACCACGCCACCACTGGCCGCTTCATCTCGAACGAGTGAGTCGCGAACCACACCACCACCATGACATGTGGGCCAACTTCATTTAAGGTTCGCATGACATTGACTCATAGGCTGGTGCACTAAGCCACTGAAGCTCGGTCCCGTGGGCCCCGAGAGGGAAATGTAACTCCTGCGGCAGGCCTTGTGGTGCTCCTGCAGTACGAGCTCATGCCAAAGCCAGAATTTGTTTCTTACTACTACCAACTAGTAAGGTACACGTGCATTGCACGCATGAGATTAGGTAACCAAATTATGAATAAACAACACACAATAGCATGTAAGCTTCGAGTCATATATGCATGATGTAGATGTTCGTTTAATTCTTATACTTCTAAATCAATTAGTTTTATAGAAAAAAAATAAATTTTAAGATTCATGGAATTGTGCATTGTAAAGCATAAAGTAAAAAACAAATAGTGACAATTCATTTTGAAAAAAGAAGTTTGGACAATTAAGATATGGAAGATTCTAGAACAAAGGAGAAGTGCTTGTGTTTTGAGGTTTGTGCATTATGCTTAAGTTCAACCATGGAGTCTTCTAGATTCTACATGTGGCAGAATCTAGTGGAATGTAGATGATATCCAATGGCCACTAGTGCTCAGATTTGCCATCTTTGTACCGTCGGATTGGCTTCATCCAATGACCAACTTTCAAAGTTATTCACACACTATATAGGGGTATAGATGTGTCGGGTCGTGCGTTGCAATGGATCGAAAGTATATCTATCTAGTGGAGTGCACTCTAAACACATTATCTATTTATTTTTTTGCAAACCTTTCGTAGCCAGGCAACCAAGCCACATAAGCTTCATGGGTGCCCCCCACATCATATTATTCATACTACGTTGACTGAAAAAGAAAAATTACCCAAAACAAGATCTTCCCATTTTTTGTTCCTATGATGATGTACCGTGCACGTACCTAGTTATATAGTGGTAGTACTAGTTGTAGTACAAACTTCGTACTAGTAGGAGTAGTAGTACGGAATGCTCCAAGTCTATCAACGAGCCCCATCTGACACGAAATTTCTTGGCTTCCGTGCTACAGCTAGATCTTCCCCTCAATTCTGTTTTCCAACCCGGCAGCGGGCGGGGTGCGGTTTGCCAATAGTCGGTTTGCTCAACAGATGTCCCACACAAAAGTGAATATGCCAGGCAACACAACTTCACTAGCTATGTGGCGTGTCGGATAGGCCGTGGAGTACTCCCGATTCCTGGGCGTGTGGGGGTGCAACGCGAATGCGGCAGGCCTTTTCCTTTTTGCTAGCAATGTGCTCGTGCATTGCGACGGATCCAAAGTAGTAGAATAGTAGTACTTGTTCACAAACTTGAAAGAAATCACTCTTGTTTTGATATACTCCTAATACATTACTTTTCACTCAAAATATATTTCTCAGGCTGTTTTGAAATACATTTCTTAGGCTGTTTTGATAAGGTGAGGAGGGATGTTGTTGCATTCAAGATAATAAGGGGTTTTCTTCAAATTGGAACAAAGAATTGGGCACAAAAATGCCACAACTTACCTCACAGCCGTTAGATGCAGATCTAATGGTCAGAAACGACGGATGGCAGACACACCACCATCACGAACTGAGTCTTTTATAGGAGTAGGAGTAGAGAAACATGTATAAATTGTAACATTTGGTTTTGCTCCTTGGAACGATCGATAGATAGAAATAACGATTGGAAACGCTAGGGCGGGGCTATTTCCGCCAGATAAGTAGGCTATGTAGTAGCTAGGTTGGCGCATCGTCGGTTTGGTCACATGCGGTCTGACATGTTCTAGTGTTTCTAGCAAGATGCCCTTGCATTGCACGAAGTTGATGGAAAAGGTAAGCACAACTTATAAATTGTCAGATGGAGTACTAGTTACAGTGATGCATATAATTAAGCAAAGGGATCGCACATGTCATTATTGACTGGAATGAGAATGCAATAACACAATAAGAATTAAGTCCACGATGATGCGATGGCAGTGGTGGTTACAGGAGGCAAGAAGAAAGATGGATCCATCAACGTACGACCTCCTCCTCAACTTAGTGCGCCGGGCCACCGACTGGCGGCTAAGGAGCGACAGCTTTTGTGGTGAGGTCAAGGTGCTTCTCAGCAACGGCATCCAAGGCTTACAGTCGGTTGAGGAAGGCCAACGTCCTAGCTTGCTCACTAGCCTTATGGATACCTATGTACACGATTTTCTCATACATGTGGATGTGTAGGTCGAAGAGTTCTTGCAGGGCGAGGCGCCTCGCGGCAAGCGCGACCTCCAGGTGAACATTCTTCATGGTGTCGGCGGGCAGTCGCAGGGCCACCAATGATTGAAAGAGGTTCCGGCCATGGAGGACGATTAGGGTTGCAGGCAATGAGGAGCCCCGGGCAGACATGCTGGGGGAGTATGGCGATGTCGTCCGCGAGCTTCTTGAGGATGGTGAACTTGTTGGTGGTGGCAATGATCATCTGGTCCAACTAAGAGTCGTAGTTGGCGTCGACGGCGGCTGTCGGTGTTAAAACCGGCGGATCTTGGGTAGGGGGTCACGAACTGTGCCTCTAAGGCAGATGGTAACAGGAGGCAGGAAACATGATGTTTTACCCAGGTTCGGGCCCTCTTGATGGAGGTAAAACCCTACGTCCTGCTTGATTTATTCTTGATGATATGGGTATTACAAGAGTTGATCTACCACGAGTTCGGAGAGGCTAAACCCTACAAGCTAGCCTATGGTATGATTGTATGTTGTCCTACGGACTAAAACCCTCCGGTTTATATAGACACCGGAAAGGGCTAGGGTTACACAAGGTCGGTTACAAAGGAGGAGATATACATATCCGTATTGCCTAGCTTGCCTTCCACGCCAAGTAGAGTCCCATCCCGACACGAGATGAAGTCTTCAATCTTGTATCTTCAGTCTAAAAGTCCGGCGAAAGGATATAATCCGGCTGTCCGGAGACCCCCTAATCCAGGACTCCCGCAGTAGCCCCTGAACCAGGCTTTCAATGACGATGAGTCCAGCGCGCAGTATTGTCTTCGGCATTGCAAGGCGGGTTCCTCCTCCGAATACACCATGGAAGAATTTGAATACAAGGATAGTGTCTGACCCTGCAAAATAAGTTCCATATACCACCATAGAGAGAATAATATTTCCACAAATCCAATTTGCTGATTTGTTTTGGCAACACGACATTATGCCATGGCCCGATGATTATTCGAACTGTTTCCTCTAACTAGCCCCGCACATAATGCGAGGCAGTTTTTGACACGTCTTGTAAAAGCAGAGATCGTGTCCCCTTATCACGGGATTCTCATCAATATGGGCATGGGTAACCCAACCGCGCCATCGATTACGGTGCTTGGGGGATAAGCGAGTTTTACCAGGCTAGTGGGGACGCATAGTTTCGTCCGCCCATATAAAGGGATAAGGATTCACCTTTTCATCCACGCCTTCATCCTCCTTTGCTCATCCATTTTCACACACTCGACCTCCAGCGCCCAAGTCCGCACTTCCCACCTCAACCCTCTCCAACCATGTCCGGAGCGGGAAGCAGGTGGATGGTCTCCTCCGTTACGGAGGGACACATCAAGAAGCTGAGGAGAGCCGGATACCTGTCCGACGACATCGCGCACCGGCTCCCAGATGAGGGGCAGCTCATCCCCACCGCCAGGCCCCATGAGAGGGTAGTGTTCTTACCCATTTCCTCCACGGACTGGGATTCCCTCTCCACCCATTCGTTCGGGGGCTCATGTTCTACTACGGCCTGGAATTCCATGATCTGGCCCCGAACTTCATCCTCAATATCTCGGCGTTTATCGTCGTGTGCGAGGCCTTCCTCCGCATCCAGCCCCACTTCGGCTTATGGCTGAAGACCTTTAATGTCAAGCCGAAGGTAGTGAGCGGCCGCCAGGCGGAGTGCGGAGGTGCCATGTTGGGAAAGATGCCCAACATCACCTGGCTCGAGGGCTCCTTCGTGGAGACCGTTAAGGGGTGGCAATCGGGGTGGTTCTATATCACCGAGCCGCGTGACCCCGAATGGGCAGCGGCCCCCGAGTTTTGATCTGGCATCCCCACGCAGCTCACCTCCTGGCAAGAGAAGGGCATGTCCTAGGGTAGTTCGGTAGAGCTGACCGGACTTCAAACATGTATCCAAAACATGGTGAGCAAGAAGCTCAAACTCGTCAACATAGTCCAGGTCATGCTCATCCGCCGGATCCTCCCGTGTCAACGACGGTCTTTCAAGTTGTGGGAGTTCGACCCGGCCCAGCACCAAACGCTGAACAGGCTCTTTGACACAACACACGAGGATGCCTGGAAGGTGCTATTCAAGGGCACCGAGGTCCCTCCCTCCCTCACTGAGGACCGCGGGCTAAGCGCGAAGCGCTGAGAGCATTCGGTGAGTTCTATACATCCAGTGGGATATTTTATTTCCCATAGTTTAATTATGCGCGGGGTCTGATTTCCATGCCTTTGATAGGACTGGGTGGAGACGTCGGGGCAGATTAACTATCCGGCCCCTCTACCCGAAGACATTGCGGACGCTCTCCTTACGGAGATGCTGACTCCGGCCCCTTATAAGGTGCCAAAGAAGACCAAGAAGGCCAAGGGAACCCGAAAGAGTTCCCGACGCCAGGCGTCATCGGACTCATCGTCCGATAACTCTGTGACACACTCCTCCCCCGAAGACGAGGAGGAAGAATAAGATGCTCCCCCTTCAGTTGGGGGATACAAGAAAATGAAGGTCGCCCCAACTGGGGAGGCCGAAGGGTCCAAGAAGGGAAGGACTCTCCTTCCGTACAGTTCCACCGCCGCTGTCGAAGGCGAAGACGAGTGGCTGCTCAGGGCCAAGCCCCTGGCGAAGTCGTAATTATTCGGATACCAGAGTAAGTCATAGAATTCCTTTGTCTCACTACTTCCCCTAACGCCGAATATGATTATGCAGGCTGCCACAAGCCCGTATCGATGTATCGTCGGACGGCTCCTTGGGCTTGTTGGATATGGATAGCGATCCACTTCCGACCTCCACCTCCCCTTGCCCTGCAGACGACGCCGAGGTATTGTCTCAAGAGGCACCGGGTCGAGGGGAGACAGTCCCGGAGGCGCCTCAAGGCGACCTTCCGGACTCCGGGAGCAGAGGGAACAAGGCCCCTGAGGGCTCCGAGTTTGGCCCTCAGCCGAACACCGCGCCGGAACCTCCAGTGGTTCCGGACTCGGGCAGGCGGCCTCCTTCCAAGAGGGGCAAGACGCCTGTGCTGGTGACCTCTGTCCATCTAGAGGCGCCGGACAATCTGCTGGGAGCGCTTCGCGGCGCTTCCATCGACGAGGAGCACCGTACTATTATGAGTGTGGTGGTCCAGAAGGTTCAGTACGCCAAGAGCAAATTGACTGAAGCATGTGCCAGCCTTCTAACAGGCTTTGAGGTAAGTGTTTAAAATATAGGAAAAATATTACCGCATAGACAGTAGCCCCTGTTGCTCTGATTGGTGTTCACAAAGAAAAGCCGAACAGAGGATCAAACAATATCGCAGGAGTCTAATATAAGTATGCCAATATGCATATGCAGGCTTCGCTGCTGGCATCTGCCGCACTAATTGCGGAGGTCACCGCACTGAAGCAGGACCTTAAAGGGTCCAAGGACGAGCTCGGCCTTGCCAAGAGGCAGCTCGAGGAGAACAAAGGTAAGTAGTACCTAGTCTATGGATATGTATAAAAAGAATGCGATTGCAAAATGGCAGGATCATCATGAATGTGCCAGGGGCCACGACCGAAGTGGCGACCCTAAAGAAAGCGCTATCCGAGGCCGAAGATAAAGCGGCCAAGGAGTGCATCGAGCGGGAAAGGCAAGAGGCTCGGGTGGGCAAGGTGCAGCAAGAGCTCCAGGCTCTCGCGACGAAGCACAAGGCGTTGGAGCTTGACTCGAAGACACGAGAGTCTGAGCTTGCCGCGGCCCTCGAGAGCGCAAAGAGTGCCAAGACCGAAGCCCAAAAGGCCCTCCAAGAGATTGACGCGATGAAGAAAATAGCGGCGGGTAAGGCATTCTATATGCAAAGCAAGCATGTGAGAGTAAATTACCTATTACTTACCCGAATCCGGAGCTCTCCAGGAGCATTCGCAGATTTGCCCCGCACAGTGTCAGATGCCGCATAGTTTTACCAGGCCGAGGAGGGAAGCTCAACGGAGAAGCTATTCTAGTCTCAGTATACTGGGACTGAACACCCGATGCCTCTGAGCGACCAGCTAAAGCAGCTGGTCGAGCTACACAAGGCGGCCGAACAGGCCATGAAGGGCCTTATAGTCCGGCTGTGGCCTGGCGACGCTCTTCCGAACAGCTACTTCGGCCTGGTGAGGCGGACTTGTGGATGCCTGCCCATGGCTGGAAGTCGTCAAGCGGTCTGTCTGCATCGAAGGTGCACTCCGGGCTTTCGCCCGCGTGAAGGTGCAATGGGCCAAGCTAGACGCCGTGAAGCTGATCAAGGAAGGACCGCCGCAGGGCAAGGAGCATCGCACCCCCGAAATTTATTATGAGGGTGTCCTGAAGGGTGCCCGTCTTGTAGCGGACAAATGTCCAAAGGATGTAATATTTGAGTAAACTTGCTTGTGTGATCGTGTATGATGAAAACTTGTTTCATATGCGCTATGCAACGCTTGTTTGAATTTAAAATATTACCTTCTGTTTGGCTGTTTATCCAGTCTGAGAGATGGCTAGTCCTCGGCTCCTGCCCCCATGCCACGAGTGCTGGGGTGTTCAGGATAAACTTGAGCACTCTTGTTCCCATTTTTGGGTCCTTCGAGGGAGGTGCTCAGCACAACGAACAAGGCAACCGGACTAATAATGCTTTATCACTCTCACTTAGCCATAGAATTCTATAATTTTAAATTTTGGCGAAGCCCCTGGTATTCAGAAGGCCGAATTCGGGGCGCGATACACGCCTTTAAGCCGGACAAGACCGACTCCTCGCTCTAAGCGGCATAAGTCTTTAGGGACTCGAAACCTCGCCGAACAGCGACCAGTCTCTCGCCTTATCATGATAGTCAGTTTTAGGTTTCTCTACTAAGGTGCTTAGCCCAGCAGAACCGGGGCACAATCGCAGTAGTTCTCCTAGTGCTACCTTAGCCGATAGAGCGGAACGTAAGGTACCAAAACATAGGAGCCGAGCAAACCCAACATTTGACCAAAGACAAGATTCGGAGCTGATGCATATAATGCTATAAGTTTTGGGTGCCGCACTTGTGAAAGTGTTCGGACTTCTCACACCATATTGTGGGGTACTTAAGCCCCTGGTGTATTGGCCGTACCAAAGTGTACGGTTGCAAGGCGTCATTAATGAACACATATATAAAAAAGAAGAATGCAATAATAGTCTTAATGCTATGCATTGTTTATTCAAAAAGGTGCGTTAAAACAGAATGATACAGATAGTGCGATAAGCAAAAAGTAGGACTATGTCCCTTCCAAGGGCAAGCTGAGGAATAGTATTAAAACAAATATTTCACTCGTTATCGTAATCCACCTGGGAGTTCCGTGGTATGACGTATCTTTCTGCCTCCTTGGTTGCTGCATCATGTGTTCGGCAATCATGCTGCCGGACAGGGTTTCCAGAGATTAAAGTCCTGAAAAGAGAAAGATAACAAAGCGGGAAGCCCCTAGTGTGGTTTAAGCTGCGTCTTGGGGCGTGCCGTAGTTGTGCCCCCCTCCCAACCTATGCCCATGGTATTTTTAATGCGTAATTATGTACGCGTGGCACGGATTTCACCGTTTGGCTGGGACTGGGTTGGGGGCTGCATTGCTACGCGAGCTCAGATCATGCTAGGCGATCTAGTTGCCGATTACTCCGAGCGCGCTTGAAGGTTTCCGGGTCTTGAAATGCCGAACTGGTGGAATGCCTTGAGAGGCTGCTTTGCACTTCTGCTGCGAGGGCCGCAGTGTGCTCCTCCATGCGGAGAGAGCACTCTGTGTTTCCATTAACTGTGATGACCCCCGAGGTCCTGGCATGTTGAGCTTGAGGTATTCATAATGCGGTACCGCATTGAATCTCGCAAATGCCATTCGCCCGAGCAGTGCATGATAGCCACTGCGGAACGGGACTATATCGAAGATTAATTCTTTGCTTCGGAAGTTATCCGGGGATCCGAAGACCACTTCCAGTGTAATTGAGCCTGTGTAATGGGCCTCTACACCTGGAATGACGCCTTTAAAGGTTGTTTTTGTGGGTTTGATCCTTGAGTGGTCTATACCCATTTTGCACATTGTGTCCTGGTAAAGCAGGTTCAGGCTGCTGCCGCCATCCATAAGGACTCGAGTGAGGTGAAATCCGTCGATGATTGGGTCTGGGACCAGTGCGGCGAATCCGCCATGACGGTTACTAGTGGGGTGGTCCCTGCGATCGAAGGTGATCGGACAGGAGGACTGAGGGAGTCCTGGATTAGGGGGTCTCCGGACAGCCGGACTATATCCTTTGGCCGGACTGTTAGACTATGCAGATACAAGATTGAAGACTTCGTCTCGTGTCCAGATGGGACTCTACTTGGCGTGGAAGGCAAGCTAGGCAATACGGATATGTATATCTCCTCCTTTGTAACCGACCTTGTGTAACGCTAGCCCCTCCAGTGTCTATATAAACCGGAGGGTTTTAGTCCGTAGGACAGCATACAATCATACCATAGGCTAGCTTCTAGGGTTTAGCCTCTCCGATCTCGTGGTAGATCTACTCTTGTACTACTCATATCATCAATATTAATCAAGCAGGACGTACGGTTTTACCTCCATCAAGAGGGCCCGAACCTAGGTAAAACATTGTGTCCCCTGCCTCCTGTTACCATCCGCCTTAGACGCACAGTTCGGGACCCCCTACCCGAGATCCGCCGGTTTTGACACCGACATTGGTGCTTTCATTGAGAGTTCCTCTGTGCCGTCGCCGGAAGGATGTCTCGTCTCGTCTTTAAAGATGGTACTACTGTTGGGGGAGCTTTGGCTGTCGGCCAAACTCTCCGGCTAGGCGGGTTCATCATGACCGCCTGTTCGGCCGCCGCGTCGACGATGAATTCTCGGGTCATCGAAAACAGCCTCCATGTCAAATCGGAACTCGCCGAACAGATGGATCCAATGGAGCTCTCCTCCTTAAATGAGCTCTTGGATCGCATCGCCGCCTTGGGAGTCATTACAGACTTTGATCAGATTGGGCTAAAACCCGATCAAAGGGAGATTAACTCTCCACCGGTCACCCATCATATTGCAGTGGTGGAGGAACAATGCGGCGACCTTTCCTCTATCCTGAGGACCAACTATGTCCGTATTTCCGAGCTCTCCGAGCCAGACGCCCGTTCGCGGGAGGACAACATCCAATCCCTGAACTTAGAGTCAGAAAACGGACCCGGATTAGCGGGTAACATCCTGGAACCGGAACTTCCAAAATTGGAACTCCTCGGCCCCTGGATCCCAGATCGGGTAGGGTTTTGGATTCAATTCCACCCACCCACCCAAACACAAGCGACATTTCCCATATCAGGCAAGAGCCCTAGGAAACAATACATCATTACTGGGCCAGATTCCTCCTTGCGATGAACAAGGTTAAGGACTGTCGCGAGGAAGACGCAATCTTATTTTTCTGCAATAATTGCACGGACAAGGGAATCCTTAACGCCATAAATCGCCGTGAGATAACACGCTTCGCTGACTTGGCATCCATAGTACGAAAGTACTGTGAGATGGAAAGTGCCTGGAAAACCGAAAGAAACTTTTGGGATAATCCGGCCCTGAACACAAAACCTCGAAATAAAAGGGTGCATTATCACAATACACCCGGGTTAACTACCAAAAAGCAAAAACCCTCTACAGGGCAAGGAACCGTACTGGAGGGATGGCCCAACGGACCCTGCAAAATTCATAGCACGGCGGATATAATACCAACGCACAGCCTTAGAGCATGTTGGATACTCCGGCAGGTGGCCAAAAGTGGTGAGGATCTTCTTATCCCACATACCACAGAGCACCATCCAGTGGATATCAATACGGTGTTAACAGTGTTCGAGACCTTTGCGTCAAATAATAGGCGCAAGCGAACACTCCTCAGCATGGCCGAAATCTGCCACGTAGCAGCAACAAATCCATGGAGTGACACGACTATTACCTTCAATGCCAGTGATGAACCCAAATTCCGAACAGCCCGAGCACCAGCCGCACTGGTCCTCAGTCCAATCGTGGACGGCTTTCGGCGGCAGCGGACTAAACCTCATCTATGAGGAAACCCTTCAAAATATGGAAATAGACTAGAACCGCATCGAGCAAAGTAGCACAACCTTTAGAGGAATTATCCCCAGTCGGGAAGCATGCTGTGCTGGGAAAATCACACTAGATGTGGTATTCGGCACGCCGGACAATTAGAGGTCTGAAGAAATTACATTCCAAGTGGCCCTGTTCAGCAGTGGCTATCACACTCTTTTAGGACGGGAGGTGTTCACAATCGTCCAAGCCGTACCCCATTATGGGTACATGAAGCTTAAAATGCCCGGGCCCAACGGAATCATCACTCTCACCAGTGATCCGGACACAGCACTCCGCACTGAAAACAAAACAGCGGCATTGGCCCTCGAGGCATTATCCGAAGCTCTCAGCTGAGGAGTTAACCACGCTACGCTCCACAGTGGACAGGGACGATGAGATACTCGACAAAAGATCCAAGTCCACCTCTTTTGAACCAGCGGATGAAATAGTCAAATTCCAAGTCCACCCAACGGACCCTACCAAAACAGCCTCCATCGGGGCACAGTTAAACCCCGCTGTGGACGCCACACTACGAGAATTCCTGCGCGAGAATTGGGACATATTCTCCCAGCATCCTTCAGACATGCCAGGAATCCCACGCAAGCTGGCTGAGCATAGCCTCAATATCCTAAAGGGATTCAAGCCGGTCAAGCAAGCTCTTCGGTGTTTCTCTGAACCTAAGAGACAGGCCATGGGAGAAGAACTAGCCAAGTTATTGGAGGCCGGATTCATCAAAACAATAAAACATCTGAACTGGCTAGCAAACCTGGTGATGGTACCAAAGAAGGACAAATCCTGGCGCCTTTGCGTCGATTTCAAAGACCTCAATAAAGCTTGCCCAAAGGATCCTTTCCCCCTCCCACGCATCGATCAAATCATTGATGCTACCGCAGGACACGAGTCATTGTGTTTCCTCTACGCATACTCCGGTTACCACCAAATCAAGATGGCGGAGTCCGACCAAGACGCAACGGCATTCATCACACCATACGGTCCCTTCTGTTTCAACACAATGCCTTTTGGGCTCAAAAACGCCGGCGCAACATATTAGCGCATGATTCAGACATGCTCGGAGAAACAAATTGGCAAAACAGTAGAGGCATACGTAGACGATGTGGTCGTCAAAACCACACATGTCAACTCTTTGATAGACGACTTGAGGCTCACATTCGACAACCTCCGAACATATGACATCAAGCTCGATCCGGAAAAATGCGTTTTTGGCGTACCAGGCGGAAAGCTCCGAGGATTCATTGTCTCCAGTAGAGGTATTGAAGCTAATCCAGCCAAAATCCGAGCGTTGTCACAGTTGGCTACCCCAATAGTCCTCAAACAAATCCAGAAGCTAACTGGATGCGTGGCAGCTCTAAGCCGCTTTATCTCCCGCTTGGGAGAAAAGGCTTTACCCCTTTATCGCCTCCTTCGGCGCACCGAACACTTCGAGTGGACGGATGCGGCCACTACCGGATTGGAAGAAATAAAGGCCATTCTGGCAACCAACCCGATCCTGGCCGCGCCAAACATCGGCGAACCAATGCTATTGTACATTGCGGCAACTCATCAAGTTGTAAGCGCGGTGCTCGTTGTCGAACGGGAAGCGGACGGACACAAATTCCCTCTTCAAAAGCCGGTATACTATGTATCCACTGTCCTCACTCCATGCAAATCACGGTACCCGCATTACCAAAAAATAGCATATGCGGTATTCATGGCATCGCGGAAACTGTGACACTACTTTCAAGAGTGTTCGATTAAAGTAGCCTCAGAAGTGCCGCTTAATGATATTATCAACAACCGCGACGCTACGGGACGGATTGCCAAATGGGCCATTCAGCTCCTCCCATTCGACATAAAATACAAACCTCGCCAAGCCATTAAATCGCAAGTACTGGCCGACTTCGTCGCAAAATGGACGGAGGCCGAACTCCCTAAAGAGTACGGCGCATACTCCAATTGGATCATGCACTTCGACGGTTCTAAAATGCTGGCCGGTCTAGGGGCTGGCGTCGTCCTGACGTCCCCAACAAGAGATACCGTTCGGTACATACTGCAAATATTGTATACAGATTCCAACAATGCAGCCGAATACAAAGCTCCGTTGCATGGTCTTCGGATGGCAGTCTCAATGGGCATTCAACGCCTGGAGGTGCGTGGGGATTCAAACCTCACAATATCCCAAATAAACGGAGATTTTGAAGCCAAGGATCCGAAAATGGCATCCTATCGAAACGCCGTCCTAAAAATGTCAGCTCAGTTCGAGGGACTCGAATTTCACCATGTGGCTCGAGAAAACAATCATGTGGCGGATATCCTCGCCCGCATCGGCGCAAAACAAAACGCGGTCCCCCCAACATATTTTTGCAAAGGCTTTTCAAGCCATCCGTAGTACGGGAAGGGGACAGCGGTAACAGTAGTCCGGACCCGGCCAAAATACCCGATACCGAACTCTTTGACACAATCAGAGGCTCCGCCACCGAAATAACACCTTCAGCCCACGAAATAATGGCCATTATTGCCCCATGGATAGAGCCATTCCTGGCCTACCTAACTAGACAGGAACTTCCGGAGGACAAAAATGAGGCACGCTGCATAGTGCGGCGATCCAAGGCCTACAGGGTCCATGAGGGAGAATTGTACAAGAAAAGCACTACCGGAGTCCTTCAAAGGTGCATCTCCGAAGAGGACGGGCGGAATCTTTTGGCAGAAATTCACGCCGGACTCGGCGGTCATCACGCCGCAGCCCGGGCTCTTGTAAGCAAGGCCTTCCGTACAGGATTCTATTGGCCAACGGCCCGGGCAGATGCACAGGACTTGGTCCAACATTGCGCCGGTTGCCATCTCTTTGCAAATCAAAGCCACATGCCGCCCACCGCCCTCCAAACAATCCCCATTACATGGCCCTTTGCGGTCTGGGGGCTTGACATGGTTGGACCCCTTAAAGGGGGAACCCACAAGAAAAAATACTTATTGGTCATGGTGGATAAATTCACCATTTGGATAGAGGCCAAACCAGTTAAAACAGCTGAATCTAGACCGGTGATAGATTTCATATCCGGGGTTGTCCACCGTTATGGCGTCCCCCACGGCATCATCACTGATAATGGCACGAACTTCACACCCGATGAGGTAAAACTCTCGTGCAGCAAAATGGGCATCAAGCTCGATTATGCCTCAGTCTATCACCCACAAACCAACGGTCAAGTCGAGCGAGCAAACGGTCTTATAATGAGAAGCATTAAATCTAGATTAGTGCGTTCCTTAATGGAGTCTAACACGGGCTGGGTAGAGGAGCTCGACTCCGTACTCTGGGGGCTGCGGACCACGCCGAATCGTAGTACCGGATATACACCCTTCTTTATGGTGTACGACGCAGAGGCAGTCTTGCCCTGTGACATAATTCATGACTCACCTAGAGTGCGCATGTACGAAGAAAGAGAAGCTGAGCTCGATCGGCAGGATAGTCTGGACACCTTGGAGGAGGAGTGCGGCATAGCCAAATCCCGTTCCGCATTTTATCAGCAACAGACTCGCAGATACCAAAGCAGAGAAGTACGGGCCAAAACTTATAACATTGGTGAACTAGTTCTACGCCCGCTGGATAATTAAAAGAACAAGCTCGAGCCAAAATGGGAAGGTCCCTTCATTATCAACCAAGTTATGATCAGTGGAGCGTACCGACTGCGGGATGCATCGACTAGTCGACTCGAGCCGAACCCATGGAACGCGGCCAGGCTCCGAAGATTCTACGCCTAGCACCGGACTCTATGTTAGTCCCCTCCCTTTGTCCATTTCTCACAAATACATTATCTGTCTTGTTTTCCTTTCTTTCTTTATTTTCTTATTTCTCTAGGCCTTCAAGGGTCACCTTGTGCCTTGTTTGCACATTACAGATGCACTAGCCGCACTCTTCATACCTGGGGGCTTCTTTCACAGAAGCTTAAATTATTTATCCGGTCTTCATGCCCAACACATGTGTTATACTTCCGCATGTACCTTTTTTTCACCATTATATGCATCCATATGACTTAAGTTTTGGCCAAGCTGGGTTGCCTGGCTCTTGTATTTATGCCCTACGTTCCCGTTAATTCGGCTAGGGCATAAGGGGAGCACCTCTGCGATTGTCACCGCCGGTTCAGCCGGATGCGTACCTCAGACTGGGTGAAGCCGAAAGCAAGCGTTCTTAAGGGAATATTCGGTCGGTGAACAAAAGATGTCTTTTATTTTTCATATCTGCCCCCAGATGTTTTTCCTACGTTTCCTATCGCAGTCCGGACATGCACTTTAGGGCATGCTTGCCCAGGGAAAGGAACCCTTAATGGAACTATTCTTCCTGGAAGATGTTTGTTACTACCCATGTAATATAACATAACTAGTTGGGCACTTGTCTGATAAAGCACTAATGACCCCTACGCCTAGTCTCCACGCATACCCCGGTTCTTATATAACTGAGCGGGTATTCGGATACACTCCGGACTATTGGGCCCGGAGGCTGAAGCGAAAAGGTCTGCAACGACAAACGATCTACAATCCAGCTAGAAGGCATTATACATGTCACTTCAATTACATAGTCATGCAGACTGACTAAATTCTTCTTCTATACCATACAACAGGCGGTCTAGCTTACAATCCTGTTGGGAATACTTTGCGGCTAATTCTACTTGCCCATAAACTAAGTTAACGGGAATCTCTTTTCCGTCGGTCCCCACAGGTCCGACCTCGGCCATGTGATTTGGGTTTGCTTTGGTATACCACGTCTTCACCATGGCCCAAGCTTCTCTGGCACCCTGTCAGCAGGCTGATATCTTCCATAATCGGAAGAACCGCCGTGCTCCTTTGAGCTTCTCCGCAAGCTCCGCAACACCCTCTGGCAGGGAGACGGACGGCCACAAGGCCTGGGCAACACCCTGCATCACCTGCCGAACTTGTTCGTGTAGATGTGACAGCTCGGACAGAAGATCACCCGCAGACCCGGGCATTTCCTCCGCGGGACGACCCGTCAGCATACCTACAGACATAACACTGTTAGTCGGCTTCTTTGCCGAATACCTTTAAAGGATTTGTTCAGGCACTTACTAAAAATGCCGCGTCGAAGCCTCTTATTCTCCTTCTTGGAGTCTGCAAGCTGGCCCCGAACGTCTTTTAGTTCCACGTTCAGCCTTATATTGGCGTCTTGGAGATTGTTTTTCTCCCGCCTAACCTCAGTCAGCACGCATTTGCCAGCTTCTAGCTGCCGCATAACATATTGGTCCCCCGGATTTTCTCCGGATTCATCTGCAAAATCTATTGTTAGATCTGCAGCCACATTGCGCACTATATGGTAACCATCATTCTTTAAAATTTTACCAGCGGGAGGCTTTTTCTGTTCCTGCAATGCGGCAATGGCAGCCCGCAGTTGGGTCTTGCATTCCTCCAGCTCCTGGGACAGCCTAGTATTCTTCTCTATAAGAACCTACACAATAAAGATGATCCTTAAATCAGTTCTGCTAACTGTTTCAAGTCTCAGGGGCTACTGATACATACAAATCGTTAGATTCACTCACCCGTACATCCTTTACATACTGATCCGTGGCTCTGGCTAGACCATCTTGAGCGGCACGGAGGTATGCCTCTCCAGAATTAAAGGCATCAAACGCCTCTGGTGAGAAACAAGCGTCACGGAGTACGGCCTGGCGGCTCCTATGATTCATGGCGCTTTCCACTTCTGAGTTTGTAGCGGATAACCTATCCGCATCCTCTGTAGGGGGGTTATCTGGCGCCTGCCCCATATCGGCTTTTGCCTCCGTGTCTGGTCCTGGTGCCCGACTGGTGGAAGCGTGATCGATGACATCGCCGGACACATTCCGGCGTGCGGTTTTTCTGTTAAAAGAAACACGGGCATCATTATATTTTGAGAAAGACGACAACCACGGAGCAGGGTTTGTTGTACCTCTGCACCGGCGTCTCCGTTCTAACCGCCTTCCTTTTTGGCCTACCTGGCCTCGACGCCTCCTGTTGGCGCGTTGCTGCAGGACGTCCTGAATGCCTTCCCTGTAAAAAGGCCATGTGAATATGGTGGGTGAAGTGTATAAAAGGGGATCCTACTTTTTTGAGTTGGGACTTTTCGATTTTTCTTACGTGCGATGCAGGGAGCAGTCCGGGATAGTCGGCCGTAATGGCCACCATGGCATCGTCGCAGCTTAACTCATAGAATTGCCGGTTTATCAGCTCCACGGAGATAACCGGATCTTCTTGGAGTCCTGAGTCGAGGGCCCGGTCAGGGTCCTCCAGTTGTGGAGAAGGGCTCCAGACCTCCTTTATGGCCTTTCGCTGTTCCTGCCGTAAATTGGCAAGGTGAATACTTACAACGAAAAATGTGGGAAGATGGAAGTAAGAGGATATAGCTTACCCAGCTTGGAGGATTGTACATGGAGAATCCGTCTCGTGGCTTGATGCGGGTGAACTCCTCCTCCTCTCCCTTGAACAGTTCGGACAACATTTTGGCTAATGCGGCAGCATTGCCCGGACCCTTACGCCCGTAGCGGGTGGCGTCATCGTCCCCGTTGAAACACCATAAGGGATGCCCACGATATTGAATTGGTTGCACTCCCCGCATTATGCAAATCGACATAACTTCGGTTATTGTCAAACCTGACTGAGCCAGTGCCTTAATCCGGTTCATCAGATAGAGGACTTCTCTGTCCTCTTCCACCTGGGGGCTCCGGGGGCGCCAACTTTGGCGCTTCTTCAGAGGAGCACTGTTGAACTCAGGAAGACCCCGCCGAACAGGGTCCGGAAGGGGAACGTCCTCCATATAAAACCATTATGAAGGCTAGTCTTCGGAAGGCTTCTTCGGGGTACCGGACAGATATTCAGTATCGGCAATGCGCCATCCTTCGGCTCTGCCCACTTGATAAAGTGATTCCCTCTGTGTGCGAGGGACAAGGCAAAATAGCCTTTTCCACAGCTCGAAGTGAGCCTTGCAGCCCAGGAACAACTCGCAGAGAGCAACATAGCCGGAGATGTGTAGGATGGAGGCAGGGGTAAGATTGTGTAGTTGGAGGCCGTAGAACTCCAGGAGCCCGCGGAGGAACAGATGAATTGGAAATCCGAGTCCCCTTAGTAAGTAAGGAACAAGGAAAACCCGTTCCCCCATGGAGGGACAGGGAAAGTTCTCCGCTTGCTCCCCGCCATTATAGGTGGCAAGCCCGGCTCAAACGGGCACCATGTATGCCGGAGGAAGAAATCCTTTGGTCTGCAGTTCGACCAATCGACTATGTGGAACTGAACACCTCTACCAATCACCAAGCTTAGGGCTACGAGGCGGGAGGAAGAGCTACGGAGGTTGGCCATGCTGGAATGGATCTTTCCGAAACGCGCTCTGATGGATTCTCGCTGAGGGGACGATGGTGTGGATCGGATCTAAGAATCCCAATCCCTTTAATAGACAATTTATTTATCTGGCTAGGGGGGTGAATGTAAAAATGCCGTGGCGCCTCGTATTCGTTCAAGAAATTGCCCTTATTAGGGCATAGAAGCCAAGAGGATCAACATTAATGGGGCCGGATACTATTTACAAACACTTGGAAATTGGAGAAGAACCCGCCTTACAATGCCGAAGACAATACTTCACGCCGGACTCGTCGACATTGAAGCCTGGTTCGGGGGCTACTGAGGGAGTCCTGGATTAGGGGGTATCCGGACAGCCGGACTATATCCTTTGGCCGGACTGTTAGACTATGAAGATACAAGATTGAAGACTTCGTCTCGTGTCCGGATGTGACTCTACTTGGCGTGGAAGGCAAGCTAGGCAATACGGATATGTATATCTCCTCCTTTGTAACCGACCTTGTGTAACCCTAGCCCCTCCGGTGTCTATATAAACAGGAGGGTTTTAGTCCGTAGGACAACATTCAATCATACCATAGGCTAGCTTCTAGGGTTTAGCCTCTCCGATCTTGTGGTAGATCTACTCTTGTACTACTCATATCATCAATATTAATCAAGCAGGACGTAGGGTTTTACCTCCATCAAGAGGGCCCGAACCTGGGTAAAACATTGTGTCCCCTGCCTCCTGTTACCATCCGCCTTAGACACACAGTTTGGGACCCCCTACCCGAGATCCGCCGGTTTTGACACCGACAAGGACCATGGGTTGAACTTTGGGGCGACTGGCTCCAACGCATATACGTCCCTGAGCGCACGCTTCCGCTCCCTCTTGGGGATGTGGGTTGCGTATATCATGTTCACCGTCCGCACTTGTGGGGGGAACCTCTTCTGTCCTCCGATGTTCGGCTGCCGGGGCACTTCCTCGTCATCGCTGTGTGGCCCCTTATCTTTGTTTTCGGCAATTAACTTGCCGGCCTACTTGAATACCCAACAATCCCTATTGGTGTGGTTGGCTGGCTTGTCGGGGGTGTCGTGTATTTGACACGAGCGATCGAGTATGCGGTCCAAACTGGACGGGCCCGGAGTGCTTCATTTGAATGGCTTTTCCGATGACCGGGTTTAGAGCCTTTGAATCCGGCATTGACTGCCGTATCTTCAGTATTATCGCTGTTAATGTGGCGCTTATGTTTGTTACGACATGACCTGCTATTGCCGTCCTTGGTATCCGAAGTACCATGGTTCTTTGATATGTTATTACTGCGAGCCAGCCAGCTGTCTTCTCCCGCACAAAAGCGGGTCATGAGTGTCGTGAGGACTGCCATAGATTTCGGCTTTTCCTGACCAAGGTGCCGGGCTAGCCACTTGTCGCGGAAGTCGACGATTTGATTTTTCTTTGTTAGGAACCGTGTCCAGAATTGCCTAGCCAATTCCTCTGGCTGCTGAATTATAAGGCTTAGGTCATCGACGTCTGGTGGCCGCATGTAAGTGCCCTGAAAGTTGTCGAGGAATGCGGCTTCTAGATCTTCCCAACAGCCAATGGACTCTGCTGGCAAGATGTTGAGCCAATGCCGAGCTGGTACTTTAAGTTTGAGTGGGAGGTATTTGATTGCGTGTAGGTCATCACCGCGGGCCATGTGGATGTGCAGGAGGAAATCCTCGATCCATACCGCAGGATCTGTCGTGTCATCGTATGATTCTATATTTACGGGTTTCAAAAACCCTCTGGGATTTGATGATCCATTACTTCGTTTGTGAAGCATAAGGGGTGTGCGGCGCCTCTGTACTGGGCTATGTCGCGATGCAGCTCGAATGAGTCTTGCCCGCTGTGTTCGGCCCGGCCGGTCTTACTTTTACTGTATCCACCGTGACGATTGTTGTCTCGCATAGTGGCGCGCCCTCGTGATCCGTAGATCGATCTTGCATGTTTTGCTTTGTCCTCCAATACGTCTCGCAGGTCTGGCGTATTTCCCCATGCCTTTTTATTTGAATGCCGTCAGGGTGCAGGCTGAGCTTTTGGCTGGAATGCCTCTCTATCATGGCCACGAGGTGGCCAATCAGCCGCGTCATACGCTTTTTCCTCCAGTCGAGGTAGCAACCTGCATTTTGGGTAACTCTTGGAGGGGCGTTCGAGTTTATATTCCTCGGTCACGAGGACTTCAGTCCATCTGTCAGCTAGCAGATCTTGATCAGCTTGAAGCTGCTGCTGCTTTTTCTTAAGGCTATTTGCCGTGGCTATAAGCTGGCGCTTGAAGTGCTCTCGTTCGACGGGATCCTCTAGCACGACGAATTCGGCATCGTCGAGGCTTGCCTCGTCTTCGGAGGGGGGCATGTAATTATCGTCCTCCGCCTCTCCATCTGCCGCTCTCTCTGGAGGGCTGGCCTTTCCATCGTCCTGTCCTAGATCGTGCTGGAGGGGATTGTTGCCATCTTCGGCACTATCCGGAGTGTTATTATCTCCTGTGCCGGTATCACCACTTTTGCTTTGGCGGGACTTAGAGTGGCGCCACTGACGTTGGTGCTTGGGTTGCTTTTTGGAGGGGTCATCCTCCGCTGTCTCGTCTCCGTTACCTTCTTTGGGTCTGTCCACCATGTATATATCGTATGATGAGGTGGCTGTCCAATGCCCTGTGGGCTGTGGTTCCTCTTCGTCTCCCACATCGTCGTCCATACCATCGATGTCTTCAGAGTCGAAGTCGAGCATCTCGGTTAAGTCGTCGACAGTGGCTACTAAGTGGGTGTTGGGTGGGCAGCGAATTTCTTCATCATCTGCATCCCAGTCCTGCCGGACATAGTTCGGCCAGGATCCTCCTGACAAGGAGAGAGACCTTAATGAGTTCAGTATGTCGCCAAAGGGCGAGTGCTAAAAAATATCTGCGGAGGTAAACTCCATGATCGGCGCCCAATCAGATTCGCTAGGAACAGGCGCAGGCGGTTCGGAGTCCATGGCCGGAGAAGGATCCGGTAGTCTAACAACACGGCTCTCGTGTAGGGTAAGGTCGATGTTCGGCTCGATCGCCGCTGAGGGTAAGGCCTCCATGGCGGGGTCTATCCACCCGTCCATGGACGACGCAACTGGCTCCGAATTGAGGGTCGGAGCGGCTGCCGGCGCGATCTCCCGGACACTGTCTGATGGTAGAGCTAAATCATACTCATGGTGACCGCGTGACACACAAGGCAGAGGCTCGAATCCGTCGAAGATCAAGTCTCCGCGGATATCAGCCATGTAGTTTAAGCTTCCAAACCTGACCTGGTGGCTAGGGGCGTAACTTTCGATCTGCTCCAGATGGCCAAGCCAGTTGGCCCACAGTGCGAAGCCGCCGAATACAAAAATCTGTCCGGGAAGAAAAGTCTCACCCTGGACCGCATCGCTAATGATGACCGAAGGAGCCATCAAGCCTAATGGCGATGACACAGAGGAACTCTCAATGAAAGCACCAATGTCGGTGTCAAAACCTGCGGATCTCGGGTAGGGGGTCCCGAACTGTGCGTCTAAAGCGGATGGTAACAGGAGGCAGGGAACACGATGTTTTACCAAGGTTCGGGCCCTCTTGATGGAGGTAAAACCCTACATCCTGCTTGATTTATTCTTGATGATATGGGTATTACAAGAGTTGATCTACCACGAGATCGGAGAGGCTACACCCTAGAAGCTTGCCTATGGTATGATTATATGTTGTCCTACGGACTAAAACCCTCCGGTTTATATAGACACCGGAAAGGGCTAGGGTTACACAAGGTCGGTTACAAAGGAGCAGATATACATATCCGTATTGCCTAGCTTGCCTTCCACGCCAAGTAGAGTCCCATCCGGACACGAGACGAAGTCGTCAATCTTGTATCTTCATAGTCTAACATTCCGGCCAAAGGATATAATCCGGCTATCCAGAGACCCCCTAATCCAGGACTCCCTCAGCGGCCATCCAACAGCCGACCGCCAACACCGTCTGGAGACGATGCTTGGCGCCATGCCGCAGGGCGACATCGTGGACCATTTGGCACAGCCGCTGGCCGCTCGCGCGCATCGCCGCCATGGGTTTGGAGTGAGCACTTTTGCACTTAGTGTAGGTGCTTAGGCGAATGCTTAGGTGTGTACAATGGGGTAGATGCATTGGAATGGAGGGGCGCCTTTATATGAGTGCAAACTGCGTTGCATGCAAATCGTGCAACCTCTTTTCCCGGTCCTCCTCCCATTACTTCCCTCATGTATTCACGATGCTAATGGAAGGAGGATGCATCATTGGACATTCAACATTTTAGGAACCGCTACCCCTCCCTCGTCGCCATTAAAGCCGTATCGGGAACTGCGTCGCCCACTTTCAAATCAAAAAGTACTGTGCCGCCCGCTGCACGCTCGGCTGAACACGCTTCCTCGCCTCCATCAAACCCCTCCGTCAAACCTGCATGCAAACCGAGAAACCTACTCCGTCCAGAAGTCCGTTCATGAGCGTGCCGGAATTAAATGCAACACCGGCCAAGCTCATCCTGTCCACCCAAAGTTTAAACGAGGCCAGACACCGGCCAAGCTCCTACTGTCCACCCTCTACTTAAACAAGGCCAGACAGACATCGGACAAGAATCGCACCCCTCCACCGCTCCCCCATCTCCTCCTTCACCATTTTCTCCACTCTTCCGATGGCTTCCAAGGATCCATTCTCCGGCATACTACCCGGCTGGGTGGCCTGCCGAGCCCTCCGGATACGGGCGAGGCCGCTCGGTGCTTCACCAACCTCGCTTGGCCCGACGGAGCTAGTTGCCGCCCCAAGACGGCGCGTGGTTCAGCAAATCTCCGCTCCAGTCCAGCTCGATGAGGAGTGGCGAGTTGCTCCACGCTGGCACGGCGGTGAGCATGCCGGTACGGGCGTCATTGCTGCCGTGTCGTACCGCGCCACCAGTGTCTGCGGTGGCCGTGCCTCCCGTGTTTGTGGGCGCGCCTGCTACCTCTTGAGCACTGCGTTGGTTTTCCCTTGAAGAGGAAAGGGTGATGCAGCAAAGTAGCGTAAGTATTTCCCTCAGTTTTTGAGAACCAAGGTATCAATCCAGTAGGAGGCTACGCGCGAGTCCCTCGCACCTACACAAAACAAATAAATCCTCGCAACCAACGCAATAAGGGGTTGTCAATCCCTACACGGTCACTTACGAGAGTGAGATCTGATAGATATGATAAGATAATATTTTTGGTATATTTATGATAAAGATGCAAAGTAAAATAAAAGAAAAGGAAAAAAGGAAAGGAAGTAACTAAGTGTTGGAAAATTAATATGATGAAGATAAACCCGGGGGCCATAGGTTTCACTAGTGGCTTCTCTCAAGAGCATAAGTATTTTACGGTGGGTGAACAAATTACTGCTGAGCAATTGACACAATTGAGCATAGTTATGAGAATATCTAGGTATGATCATGTATATAGGCATCACGTCCGAGACAAGTAGACCGACTCCTGCCTGCATCTACTACTATTACTCCACACATCGACCGCTATCCAGCATGCATCTAGAGTATTATGTTCATAAGAACAGAGTAACGCTTTAAGCAAGATGACATGATGTAGAGGGATAAATTCATGCAATATAATTAAAAAAAACCTTCTTGTTATCCTTGATGGCAACAATACAACACGTGCCTTGCTGCCCCTACTGTCACTGGGAAAGGACACCGCAAGATTGAACCCAAAGCTAAGCACTTCTCCCATTGCAAGAAAGATCAATCTAGTAGGCCAAACCAAACTAATAATTCAAAGAGACTTGCAAAGATAACCAATCATACATAAAAGAATTCAGAGAAGATTCAAATATTGTTCATAGATAAACTTGATCATAAACCCACAATTCATCGGTCTCAACAAACCAACTGCACAAGAAGATTACATCGAATAGATCTCCACAAGAGAGGGGGAGAACTTTGTATTGAGATCCAAAAAGAGAGAAGAAGCCATCTAGCTAATAACTATGGACCCGTAGGACTGAGGTAAACTACTCACACTTCATCGGAGAGGATATGGTGTCGATGTAGAAGCCCTCCATGATCGATGCCCCCTCCGGCGGAGCTCTGGAACTGGCCCAAGATGGGATCTCGTGGATACAGAAAGTTATGGCGGTGGAATTAGGGTTTTGGCTCCGTAGCTGATCGTTTGCGGGTACGTAGGTATATATAGGAGGAAGGAGTACGTCGGTGGAGCAACAGGGGGCCCACGAGGGTGGAGGGCGCGCCTAGGGTCCTACCTCGTGGCTTCCTTGTTGGTTGCTTGACGTAGGGTCCAAGTCTCCTGGATCTTGTTCATTCCAAAAATCACGTTCCCGAAGGTTTCATTCCGTTTAGACTCCGTTTGATATTCCTTTTCTTCAAAACCCTAAAATAGGCAAAAAAACAACAATTCTGGGCTGGGCCTCCGGTTAGTAGGTTAGTCCCAAAAATAATATAAAAGTGTATAATAAAGCCCAATAATGTCCAAAACAGAATATAATATAGCATGGAACAATCAAAAATTATAGATACGTTGGAGACGTATCAAGCATCCCCAAGCTTAATTCCTGCTCGTCCTCTAGTAGGTAAATGATAAAAACAGAATTTTTTATGTGGAATGCTACCTGGCATATTTTCAATGTAATTCTTCTTAATTGTGGTATGAATATTCAGATCCGAAAGATTCAAGACAAAAGTTCAATATTGACATAGAAATAATAACACTTCAAGCATACTAACTAAGCAATTATATCTCTTTAAAATAACATGGCCAAAGTAAGTTATCCCTACAAAATCATATAGTCTGGCTATGCTCTATCTTCACCACACAAAGTATTTAAATCATGCACAACCCCAATGACAAGCCAAACAATTGTTTCATACTTTTGACATTCTCAAACTTTTTCAATCTTCACGCAATACATGAGCATGAGCCATGGACATAACACTATAGGTGGAATAGACTGGTGGTTGTGGAGGAGACGGAAAAGGGAAGATAGTCTCACATCAACTAAGCGTATCAACGGGCTATGGAGATGCCCATCAATAGATATCAATGTGAGTGAGTAGGGATTGCCATGGAACGGATGCACTAGAGCTATAAGTATATGAAATCTCAACAAAGGGAACTAAGTGGGTGTGCATCCAACTCGCTTGCTCACGAAGACCTAGGGCAATTTGAGGAAGCCCATCATTGGAATATACAAGCCAAGTTCTATAATGAATAATTCCCACTAGTATATGAAAGTGATAACATAGGAGACTCTCTATTATGAATATCATGGTGCTACTTTGAAGCACAAGTGTGGTAAAAGGATAGTAGCATTGTCCCTTCTCTCTTTTTCTCTCATTTTTTGGGCCTTCTTTGGCCTCTTTTTTTTATATATTTTTCATTCGGAGTTTCATCCGGACTTGTGGGGGAATCATAGTCTCCATCATCCTTTCCTCACTTGGGACAATGCTCTAAAAATGATGATCATCACACTTTTATTTACTTACAACTCAACAATTACAACTCTATACTTACAACAAAATATGACTCTATGTGAATGCCTCCGGCAGTGTACCGGGATATGCAGTGAATCAAGAGTGACATGTATGAAAGAGTTATGAACGGTGGCTTTGCCACAAATACAATGTCAACTACATGATCATGCAAAGAAATATGACAATGATGGAGCGTGTCATAGTAAACGGAATGGTGGAAAGTTGCATGGCAATATATCTCGGAATGGCTATGGAGATGCCATGATAGGTAGGTATGGTGGCTGTTTTGAGGAAGGTGTATGGTGGGTGTATGATACTGGCGAAAGGTGCGGTATTAGAGAGGCTAGCGATGGTGGAAGGGTGAGAGTGTGTATGATCCATGGACTCAACATTAGTCATAAAGAACTCATATACTTATTGCAAAAATCTACAAGTTATCAAAGAAAAGTATTACACGCATGCTTCTAGGGGGATAGATTGGTAGGAAAAGACCATCGCTCGTCCCCGACCGCCACTCATAAGGAAGACAATCAATAAATAAATCATGCTCCGACTTCATCACATAACGGTTCACCATACGTGCATGCTACGAGAATCACAAACTTTAACACAAGTATTTCTCAAATTCACAACTACTCAACTATCATGACTCTAATATCACCATTTCCATATCTCAAAACAATTATCAAGTATCAAACTTCTCTTAGTATTCAACAAACACACAAGAGAATTTTATTATTAATCTTGAATGCCTAACGTAATTAAAACAAATTACCATGCTGTTTTGTAGGACTCTCAAAATAATCTAAGTGAAGCATGAGAGAACAATAGTTTTGATAAAACAAATCCACTACCGTGCTCTAAAACATATAAGTGAAGCACTAGAGCAAAACTATATAACTCAAAAGATATAGGTGGAGCACATATAGTATTCTAATAATTTCCGAATCATGTGTGTCTCTCTCAAAAGGTGTGTACAGAAAAGATTATTGTGTTAAACTAAGAAGCAAAGACTCAAATCATACAAGACGCTCCAAGCAAAACACATATCATGTGGTGAATAAAAATATAGCTCCATGTAAGGTTACCGATAGAAGTAGACGAAAGAGGGGATGCCTTCCGGGGCATCCCCAAGCTTTGGCTTTTTGGTGTCCTTAGATTATCATGGGGGTGCCATGGGCATCCCCAAGATTAGGCTCTTGCCACTCCTTGTTCCATAATCCATCAAATCCTTACACAAAACTTGAAAAGTTCACAACACAAAACTTAAAGTAGAAAATCTCGTGAGCTCCGTTAGCGAAAGAAGACAAAACACCACTTCAAGGTACTGTAATGAACTCATTCTTTATTTATATTGGTGTTAGACCAACTGTATTCAAACTTCTATATGGTTTATAAACTATTTTACTAGCCATAGATTCACCAAGATAAGCAATCAACACACGAAAAACAGAATCTGTCAAAAACAGAACAGTCTGTAGTAATCTGTAGATACAGCAAGATCTGGAACCCCAAAAATTATAAAATAAATTTCTGGACGTTAGGAATTTATCTATTAATCATCTTCAAAAATAATTAACTAAATAGGAGCTTCCAAATAAAAATGGCAGCAGTTCTCGTGAGCGCAAAAATTTCTGTTTTTTACAGCACGATTAACAAGACTTTCCCCAAGTCTTCCCAACGGTTCTACTTGGCACAAACACTAATTGAACACAAAATACACAACCAAAACAGAGGCTAGATAAATTATTTATTACTAAACAGGAGCAAAAAGCAAGGAATAAAAATAAAATTGTGTTGCCTCCCAACAAGTGCTATCGTTTAACGCCCCTAGCTGGGCATAAAAAGCAAGGATAGATCTAGGTATTGCCATCTTTGGTAGGCAATCCATAAGTGGCTCTCATAATAGATTCATAAGGTAATTTAATTTTCTTTATAGGAAAGTGTTCCGTGCCTTTCCTTAACGCAAATTGGAATCTAATATTTCCTTCCTTCATATCAATAATTGCACCAATCGTTCTAAGGAAAGGTCTACCAAGAATAATAGGACATGAAGGATTGCAATCTATGTCAAGAACAATAAAATCTACGGGCACATAGTTCCTATTTGCAACAATAAGAACATCATTAATTCTTCCCATAGGTTTCTTAATAGTGGAATCTGCAAGGTGCAAGTTTAAAGAGCAATCAGCAAAATCACGGAAACCTAACAAACCACACAAAGTCTTTGGAATCGTGGAAACACTAGCACCCAAATAACATAAAGCATAGCATTCATGAGCTTTAATTTTGATATTAATAGTTGGTTCCCACTCATCATAAAGTTTTCTAGGGATAGAAACTTCCAACTCAAGTTTTTCTTCATAAGATTGCATCAAAGCATCAACGATTTGTTTGGTAGAAGCTTTATTTTGGCTATAAGCATGAGGAGAATTTAGCACAGATTGCAACAAGGAAATACAATCTATCAAAGAGAAATTATCATAATTAAATTCCTTGAAATCCAAAATAGTAGGTTCATTAACATCTAGAGTTTTGATCTCTTCAATCCCACTTTTATCAATTTTAGCATCAAGATCTAAAAACTCCAAATTCCTGGAACGCCTTCTAGGTAAAGGTGGATCATATTCAGTCCCATCATTATCAAGATTCATATTGCAAAACAAAGATTTAATAGGGGACACATCAATAACTTTTAGATCTTCATCTTTATTATCATGGAAACAAGAAGAACACTCTCTTATAAAGGAATCTTTCTTAGCATGCGTCCTAGTGGTTCTTTCTTTGCACTCATCAATGTAAATTATCATGGCTTTGAGAGACTCAGTTATATCATGCTTAGGAGGAATAGATCTAAGTTTTAAAGAATCAACATCAAGAGAAATTCTATCAACGTTCCTAGCCAAATCATCAACTTTAAGCAATTTCTCTTGAAGCAAAGCATTGAAATTCTTTTGTGAATTCATAAATTCCTTAACACTAGTCTAAAATTCAGAGGCTATCTTATTAAAATTTCCGTAAGAGTTGTTGTTGGAATTACCGTAATTATTAGACGAATTACTAGGATAAGGCCTAGGATTAAAGTTTCCTCTATACGCATTGTTACCAAAATTATTCCTACCAACAAAATTCACATCCATCGATTCATTATTATTCTCAATCAAAGTAGACAAAGGCATATCATTAGGATCAGAAGAAACACTCTTAGTAGCAAATAATTTCATAAGTTTATCCAACTTTCCACTCAAAACATTAATTTCTTCTATTGCATGCACTTTTTTATTAGTGGACCTTTCAGTGTGCCATTGAGAATAATTAACCATAATATTATCTAGGAGTTTAGTACCTTCTCCTAAAGTTATTTCCATAAAAGTGCTCCGGCAGCCGAATCCAAAAGATTTCTAGAAGAAAAATTCAACCCAGCATAAAATTTTTGTATAATCATCCACAAATTCAAACCATGTGTTGGGAAATTACGTATCATTAATTTCATCCTCTCCCAAGCTTGTGCAACATGTTCATGATCAAGTTGCTTAAAATTCATAATATCGTTTCTAAGAGAGATGATCTTAGCGGGAGGAAAATATTTAGAGATAAAAGCATCTTTGCACTTATTCCAAGAATCAATACTATTTTTAGGCAAAGGCGAAAACCAAGATTTAGCACGATCTCTAAGAGAAAAAGGAAATAGCTTCAATTTAACAATATCATTGTCCACATATTTCTTCTTTTGCATATCACACAAATCAATGAAGCTATTTAGATGGGTAGCGGCATCTTCACTAGGAAGGCCGGAAAACAGATCTTTCATGACAAGATTTAGCAAGGCAGCATTAATTTCACAAGATTCAACATCGGTAAGAGGAGCAATCGGAGTGCTAATAAAATCATTGTTGTTGGTATTGGTAAAGTCACACAATTTAGTGTTATCTTGAGCCATCGTGAGAAGCAAGCCATCCAACACACAAGCAAACGAGGAACGGGCTAAAAGAGGCAAATAGAGAAAGAGAGGGGGGATAGAGAGAGAGGGCGAATAAAACGGCAAGGGTGAAATGGTGGAGAGGAAAAGGAGAGGCAAATGGCAAATAATGTAATGCGAGGGATAAGAGTTTGTGATGGGTACTTGGTATGTCTTGACTTGGCAACGGCACCTGAAATGACTCGTTGTTGGGAGTAAAATCTTGACATGACTTTGCGCGAATCTCCCCACCAACGGCGCCAGAAATCCTTCTTGCTACCCATTGAGCAAAATTCTAAGGTTCACTTCAAAGGTACAATTTTGGTAAGACTCCATCATGCTAGACCAGGCATCTTTTAAATTTTCTCCTTGTCTTTGCTTGAAGTGAAAGACTTCAAACACAGGGGACGACGGAGTAGATAAGGGACTAGCCATAACGACAAGCAAGCAATCCAACACACGAGCAAACAAGAAACGGGAAAAGGGCAAATAGAGAAAGAGGGGGAGTACGGAGAGAGAGGGCGAATAAAACGGCATGGGTGAAGTGGGGGGAGGAAAACGAGAGGCAAATGGAAAATAATATAATGCGGGAGATAAGGGTTTGTGATGGGTACTTGGTATGTTGACTTTTGCGTAGACCTCCCCGGCAACGGCGCCAGAAATCCTTCCTGCTACCTCTTGAGCACTGCGTTGGTTTTCCCTTGAAGAGGAAAGGGTGATGCAGCAAAGTAGCGTAAGTATTTCCCTCAGTTTTTTAGAACCAAGGTATCAATCCAGTAGGAGGCTACGCGCGAGTCCCTCGCACCTACACAAAACAAATAAATCCTCGCAACCAACACGATAAGGGGTTGTCAATCCCTACACGGTCACTTACGAGAGTGAGATCTGATAGATATGATAAGATACTATTTTTGGTATTTTTATGATAAATATGCAAAGTAAAATAAAACCAAAGGAAATAACTAAGTGTTGGAAGATTAATATGATAAAGATAGACCCGGGGGCCATAGGTTTCACTAGTGGCTTCTCTCAAGAGCATAAGTATTTTACGGTGGGTGAACAAATTACTGTTGAGCAATTGACAGAATTGAGCATAGTTATGAGAATATCTAGGTATGATCATGTATATAGGCATCACGTCCGAGACAAGTAGACCGACTCCTGCCTGCATCTAGTACTATTACTCCACACATCGACCGCTATCCAGCATGCATCTAGAATATTAAGTTCATAAGAACAGAGTAACGCTTTAAGCAAGATGACATGATGTAGAGGGATAAATTCATGCAATATGATAAAACCCGCATCTGTTATCCTTGATGGCAACAATACAATACGTGCCTTGCTGCCCCTGCTATCACTAGGAAAGGACACCGCAAGATTGAACCCAAAGCAAGTAGGCCAAACCAAACTGATAATTCGAAGAGACTTGCAAAGATAACCAATCATACATAAAATAATTCAGAGAAGATTCAAATATTGCTCATAGATAAACTTGATCATAAACCCACAATTCATCGGTCTCAACAAACACACCGCAAAAGAAGATTACATCGAATAGATCTCCACAAGAGAGGGGGACAACTTTGTATTGATATCCAAAAAGAGAGAAGAAGCCATCTAGCTAATAACTATGGACCCGTAGGTATGAGGTAACCTACTCACACTTCATCGGAGAGGCTATCGTGTTGATGTAGAAGCCCTCCGTGATCGATGCCCCCTCCGGCGGAGCTCCGGAACAGGCCCTAAGATGGGATCTCATGGATACAGAAAGTTACGACGGTGGAATTAGGGTTTTGGCTCCGTATCTGATTGTTTGGGGGTACATAGGTATATATAGGAGGAAGGAGTACATCGGTGGAGCAACAGGGGGCCCACGAGGGTGGAGAGCGTGCCTGGGGGGGGGGGGGGTAGGCTCACCCCCCTACCTCATGGCTTCCCTGTTGGTTGCTTGAGGTAGGGTCCAAGTCTCCTGGATCTTGTTCGTTCCAAAAATCACGTTCCCAAAGGTTTCATTCCGTTTGGACTCTGTTTGATATTCCTTTTCTTCGAAACCCTAAAATAGGCAAAAGACAGCAATTCTGGGCTGGGCCTCCGGTTAGTAGGTTAGTCCCAAAAATAATATAAAAGTGTATAATAAAGCCCAATAATGCCCAAAACAGAATATAATATAGCATGGAACAATCAAAAATTATAGATACATTGGAGACGTATCAGCGCCTCCCGTGCCTTCGGCAGCGCCATGCAGATAGAGACAGAAGCCGGGTACATGGAGAGCGACGAGTCTGTGGCCGGCTTCTCCGTGTCTGCTGCCATCATCGAGGAGAAGTAGAACACGGGAGGCCGCCACCACTTGGGTCCCATGAAGGCCACCGCCGAGGCGACGACTGCGCATTCAGGTGGTTTCTTTGTTGCTTCATCTCTTCTGAGGACCTTCGTTGACCCCGCAAGTGTCTGCCGGACATGACGAAGACAAAGGGATCCGCGGGCGGCCATTTAGATTAGGTACTCCCTCTCCGGCTGGCGAGAAATATTTGTTCTAAGAATGGATGAATTGGATGTATCTATAACTAAAATAAGTCTAGATACATCCATTTCTAGGACAAGTATTTCTGGACGGAGGGAGTATTAATTATACTAAGAGAGTCAGATTAGCACTGCTTAGTTCATGTAAATGTAATGAAATCCATCATGTTTATATGAAGATCCGGATTTTTTATACGAAATCCTTCATGCTTATACGAAATCAGTCCGTGTTTGCATGAATTTCATCTGGTCGGTTAGAGTTGTGAATATGTATGCCGCTGGCGTTTGATGTCATCCTCCATGGAAGGAAGCGGGAGGAAATTTGCTGGCTGCCGTTGGAGATGCTCTTATGCTGGAAATAATAGATTCACATCCAATCCATTTGAGTTAATTGCGTGTATGATTCTCCCTCTATAAAAATTTAATTTCATGTATAGTGTACACGTGACTTGCAGGGTGGCTACAGCTTCATACAGAAAGTTAAAAAGAAACAAGTCCATCCTTAATCTTGTATTCTAAGTACTCTATGGGTTCCACTTTCAATACAGTAGTGAAAGAAGTATATATTAAATAAGTAATATATAATATAAAAAATCTAAAGTTAAAGATAGAATTTTTAACTCAGGTCATCGCGTTGCCAGCATCCAACGCTAGCCAGTCCAGCACATTTTTGTTGTAGACCATGCTGGAGATATATCTCCATGTATACACTTATACTCCATCTGTTCCTAAATATTTGTATTTTTCATATTTCAAATGGACTACCACACACGGATGTGTATGTAGACATATTTTAGAGTATAGATTCACTCATTTTGCTCCGTATGTAGTAACTTGTTGAAATCTCTAAAAAGACAAGTATTTAGGAACAGAGGGAGTAGAAACCGAGTTGGTGATGATGGTGTGCATGCCATCCTGCAATATAGGTCGTCGAATTTATATCTAACGGATAGGAAGGAAACTATGGCAATTTTGTAAAAAGATACCCACACCCCTCTCCACGTTTGCAAATAAGGCCTTCCCTCGTTCATCCTTTTCTCTCACAAGATAAACTACCCATACAAATGCATCTTGATGTTCCTTGCAATGCACGAGCATCTAACTAGTTTCTTTTAAAATAGTTACTATGATAATTGGGTTGAAGTGATATATTTTATGTCTGCCCTGAATGATTTCAGATTCACTAGTAGTAACAAAGAAAAAGTTGCCTTGTTAATTAACAGAAAACAGGGTGAAAACTATCACATGAGGCCAGTAAAAACAAGGCACACTGGGTTCAGCTTCATCGTCACTACAGCTGTGCGCGCACGAGAAGTCTATATATCGATGGGGCTATGTAGAAAAAGCCGTATCGAGTGTGTCTGAGCGAGGCACATAGACACAATGTTTGAGAGAGAAACCAATTGACAGATTAAGATTAGATCAAGTTGCCACCCTTCTGCTGTCATTGTTGGGGTGGGGGTTGGGAGGGAGAGAAAGATGTATCAAGAGTGTGCGCGGTAGGCATAGAGGCACAACTAGCAAGTGTGTGTATGTGTGTGTGTTTGAAAGACGAGTAGATAGATTACTATCAAGATTGAGGTGCCACCCTACTCCTTCAGTGTCGGGTTGTGTGTGTGTGTGTGTGTTTGAGAGAGAAGCCAGTCGATAGATTAGTATCAAGATCGAGGTGTCACCCTGCTCCTTCGGTGTCGGGAAGTGTGTGTGTGGGGGTGTGGGGTGGGGGCAGCGACACTTACATATCTCTACTCTTATAAAAAACAGAGTTGGTGATGATGGTGTTCCTGCCATCCTGCAATATAGGCCATCTGATTTATATCTGACGGATAGGAAGGAAACTATGGCAGTTTTGCAAAAACATACCCACACCCCTCTCCACATTTGCAAATAAGGCATTCCCTTGTTCATCTTTTTCTCCCACAAGATAAACTACTCATATAAATGCATCTTCATGTTCTGTGAAACACATGGGCATCTTGATAGTAGGGAGAAGGAGTTTGTGGGACACATATATATATTAAGGGATAGGTAGATAGCATGTGTGCGAGGCATACTTAAAGCATCATGGAGATAAACAAAAGGTGTGCATGCAAGTGCTGGAAAAAATGAAGTGAGAAACAATGTCTACGTGCACGCACGCATGTGTGTGTGTGATAGAGAGAGAGAGAGAGAGCGAAATCTCGAAACCAAAGGTACTCTACTGGAATGCCATTGTACGTATTCATATGGTTCCAGAACTCGAGTTAACCTTAGGCATACGTGTGAGAGACATGAATATAATTTGAGACATTAGTGGCTGTAGGTGGGCGGAATTAAAGGGGTGGGCGTGTTCGACAGAGAGAGCGTTTGTGTTTCTGTGTGAGAGACTTGTAGGACGGGGTAGAAAGACGAATTCTAACCTTGACGGAGGGAGAGAAATACACGAAGTGTGCGTGTGTGATTCCGATGCCCACGGAGAAATGAGATATGTATGCGTGTGAGGGAGATTGCACATTTCATTCACGTATCACTATCTACGATCGTGGACGTGCATCGCTTGAACATAAATTAGTATCTACTTCTTATCATGGCCAAAGGTACAATATCAATTCAACGCTATAAAGATTGGACACTCACATATGACATTTTTTCTATCTAACTAAACCTTTTCAATTGTGCATGCCAAAGTTACAGTGATGTTTCTTCAAACAACCAATGTAGCTATCATGTACATGCACCATTGTTACTCTTGCATTCAAATTCGTTAGTCTTGGATGATTTAAGGTTCTATTATGAAGTAATATATGTAATATTCATATATGAATTCAACAGGTATGCAATTTATGAAATGGAGGCTATGTAATCACATGAGGTAACACTTTTAAGTAGCGGACTACAATATCCATTTCTTTTCTGGGAGTACAATATCCATTTCTTTTTTGCGCCTCTGCACTAACATGTCAATGCATTATGTTTAAAGTAAATAACCACTGGCACAAAGTTATCTATTTACACGAGAAATACAAAGGTTGAGCGTTTGATCCCTTTTTTTGTGAATGCGCCTCTACACCCGTACGATTGGCCGCGCCCATGTGAACGTCCAAGTTATCGACGCATCATCCCGATTTAATGTCTTTTTTTCTGGGCTGGACTTCACACTAGTTATTAAGTACTAACACGTGCCCCGTGTACACAGTCTCGCATGACCTTCCCGCTAACATGGTCCAAAATTAGTTGAAACTAGATACGAACGATCCCACAGGCGGCAAAATCTCCCGCCTCCTTCTAAAATTTCCGCCACCTAGTCTTTAGCATGTGAAATTCCCCTTTTGTCCTTGGTGCACGTAGAACAACAGTTACAATACCGCCCTCATCTACATAATAGGTCGGGGCTGCTTTGGTAACTTCCGGTTCCCCCCACCACATGGCACCCCCATTTCCTCTTCCTCTCCTGCAAAAACGACTAACTCCACAGCACCAGAGCATCTTCCATCACGCCGTCCATACTTCATCAGCCTTTCTACCCCTCCCCTCTCGAAACCCTAGACTGCTCATCCACCAGCGTACCAAAGCCCATTCACTGCCAGTGGTGTCCACCTCGTCGGATCTGCTTCTACGGCCGCATCTACCCCTCCCACCTCCCCTAGAAACAAGTAGACTGCTCATCCAGAACTGTACCATAACCCATTCAGTGCCGGCCTTGTCCACGGCACCGGATCTGCTTCGCCGGTACTCTCATCAACCACAGCGCATCTGCAGTAGCTCATTCGTACTCCCCTTCATCCACACACCCCCGGAGCCGCCCCACCAACGCCCCCGTCGACGGCCTCTGATCCTCTTGGCCGACACCTTCCTCAACCCTACCGGAGCCGCCTTGCCTACACCATCATCAACCCTACCGGAGTAGCTTCACCTATACCATTCTCAACCCTACCGGGGCTGCTATGACAACTCACAAGTCCACGGCCTCAGATCCACTTCATCGCACCCTCATCCAACCTACCGGAGTAGCTTTTGACGCCCCGTCCATGGCTGTAGACCCATATCGTAGACACCATCCTTAACCCAACCATTGAAGTAGCTTCACCAATGCCCTCGTCCACGGCCACAGATCCGCTTCAGCCATACCATAGTCCACCGTACCGGAGCTGCTCCACAAACACCCTACTCGACGGTTCTAGATCTCCTTACCGGACCCCGACAGCCAGCGCAGCGTCATCACCCTTGACGTTTCTAACCGAATTCCCACCGTTTGGCAGGATGCCAAGCACCCGGCACGGCCTAGGTACTTGTCACCTTTAAACCCGTCCATCATCACCTGCCCGATGTACTTCAAATATACTAACAGGTCGCTGTTACCTGTTATGCAGCTGGCAAAAACTACAAGGATGATGTTTCTTGTGGATCTAATAGCTTGGCCAACCAAGATCCTACACTGAGGCATTGCTATGATCTTGTAAGTGCATCTCTCACTCTTGTATTGTTTTGTGCCTGCCAGCAAGATTTGCTAGGATTTCCGACCAGTAATCCCTTTGTGCAAACAATGATTTCTACTACTGTCTTCTAAATTAGATATGTAGATGTCATACATCATACTACCTCATACCTCCGTTCATAAATATAAGTCTTTTTAGAGATTCCACAATAGGCTACATACGGAGCAAAATGAGTGAATCTACACTCAAAAATGCATCTATATGCATCTGTATGTGGTCCATACTGGAATCTCTATAAAGACATATATTTAGGAAAACAGACCATCACTATTTGTTCAAAATTCCAATACAAAGATACCATCTACTTGGCACAATCTACTTTGGTTCATGTCTTCAATAGAGATCCCATTGCCTAATTTAAACGAAGAACACATGAACCACATTTAAATGAAGAACAATTATTTATTGAAATTCGATGGTCCAAGTGGCTGGTTATTATCATATAGCAGCACCACCTGAAAGCATCATATAGCAGCAACATCTCATAGCAACTCATCATACAGCAGCAATAACACCAGTGTGTAATTCATCGGATACAAGCAGCATCTCATAGCAATTCATCATATAGCAGCAGCAGGATTAGCTCATAGCAATTCATCATATAGTAGCAGCAGGAGTAGCTCATAGCAATTCATCATATAGTACCAGCAGGAGCAGCTCATAGCAATTCATCATATAGCAACAGCAGGAGTAGCTCATAGCAATTCATCATATAGGAGCAGCAGGAGCAGCTCATAGCAATTCATCATATAGCAACAGCAGGAGAAGCTGATAGCAACTCATCATATAGCAGCAGCACCAGCTCATAGCAATTCATCATATTGCAGTAGCAGCTCATAGCAATTCATCATATAGCAGCAGCAGGAGCAACTCATGGCAATGCATCATATAACAGCAGTAGAAGCAGCTCATAGCAATTCATCGTATAGTGGATCAGAATGAAATTTTGGCAAAAAATCAGAGGAGATCCTTACCTTGTTGTATGAGCTCATCCTTCAACAGCACCTTAAGGCCACGACCTAGGAGGAGGGGAGGGGGAATAAGGTGCCTTCTACTGCAGTGTGGCATCAGCCGTAGTTGTGCGGCGCCCGCCAGAGTAGTGCGTTGGACGGACCACAATGGAGTAGCTGCTGGAGACCATGAGAATGAGGGGCGACGCCAGAGGGATGAGCAGCCAGAGGAGCAGGCAGGGGATCGAGGTAGAGGGAAAGGGGAGAGGAGATGCAAGCAGGCAGGGCAATGAATGCTTGCGTGTTTGTTTTTACTTGAGGGTCAGGTGTGACGCGGGCGTGAGAAGTTGCATTTTGAGTGTAATATAGGCAGACAACAGAGGCATTTCACTATTCCCCTTCCCTTCAATTTTTAGTGAGCTTCTACCTGAAACACCCCCCTCCAAAGCGAAATGAGTTAAGCCCAAGCCCATAACTCAAAAATGACTTATTTACATCTTTTATGTCTTATTTTGACAATAAGCTCTGAAAAGGCGAAACAGAACTGGCCCTTAACCTGCAATTCAATTGTGCATGCAATGATGAATCACTCCTGCCTGCTATAGTGTACATTTAGGCATCATCATACATAACATAACCTAATACACACACATTCCATTGTAGAATCTGGAATATGCAATGTTTATGTTATTTCATACCTTTCACATGATGTTTAAATGCCCCTTAAATTTGGTCAGTCAAGTGATGGTCTTTAAGCCTCCTTCTTTGCTTCCTTTCTTGATACTCCCTCCTTCCATCTATATAGGGCCTAATGTGTTTTTCAAGACCGCCTTTGACTATTGATAAGACTAATAATAAATGAGATGTATAATGTGAAAATTATATCATTGGAAGCTCCTTGCACGTACGAATTTGACGATATGCTTTGTGTAACTTCCATGTCATATATTATAGCTCTATCACTTGGTCAAAGTTAGCCTCAAAAAATGATTAGGCCCTATATAGATTGAAGGAGGGAGTATGTAAGATTCGCTCACACATCTGTTCAATTGCTTGTTTGCGTCAGCCAGCCATACCAGGACTATTTGCTTTGATTACTTGTTGTTCTTGACCTAACACTCTAATAGAGCTTGTCAACGATTTAAACACTAAGGGCTGCTCTAGTGGGGGCTTGTCTAACTCATCGGTGACATAAAGGTTTGGCTGTACACTAAAGTAAGCTCTCCAATAGTACCTGGAGATCCAGTTCGAAGGTATGCCTAGTTTTTACATAGTGCACACATAGTAAATGCTCATTTCATTGTGTGCAAGTGCAAGGGATGTGCCATCTTTCATTATGTGGTATTGTTTTGTTATAATGTCATCCTTTTGTGTTGTTCACAGACTGGAAAGTATGCATATTTATCTTCCAAGGAGACGAGTAACTAGTTTGTGTCACCTTGCAGAGGGGGTGCAATGAAGATAAGATTGAGGATTTCCATGTACAAGATGTTAGGAAGGAGCCTTGCAAGAGAAGTAGGAGCGGCGCTGAGCCTGTTCAACTAGTTAAGGTAACTCATTGTATCCAACTCAACAGTTCAATTCCTTGTTTGTTTCGGGCATAGTTAATTTGCTCTTTTCAATTGCTTTATTTGTCCTCAGTTAATGAGATGACCAAACAATGATGCCTGATGTTGGGTACTTGTATAACTATTAGTTGACATAATTAAAGGCCTTACCATTTAATTACTCTGGTGAAGTGTGCGTGAAGCTTTGAAGTCTATTAACCAACTATTACTGCATGAGGCTCACAATCTAGTTTATAGTAGGCTAATGATTGCATAGTTTTGCTTGGTGTAGTAGGTTTGAATGAATCCCCCTGCTATTCGCTATCCTCCCTAAGACTTTAATTGAGCTATATAATGGCCAAATGCTTGCTTATTTATACTTAATGTGTTGTCTACATTTGTAACTTGTCTGTGTTTTTTGGATTTGGCCCCAACATCATGCTCCTCTAGTGAGCTAAGAGATATTTCTGTATGCGGGCTGCCCAGACTACCATTTTTATAATTTTTAAAATATCACCTGCTTATGCTTCATGATGTGTAACAGTATTGTTAGTCTTGTTTTGCCATGTACAAAATAGTATGTCTTGCTCGCTTCACTATTTTAACTATATTTTTTCCCTAGTCATGTGTACTTACAGAAACATTTCAGTATGAAGGGACATCAGCACAAAGATCTGCGAGCAGTGCGGCATGGCCATTACCGAATGATTATGGATTGGAATTGGTATGTGCTGATGTCCTCGAGCATCAACTAGAGGTGGCAAGACAACATGTACATGATTCTCAACGTACAATGAACAAGTTGAGACTGGACATGCAGGTATTAGATGCAGGAGCCAAAAAAAGAAACTAGATCCTGAGGTAACCACGAAGGGATTGGAGATTTTGCAAACTTAAATTTGTGCTATCTGAATCCGGCCAATCCTATTTTCTGAAGAGATTATAGTTCAAATGGTAAGTTATGTTGATGCGTGTCCATGATGTATGAGCTTTATTTGTCTAGTGTATGTAATTTGATGTTTCTGTATGCTTCGGTATCACTGGTGCCAAACGATAATGCCTAGTGGGTATATTTGGCTATAATTTCCTTATTGTATAGTGTAGGATTATTCTATGTTTCTATGCCTTAGTGTTTTTATTATATAGTGTATGTTTCTAGAGGCGATAGTATAGAGTAGGATAATTCTTGAATATGATATATCGTTGAAATGGGGCCAACATGCCCAAACATTTCCTGGACGCCATACAAACGAACAAACATGTGTAGTCAAAGCGGGCCTTAATTGGGCTAGTCAAAATAATATTAAGTGGATCCAAATGATGTGGCCCACCGTAACAATGACTCTTAGTAGGACGTTAACAGGCCAAAAGCTCGATAGGGCCGCATAAATGGAAATGGCCCGCGGGCCTCTAGTAGGCCCAAATACATGTCAATTTTGTCTCGCCCATTTTATTTTACGGGCAATTAAGAGGCCAAAAGTGTTATGGGCCAAAGGAGGGCCAATTTGCAAACTAGGCTTTTAACAGGACGAAAGTCGCGTTGGGATGAAATGATGCTCTACGGAACGTGGGCCCCTAATGGACCTAAAGTCAAAGGCCCAACTGTTGTGCATGTCGTTATTTGGTCGAGATACAAAATGAGCTAGGAGTTGGCCCATTTACCGAATGGGATGAGGACAGGCCTAAAGTCACAGCGGGCTATAATTGGCCCAACTGCAGAATGGGCCGAGAAAAGTCCGAAAAATGTTCCGCGCCATTAACATGCTTGAACTGACGATGGGACGCTAATAGGCCGAAAGAAGCTAGGGCCACAACTGGGCCCAAAGACGTAGCTGGGCCCAAAGAAGCTCGGGCCACAATTGGGCTAAAACTGACGATGGGCTGGAAATTGTCAAATCTAGAATGGGCCTTCGATGAGCCGATTCTGTGTAACTTGTATGGGCCGTGCTTGTAAATGGGCCTGTCTCAAGTAGGCCGGTAATGGGCCGGCCCACTCATTTTGACAGGCCCGACCATTTAACCTAAATGGGCCACTGTTGGGCCGGTCCACGTGTCAACATATCATAGGCGCATCTCGCCCATTGGATGAATGACACCTGTGCCAACGTGGAGCTAACACATGGTTCCATTGGCCAATGAGAATTTTACACATGGAAAATCGGCATTGGTTGTGGCTGTTAGCGGGTTATCGAATCCAAAACCGGACCCGATAACTTAATGGCGACCCATTACGGTGGATGCCACGTGTCGGTCACCCTTGACGAAAGCACTTCCATGAAGCGACATTTATCATCATGGAAGTGAGCACTTTTGTGATGATAATTTTGGTAATGTCATGGAACACTTCTACGACAACACAGGTATGACTATCTTGATTCTGTCATAAAATCGTCATGGTGTACATGCATGATAGAAAACATGACCTACTGTGACAAACACGTATCATCAAAGAAGTGTATTTTTTTGTAGTGCCTCCTCGGGCGTGCGCACACAGACACACACCCTCCCTCGCTCGGAACCCTAGCAAGGTCCCCGCCCCCGCCGACACCACAAGGCCTCCATTGTCAGCATCAACCGGTTTGCCCATGCAGCTTACCCACCGATCTCCATACCCAGGCCGCCCTAAGTTTCTTAGATGACGCCTGCCAAACACCCCCTTTCCCATAGATTCCCATCCCCCACTCTATCCCGTTGCTTGAGTGCCTTCCACCAATAATGGTCGTCAACTTCCTTGGCAACGTCAGGCGAAGAGACTGCGATACACCTCTTTTGGGCCAGTCACTCTTGGAGCTCGAGGAGTGACTGGCCCAAAAGAGGTGTATCGCAGTCTCTTCGCCTGACGTTGCCAAGGAAGTTGACGACCATTATTGGTGGAAGGCACTCAAGCAACGGGATAGAGTGTGTGGACATGTCTCGGCCACCGGCTACGACATCGAGGTCATCGACAGCGACGGCCTGAGGTGGGCTATGTCACAGGTTAAGTGGCCCACCCCTAACCCCTCGGGTTCAACCATCATCGATCTCATCCATGGCCCCACTACTGATCTCCTCTGGCTCGCTGTCAACAATTTGCCATCCTACATCGCCATCGAGCCCATTTTGTCATTTCTGAAGGACATGTTCTACGACGCTGGCACGGGATCCACAGCTTCCAAGTCAGACCTCATCGACGGCGACCACGAGGAGGGCACCCTCTCTGTCTCTTCCAAGGGGAAAGAGCCCATATGCTCTTCCAAGTGGAAAGCACCCATCTGCGACATTAGGGAGGGCACCCTACAGCCGTGCTCTTCCAAGGGGAAGGAGCCCATCTGCGACAACATGGAGCGCATCCAGGGTTCGTGCTCTTCCCACGGGAACAAGCCCATATGTCACAAGTGAGGAAACCCATGATTTGTTTTGCCATGCCTCTTCACAGGGGGAAACCCATGATTTGTTTTGTCAAGTCCCTTTTGTAGTGTAGTGAGAATATGTCCGGTTTTAATTGCTATATCTAGTTGTTTGCGGTATGCCTTGTTTATTTTAGTTGTTCACGATGTGATGCTCTATATGTGCAATTATTTACTGTGCAGTACATTTCAACAATCCAGTTTTAATCATACCAATAGGAATGCATATATTTGCTTGTTGTTAAGCCTATTATAGCTAGCATATGCCTCTTTTAAAGTTTTTTGATTGTTCGGTTATTTCTAGTTAGCATATGTCTAGTTTCAAATGCTATCTTTGGTTGTTCGTAGTATGCCTTGTTTATTCCAATTATTCATAATGTGATGTTCTATATGTGCAAGTATGAACTGTGCAGTTCAATTTCATCACTACCAGTTTCAACAATACCACTATGAATGACTACATTTGGTTGTTGCATCTTGTAGTTAAGACGCCTTTCCATTTTTATTTAACAATATCCAGTGTACTTAGACCGGCACAATACTAGTTTGAATGACTATGTTTGCTTGCTGTTAAATGTTAGTCCTGTTGCAGTTAACACACCTTTCCACTTGTTATGCTTTACTAGCGTGCTTAAACCTACACACTGAAGCTATCTTTTGGAGACTATTTTGTCTGCCATGGATAATTTTGGTAGATGTTTATCCTGCTGTGCTTAACATGCTTCTCGATGTACCTACACAGGACAATTTTAGGAACGACTTTTGTTTTCCATCGAGGTTAGTTTCATCCCATGGCTCATAGATGCTCACTTTTCAGGATATCGGTAGCTGGTACCATATAGGCTGGGGGCTGATAAGGGACTAATTGGTGAATCGGTCTTTTAACTGAATATATCTGCACCCCGTTTATCGTTAGGTTAACTAGGGCCATATGTAATATATATCTGAGGCTACATAGCAACATGTACTATAATTAATGTCTAAATATGCAATCCTAGGCTACATAGCAACAAGGAAGTGTATTATGTTAATGTTTCGATGATATCTAGATATACGTAGAAGAGCAACTGCAGCATCAACAACAATAACACAACCCTATTTGGATACTCAACTTAGCTAGAGGTTAGAGTTAGTTTCTAGCTCATGACTAACCCTGAACTAACTCCATCCGAAGAGTTGTTTGCATGGAAGGGTTAGATTGACAATAAATGCACTAGGAGAACTAGCTCCAATTAGCACCTCTTGGGTTGGATAGTTTTTTTGGGTGGGTTATAAATGCAACTAGCTCAAAATAGCCCTCATGTTTAGATATACTTTAGGGCTATTTGAGCCCGAACTAGCTCAAACAAACTGTAACCCATGGATACAGCAGCAGTTAATCAGCCAATAATTTATAAGAATGCACTAAACTCCTTCCGGCTCTTAATATAAGATGTTAATTCATCTAATATGTGAGTATATTGGATGTTATAAGATATTATAAAAGAGTGTTGTACTACATCATTGTGCAATTGTTGTTTAGCTTCTAATATTAAGTTGGTGCTTTTAGGTACATATGTCATTGGTAAAGATCAGCTCTTCGACCCTTTCTGCATATGGGGCAATGAGATATCGATGAACCAGCATCAAATGAGGAAGCTGATAAAGAGTGTTAGGAATATGGGTCCAAAGATGGCAATTAATCTATTTGTTTACACTTTATCCAAGACAAGAACAAACTACAGGATGGTAAGTAAGAACTCTGCAGCCTTCTTTTTACTGCCCATGATGAGTTGTGTTAGATGACAATGTCTGAATCTTTTTCCTTTGAAGTGGTTGCCAAAGCAGTTTACTCAAGATTACCTCTCAAACTACATGATTAGTGGGCATGCAAAGGTTAAAGTATTTCTACAAGAACACGATGATTATCTAGATGTTTTCATGAAGACCGTGAAGGATGGGTGGTCGGCCTTCACAAGGGGTTGGACTAGAGTAGTGCGTGCCTTCTGCGTGGAGGAGGGCACAATATGGGCATTCCGCTTCACCTTGTTCAGCAACCAGAATGTATTTTGCTTCTTTCTTTAACGTCTTTAATACTACAAGTATACAACTGTGGTTCATCATTCTTTATTTGGTTCTTATGTAATTCTTGAACATATGTACCTATGAATCGAATAATGCATTCGTTGTTTGAACCTGATGGATATGAATAAAGTTGTAGCATACATTCAAATTCAAATTCAAATTTGGTACAATTTGAAATAACAACAATCAAATTATGGTGAAATTATGCTCTCCAGGTCGTTACGGCACACACGGTTGGTAAAACACAAACATTTTGATATATACCATAATCCAAGACGGTTCACAGAGAGGAAACGTGTGCAAGCATGCACACAGTTACCATTTGCAAAGCGTTGCGATGTCAGACAATATCACAAACGCTACGGGCAAACTAAATGTTTGTGTCAGTTGGCTTATCGTACACGATTCGCAACCATGAACTGTTTCTAATGAAGTATGCATCATAAACATTGCACCATAGAATAGCATGTGCGATAGTTGTCGTGTACGACGATGTTACGATGGTCCGATGTTTCGTAATCCTGTCAGACAGTCATACGATGATTAGCTAATCTTCTTAATTAGTTATCGCATACGGTTTGGGAAAAGCGAATGTGTGTGATTGTATGCTTATCATACACGTTCTATAAGAGTGAACCGTTTGTGATGGGCCGCGCATCGTAAACGTAGCATGTCGGTGGGAACGACACCTATGGGATCACAAGAATCCCTACTGTGGTTAGCGGGGCGTGGCGTCATGAGAAGAGCAGATCAAACAGATAGCCCACGGTTCGTTTATCCAGGTTCGGGCCGCGAGGATGCATAAAACCCTACTCCTGCTTTGGCGGATTGTATATCTGTGTTCTTGAGCTAGCTATGGGGCGTGAGGAGCTCCAACAAGCCGAATCCTTCTCCTGCTCGCCTCGGGCCTCCTTTTATAGAAAAAGGGGTTGCCACAGTGGCGCACAGGAGGTGGAAAGGGTACAGTGATGCGAGGTTATCCCTCGCATTACATGACAAGGCGCATTTAATGCGTCTTGCTTAGGTGTCCTTGCTTTATCGGGGACGGGGGAGAGATCTGTCTCGTCCGTCACCGCTCCTTCTTGTGTCGACACGCGCCCTGGCTAGCGACGCCTGCGATGCCATGTAGGTAGGCACGCAGCTGAGGTGGAGCAGTGGTGGGCCTTCACGACGATCTGCATGCCGCCACGCAGGTGCCTGCCTAGCTGGTTGGGTCGGCAGCTGCATGCGAATGGCGGTGGAGGTTTAGTCGGTGTGGGCCCGGTGGTGGTCCTGCAGATGTCCTTGGCAAGGGCCTTGCCGGGGCCCCGGCAAGGGTTTTGCCGAGGCGCCTGCTGTCATCCCCGGCAAGGTGCTTGCCGGGGGCCTTGTGGTTTTCCTCGGTTGGGATCCCGCCAAGATCTGCATGCCACCACGGGGATGTTTCCTCAATCCTTGCCCCATGGGGGCATTGGACTCAAGGGTGATTCGCTCCGTAGGTGTGGGGCGAGTTGCTACAGCAAGGGTCTTGCCGGGGTTGCTAAAACTGTCTCCCGGCAAGGATCTTGCCGGGGGAGTCCGTTTCGTCCCCTTCGCTCTTCGTGGTCTTGGCCTTGGCGTCGTTCTTATTCTCTTGAGCTTCGGTCTTACCCTGGCTCACCTCCCCTTCCTTGCTTGGTGTGGTGGTGCCCGTGGCTCAGACTGCCCGTGCACACTTATAAGGGTACAAAAAGTGTACCCCTCTTTTTGTACACTGACAGGAGCCCCCGGGCCTGGGCCACACATAAGAGCAACGCATTGTTGGGCTAGGCCCAAAAACGGTGCGCTGGTGTCGGTGTACAAAAAGAGGGGTACACTTTTTGTACCCCTATAACTGTGCACGGGCAGTCTGAGCCACGGGCACCACCACACTGAGCAAGGCAAGGGAGGTGAGCCAAGGTAAGGCCAAAGCTCAGAAGAAGCAGAACAACGCCAAGATCAAGACCACAAAGAGCAAAGGGGACAAAGCGGACCCCCCCGGCAAGATCCTTGCCGGGAGGCGGTTTTAGCAAACCCAGCAAGACCCTTGCCGTGGCAGCTCGCCCCACACCTACGGAGTGAGTCACCCTTGAGTCCACTGTCCCCATGGGGCAAGGATTCGGGAGACATCCCCGTGGTGGCTTGCAGATCTTTGTGAAGACATTCAAGATCAGATACACCCTTTAGAAGATGATGATCCCTGGCAGGATCCCAGCCAAGGAGGACCACAAGGCCGCCGGCAAGAGCCTTGCTGGGGAAGACAGCAGGCGCCATGGCAAGACCCTTGCCGGGGGACCGGCAAGGCCCTTGCCAAGAACACCCGTAGGGCCACCATCAGGCCCACGCCAGTCAAACCTCTACTGCCGTTCGCATGCAGCTGTCAACCCAACCAGCTGGGCAGGCACCTGTGTGGCGGCATGCAGATCTTCATGGAGACCCACCACTGCGCCACCTCAGCTGCCTGCCAGCCTACATGGCACCGCGGGCACCACGAACCAGGGCGCATGTCGACACGAGAGATAGCGGCGACGGACGAGACGGGTCTCTCCCCCGTCCCCGATAAAGCAAGGACACCTGGGCAAGACGCATTAAATGCGCCTTGTCATGTAATGTGAGGGATAACCTCACATCACTGTACCCTTTTCCCACCTCCTTTGTGCCACTGTGGCAACCCCTTTCCTATAAAAGGAGGCCCGAGGCGACGAGGAGGAGAATTCGGCTTTTTGGAGCTCCTCACGCCCCATAGCTAGCTCAAGAACACAGATAAACAATCCAGCAAAGCAGGGGTAGGGTTTTACGCATCCCCGCGGCCCGAACCTGGATAAACGAACTGTGTGCTATCTGTTTGATCCTCTCTTCTCATGACCCGCGTCCCGCAACCGTAGTAGGGATTCTTGTGATCCCGTAGGTGTCATTCCCACCGACATCTTTGGCGCGCCAGGTAGGGGGCGCGGTTGTGAGAATTGGCTCTAGCAATTAGCTCAGCACTCCTTCGCTTTCGTGGCTCTTGGAGAAGGACGGAAGACAGAAGATCAGCGCTCGAGTGACTACAAACAAAAGCTAAGTTGCACTGAACCCTTATTTGTGCTACCCTTCTTATTTGAGGTTATTCCCCCCGGAGATATTTGCTTTGTATGAGAAACCTGCACGCCAGGGGGCTCTACCACGATCGGCAACGCCCTTGCCCTGTTTCGAGTCCGCTCAACAGCTCAAGCGGCTGCGTCGAGAATGGCAGAGTAGCCTTCCACGATCAGCAACGCCCCCGATTCTGACTCGAGTCAAGCTCGACAGTTCGAGCGGCCGCGCTCAGAATGGAAGGTGGCTCGTCCGGCAGCACGCGTACCCGGCTGGCCATGGGGATCCGTCCCCAAAATGCTGCTAGGGGATTCCGCGCCGTCAAGCATTCCCGATCGGCGTAGGGCGCGCATACAAAGAGGAATTGAATGGGGAAATAACATGCATGAAAATTAAGAGTACTTCAAAGTTATATTAAATCACATCATAGCTGCGGTTGTAACTAAAGATAAAATTTGTCTTGGTCGGGAACCCGCAGCGGCGAAGAAGAACGGGATGCCTAATCCCGGCGCTGGCCTTCCACCCTCTTGATTTCGTCGATGCAGTCGGTGATGGGCTTGATGCACTCCTTGAGCACCATGAGGTCAGCACCATCCGGCAAGCTCTTCATTGCGGCCGCGAAGTCAAGATCGGGATTCCAGTACGCCATCTTGGTGAGGACCTTGGTCACGACCCTCCGGCAAAGTCGCCGGGCCTCCTCGGCCTGCGTGGCCGTCCTGTTGGAGTGGAGATAAGCCAAGGCTCCGAGGACGCCCTCGAAGAATAGGGTCAACTTGGTGTTGACGGTCCCGCTGCGCTCAGGGGCGTACCTCACGTTTGGCATCCCCATGGTGGCCAACTGCGAGGTGACCCTGCCGGTGACCTCCTCCAGATGGCTGATCCATCTGTTCTTGCCCGCCACATAATCCTGGTGGGAGGCGGCCTCATTCGCCCGCAGCTGCTTCTCCCCCTCCAGGCTCCTGGTCAAGGTCTCCTCCCGAGCCCTGCTCTCCGACAACATCTTCTCGAGATCCCCCAGCTTCAGCTTGAGGTCTCTGACGGAGCCCTACTGATGACCGCTCCTTGCGCCTCCACCAAGGCGCTGTTGAGCGTGCTCTTCTCGTTGGACAGCTTGAGGGTTTGCTCCTTCAGCTCGTCCTGTGCCACCTCTAACTTCCTTACCTTGCCGGCATGGCCCAGGGCCTGGGCATCGAGTGCCTCCTTGTGCCTCTGCTCCAGCTCGCGAGTCCGCCGCGCAACAAGGGCCTCGAGCTCCTCATCCTTGCCACGGAGCGCTGCGGCAAGCTTTGCCTCTCGCGCGGCGAGGTCCTCTTCCTGGGAATCCAAGGTGCCTTGATGCTGGTTCCGGGTGGCCTCGGCCGCGGCAGCCAAGTTTGCCGCCTTTTCCTGGGCCTTCTTGATGTCGGCCATCTTCATGGTGAGCTCCACATCGCGCTCGGCCAATTTCTCCTGAAAGGCCCTCTGCTTCTCGCGAGCCTGGTGGAACCAGGTCTGCGTCTCGGCAACGCGCGCCTGAAGTCCACCTCCGCGTTGTCCACCGTTGCCATCCTGGACTTGACCTTGTCCAGGCGAGCACGGTAGAGCACTTGGAGCTTTCGGAAATTGGCCCCCATGGCACAGAAAAGCTGCTCTTCTGGAGAACCGTCGCCACCAACACCCGGCTCATCAACCACCTCGAGCCCGGTGGCGGCAAGCACCTAGCCGTCGAAAACTTCCCCTTCGGCGGGCACCCGGCTTGACACCCCTGGGAGGTGGATGAAGAGATCGTCGCCCACCTTCAGATATCTGCCGGGGCCCGAGGTTGAGGAGGAGGGAGGCTGGTCACCCACTACCTCTTCCTCGGCGGAGGCCTGGCAGGCCTCACCGGCAGGTTCACCGCTGGCACCCTCGGCAGAAGCCTCGCCGGTCGCCTTGGCGGCCCCCGCCGCGGTGTCCTCGGCAGCATCCTTGGTGGCCTCCTCAGCAATGTTCCCAGCAACGGTATCCACGTCCTCCATACCTGTTGAAGGAGGGCCTGGGCAGCAACGGGAGCAATGAAGCCAAGAAAAGAGTAAGGGAAAAACAGAGACAAAGGACAGGCGACTCACCAGTGCCAGGCTGTGAAGCAGAAGTCCCCTCTCCACCAGCATTTGGCGCCGTGGCAGAGCCACCAGCGCCCAAGTTCCCCTCTTCCTCCATGGGTGTGGGATCCGTGCCTGATGCCCTTGCCGGGGACGCCCCCCACGGCGGCGTAGTCGATGGGGGTGGTGTGTTAGGAGTAGCCCTCTGTGGCTCCTCCCGCTGCCACTCCCCTCCTAGAAACCCGGCAAGGTCAGCATCATAGCATCGAGCACCTACCACATGTCGAGTAAGAAGAGGGTGACAAACTTACGCTGGGGGCTGCGCCGGGGGCTGCTGTCCGGGCTGCTCAGCACCACCAGTGGTGTCTATGAAGCCCCAGCCGGGTGTTGGCTGCTCACCGAGGTCCTTGCCCTCTTCACCCTCTGGGCCAGCGTCTCTGTCTCCCTACAGAAGCAAAAATGGATCAAGACAAGCGACCCAATTCGAGGAAATGGAAATGACAGTAAGGAACGGAGAATTTACTCGTCATCCGTCTCCTCCTCTTCCACCAGTTTCCTTTTCCTCTCCGGGCTGAGAGGCCCGAGATCAAAAGGGAGCTCCACATCATCATCCGAGTCGACGCCTCCCGGAGGAGGCGAAGGAGGCGGCGGGGTTTGTGCGTGCCCGGATGAGGAAGGGGCTATTGTCTTCTTCTTCTCAGTGGCCTTCGTCAGCCTCTTGGCTGCCATGGCCCTCGTGTGGCGCCAAGACCCCTCCAGGGTCAATTGAGGCCGTGCAGCCCTGCTGGGCCGGACCGGCTCACCGGAGCCAGCCCGCCGCGGGACTCGCCCTCTTCCCCTGGTTGGTGTCGAGCCCGCCGCCACGTCCTCCTCCTCCCCCGACAACTCGTCGGCTGCGTCCTCGACAAGTGGAGCTCCAGTGTCGGCGCTGCTGACCTCCCCGGAGGCCGCCGCCCACCGGGTGAGCTCCTCTTCCTCCGCCGTCGTTGTGGCCTTATCCTCCACGCCCCCGGCGCTGCTGGCCTCCATGGCAAGCTGTGCCTCCCTCGCCCTAGTGGCGATGTAGTCCAGCTCTGCCTGAGTGGTGTCCATGATAAGCCACCGCTCGGCGTCGACATTGACGTACACCTCGATCAGGGTGTCGAAGAATTGCTGCACATCCTCGTCCTTCGGCTCCTCCTAGCTCAGGACAGGGCCGTGCGCATTACAGTCCGGCATCATGGCGATGATCTCGGACCAACGCGAATTGTTGCACAATGGGACCACCCCCGGTGGCAGCTTGAAAAATGGCCCCTTGAGGGCCTTGCCAACCTTTGCGGCAGCCCTCGCGGCTTGCCGGTCCGCTCGACCTCGCCATCACGACACACATCAAGCTGGAAAAGCCGCTGGCAGAAGTGGGCATGCACCAGCACTGTGAAGTTGTGATCGAGGCTGGGGTGGAGTCGCATAATGTCAGCCGGGTTCGTGAAGAGCCAAGCTGGCCTCCCCTTGCTGTGCAACAGGGTGATCCAGCGGCGAATGAAGTCCACCCTGATCATCTCAAGGCTGAGTCCGGCCTGGGTGAGCCGGAGAATCCTGGTGGTGGCGACGGTGAGCCTCCCATCGGCGGCGTCAACATCGCTCTAATCGCTGCCGCGGACTGATTGAACCTTAACATGTGAATTGGTTGCTACTTTAACATGAGAAGTTTTATAAGAAAGAATTATTGTTATGATGCTAGGAAAAGTGATTGAAATTGTCATTGATCAAACTTGTGCACTTTGCAAGAATTCACACTTCATAAATTATTTATTTTATCATTTACCTACTCAAGGACGAGTAGGAATTAAGCTTGGGGATGTTTATACGTCTCCAACGTATCTACAATTTATGAAGTATTCATGTTGTTATATTATCATTGTTGGATGTTTACAACCATTTTATAGCAACTTTATATCATTTTTGGGACTAACCTATTGACCCAGTGCCCAATGCCAGTTGCTGTTTTTTGCTTGTTTTTTACATCGCAGGAAATCAATATCAAACGGATTCCAAACACCAAAAAAATTGTGCATTTTTGGACCAGAAGACATACAATGGGCCAGAGAAGCACCTGGGGGGTGCCCCGAGGGTGGCACAACCCACCAGGGTGCACCTGTGGGCCTAGGCGCGCCCAGGTGGGTTGTGCCCACCTCGGTGGCCTCCCGTACCCCCTCTTCGCCCTATAAATCATCAAATATTCCAAAAACCCTCGTGGTAACCCTAGATCAGAAGTTCTGCCGTGGCAGGCCTCTGTAGCCATGAAAAACCAATCTAGATCCCATTCCAGCACTCTGTCAGAGGGGGAAATCATCACCGGTGGCCATCTTCATCATCCCGGCGGCCACCACGATGAGGAGGGAGTACTCCACCCTCGGGGCTGAGGGTTTGTACCTGTAGCTCTTCTCATTCACAATGGTGGTAGTATCATATGAAACTCGAATACTATAAATTGTTTCCACATTAAAAGAGTAATGTTCAGGAAAAGGATAATCATAACTATGACAAGTTTTATAAATATAATCATCACTACTTTTTATAACATAAGTATCATCACAATAATCATCATAAGTAGCAACTTTGATCTCATCATAGATAGGAGGCATGCAATCATCATAGCAAATTTGATCATTCAAAGTAGGGGGACTAAAAAGATCATCTTCATTAAACATAGCATCCCCAAGCTTGGGATAAACATTAATTTCAGCAAATAAATTCTCAATCATGTCATTCTTATCAAACATAGCATCCCCAAGCTTGTGGCTTGGCATATCACAAGCATAATCACTCTCATCGTTAATAGTATGAATAACACCAACTGTATAATAATTGCAATCATCATAATTTCCCAACTTGGTGCCAAAAAGATTTCCAAGATTATAAGAAGTATCATTATCTTCCCAATCATAATTATCACAACAAGCAATAGGCATAACAAAATCATCATCAAGTGCATCATCTTCCACAATTATTTTTGATTCATTTTCATGAGGCACAACAATAATAGGAGCAACATTATTTGGGAGAGATATCTTTTTACCTCTATTCTTTATTCATTTCTTCTTCTTCACCACGTCATGTGTGGGTTTAATAAAAAAATCAAATTTCTTGTTGAAGAGATTGATTGGATAGGAAGCTCCTCCTTGTTACCTGATTCATCATAATAATAATACTAGGAGGGTATTGGGAAATATTTTCCCTTTCATTAGTACTCTCGTCATACTCAGTTTGTTTTCTTGTCTTTAGATAGTTGGCAATATAAGGATTCTCAATGCAATTTACTGCACAAAACATATAAATTTCCTCTAGATCAAAATCAAGAAATCTCTTTAGATTAAATTTTGGAATACCCTCAGTTATACGTTTCATTTCTTCATACCCCGAAAGAAGACTAAGCTCTTTATGATGATCGAGTGTAATCAAGTTATCACAATTTTTTGACACGATTTGATCATGAAACAATTTGCATTGGAGATTTAAATGACCATGTTCATTGCAAAGTTCACAAGGATGGCGAGAAAAAATGAATTTGTTGGCACAATCATCTAGCCTCTCTTGCAACTTTTTTGTTTCTAAATATTTGTGCTTCTTACAAAATCTATCTTCCCTTTTTGGTGTGCATATGCACTCCCAATTCAATCCACAAAAATTGATATTCTTTTGGGAGACATCATTATTATGACTAATGCAATCATCATTAACATCATGGATATTCAAAGAATTCAAACTAGCAATATTGCAATCATGCCCATCATCCAATGTTTTTGTGCCACAAATTTTGTTGAATTCTTTTTCTAGCAATTGAGCAACTACCAGAATCCTTATTCTCAAGATAGACATTATAAAGATAAATAACAACCCGAGGTAACCCAATCTCCATTTTTTGTTTTCTTTTATAAACCAAACTAGTGGTAAACAAGAAACTAAAAGATTCGATTGCAAGATCTAAAGATATACCTTCAAGCACTCACCTCCCCAGCAACGGCGCCAGAAGAGAGCTTGATGTCTACTACGGAACTTGTTCTTGTTGACTTGTGTTGGGCCTCCAAGCGCATAGTTTTGTAGGACAGTAGCAATTTTCTCTCAATTGGATGACCTAAGGTTTATCAATCCGTGGGAGGCATAGGATGAAGATGGTCTCTCTCAAACAACCCTGCAACCAAATAATAAAAAGTCTCTTGTGTCCCCAACACACCAAATACAATGGCAAATTATATAGGTGCACTAGTTCGGTGAAGGCATGGTGATACAAGTGTAATATGAATAGTAGATATTGATTTTTGTAATAAGAACAATAAAAAACAGCAAGGTAGCAATTGATAAAACGGAGCAAAATGGTATTGCAATGCTTGAAAATGAGGCCTAGGGTCCGTACTTTCGCTAGTGCAATCTCTCAACAATGCTAATATAATTGGATCATATAACCTTCCCTCAACGTGCGATGAAGAATCACTCCAAAGTTCCTATTTAGCGGGGAACATAAGAACAAATCGTTTGTAGGGTACGAAACCACCTCGAAGCTATTCTTTCTGATCGATCTATCCAGGAGTTTGCAATAAAATAACACCAAATAATTTCAGATTCATAATACTCAGTCCAACACAAAGAACCTCAAAGAGTGCCCCAAGATTTCTACCGGAGAAACAAAGACAAGAACGTGCATCAACCCCTATGCGTAGATTACCCCAATGTCACCTCGGGAATCCGTGAGTTGAGTGCCAAAACATATATCAAGTGAATCAAAATAATACCCCATTGTCACCACATGTATTCATATGCAAGCCATATATCAAGTACTCTCAACATCGCTCCTAGCATCATAACAATGACAATTTCGTCTTCAATCCAGCACCACCGGCCACGCCATTCCTCCAACCTCTCCTTCACGGCACCATCCGGGTACGCCCCCTTGGATCTTGGGATCCAGGTGACGCAACCGGAGATGGCTCCTCCCGGCTGGATTCGAGGGAAGAAGTAATGGCGGAAGAGCGCCGTGTTGGGCTGCACCCCGGCAAAGCCTTCACAAAGATGCGCGAAGAAAGCCATGCATGCCACCGAATTAAGAGTAAAATCCAAGAGGCGAAAGCCGAAAGTGCGCATAACGTCGCAGAAGAAATCGGAGAAAGGAGGGCATAACCCGCAAGAAAAGTAATCAACAAAGAAGGGGTACCGGTTCGAGGCAGGATCAGCGCAAGCAGCAGGAATGATGCGCATCGCCGGGTGTCCCGAATCCTCTCCCCCTGTCTTCACTCCCCATAGGGGCTTGAAGGAGGCCCGGAGCTCTTGAACATCAACCATCGAGGGGAAGAAGAAGGCGGACTTCGTCCGGCCCCCGACTGCGCGCTCTTCGGCGGCTCCACCGTCCCGGTGCCCTTAGCCACCCCCTTGCCCTTGGCAAATTTGGGAGCCATGGCGACCAAGAAGTTCAGAGGGCTGAGGAAGGGGGATGGCAAAGTAGCGGCGGCGGGAGGCAGCGAAAGCTTAGGAAGGAAGGAAGAAGGGAACGGCGGCTCTGAGATCGGAAAAGGCACGAGGGAAGAGGAGAAAGCGAGCAGCGCGCCCACGGTTATTCCTTCTTAGGGGGGAAAAATGCGGGCCGCCTCCTTTCAGATTAACTGTGATGTGACGCATGCCCGCGGGAAGCAACCCCACGCATGCCGCCCACGTCACACACGCCTCCCCACGCCGCGCCACGCGCAGGAAGCATGGGAAGCGCAGTGCGCGAAGAGACTTACCACGGTAAAAACCGCCCCGCCTGCCCACCCACCATTTTTGGGCCTAACCCAACGACGCGATTGCGCTTACGTGTGGCCCAGGCCCGGGGGCTCCTGTCGGTGTACAAAAAGAGGGGTACACTTTTTGTACCCCTATAACTGTGCACGGGCAGTCTGAGCCACGGGCACCACCACACTGAGCAAGGCAAGGGAGGTGAGCCAAGGTAAGGCCAAAGCTCAGAAGAAGCAGAACGACGCCAAGATCAAGACCACAAAGAGCAAAGGGGACGAAGGGGACCCCCCTGCAAGATCCTTACCGGGAGGCGGTTTTAGCAAACCCGGCAAGACCCTTGCCGTGGAAGCTCGCCCCACACCTACAGAGTGAGTCACCCTTCAGTCCAGTGCCCCCATGGGGCAAGGATTCGGGAGACATCCCCGTGGTGGCTTGCAGATCTTTGTGAAGACATTCAAGATCAGATACACCCTTTAGAAGATGATGATCCCTGGTGGGAACCCAGCCAAGGAGGACCACAAGGCCCCCAGCAAGAGCCTTGCCGGGGAAGACAGCAGGCGCCATGGCAAGACCCTTGCCGGGGCCCCGGGAAGGCTCTTGCCAAGAACATCCGTAGGGCCACCATCAGGCCCACGCCAGTCAAACCTCTACCGCCGTTCACATGCAGCTGCCGACCCAACAAGCTGGGCAGGCACCTGCGCGGCGGCATGCAGATCTTCGTGGAGACCCACCACTGCGCCACCTCAACTGCCTGCCAGCCTATATGGCACCGCGGGCGCCGCTAGCCAGGGCGCGTGTCGACACGAGAGGGACCGGCGACGGACGAGACGGGTCTCTCCCCCGTCCCCGATAATCAAGGACACCTAGGCAATACACATTAAATGCGCCTTGTCATGTAATGTGAGGGATAACCTCACATCACTGTACCCTTTTTCCACCTCCTGTGTGCCACTGTGGCAACCCCTTTCCTATAAAAGGAGGCCCGAGGCGACCAGGAGGAGGTTTCAGCTTTTTGGAGCTCCTCATGCCCCATAGCTAGCTCAAGAACACACAATCCACCAAAGGAGGAGTAGGGTTTTACGCATCCCCGCGGCCCGAACCTTGATAAACGAACTGCGTGCTATATGTTTGATCCGCTCTTCTCACGACCCCGCGTCCCGCAACCGTAGTAGGGATTCTTGTGATCCCATAGGTGTCGTTCCCACCGACAGCGGGCAGGCGGGGTGGTTTTTACCGCGGTAAGGTTCTTCGCGCGCTGCGCTTCCCACGACTCCCGCGCGTGGCGCGGCATGGGGAGGTGCGTGTGACATGGGCAGCATGCGTGGGGTTGGTTCCCGCGGGCATGCGTCGCTCCACAGTTAATGTGAAAGGAGGCGGCCCGTGTTTTCCCCCATAAAAAGGAATAACCGCGGGCGCGCTGCTCACTTTCTCCTCTTTCCTTGTGCCTTTTCCAATCTTAGAGCCGCCGTTTCCTCTCTTCCTTCCTTCCTAAGCTTCCGCCGTCGCCCGCCGTCATTGCTTCGCCATCCCCCTTCCTCAGCCCTCTAAACTTCTTGGCCGCCAAGGATGCTGTCGAGGACACCGTTGCGGGGGGCGCCAAGGCGACCGGTGAGGCTTCTATCGAGGGCGCCAACGGTGGGCCTATCGGGGAAGCCGGCAAGGCCACTGCCGAGGAAGAGGTGGTTGATGATCAGCCTCCCTCCTCAACCTCAGGCCCCGGCAGATATCTGAAGGTGGGCGACGATCTTTTCGTCCATCTCCCAGGGGCGTCAAGTTCCCAAGCGACCTCCGAAGGGGAAGTCTTTGACGGCGAGGTGCTTGCCGCCACCGGGCTCGAGGTTGTCGATGAGCCGGGCGTTGGCGGTGATGGTTCTCCAGAAGAGCAGCTTTTCCGCGCTATGGGGTCCAACTTCCGAAAACTCCAGGCGCTCTACCGTGTCCGTCTGGACAAGGTTAAGTCCAGGACGGCAACGGTGAACCAGGCGGAGGTTGATTTCAAGGCGCGCGTTGCTGAGACACAGACTTGGTTCCACCAGACTCACGAGGAGCAGAGGGCCTTTCAGGAGGAATTGGCCAAGCGCAATGTCGAGCTCACCATGAAGATGGCTGACATCGAGAAGGCCCAGGAAAAGGCGGCGAACTTGGCTGCCGCAGCCGAGGCCGTCCGGAACCAGCATCAAGCCGCACTGGATTCCCAGGAAGAGGACCTCACCGTGCGTGAGGCGAAGCTTGCCGCAGTGCTCCGTGGCAAGGATGAGGAGCTCGAGGCCCTTGTCGCGCGGCGGACTCGCGAGCTGGAGGAGAGGCACAAGGAGGCACTCGATGCCCAGGCTCTGGCCCATGCCGGCAAAGCAAGGGAGTTGGAGGTGGAGCGGGATGAGCTGAAGGAGCAGGCCTTCAAGCTGTCCAACGAGAAGAGCACGCTCAACAGCGCCTTGGCGGAGGCGCAAGGAGCGGTCATCAGCAGGACTGGGAGCTCTCCGAAGCGCAAAACTCCGTCAGAGATCTCAAGCTGAAGCTGGAGGATCTCGAGAAGATGTTGCCGGAGAGCAGGGCTCGGGAGGAGACCTTGACCAGGAGTCTGGAGGAGGAGAATCAGCTGTGGGCAAACGAGGCCGCCTCCCACCAGGAATATGTGGCGGGCGAGAAAAGATGGATCAGCCATCTAGAGGACGTCGCCGGCAGGGTCACCTCGTAGTTGGCCACCATGGGGATGCCAAATGTGAGGTACGCCCCTGAGCGCAGCGGGACCGTCAACACCAAGCTGACCCAGATCTTCGAGGGCGTCCTTGGAGCCTTGGCTTATCTTCACTCCAACCAAGCGGCCACGTTGGCCGGGGAAGCCCGGCGACTTTGCCGGGGGGTCATGACCAAGGTCCTCACCAAGATGGCGTACTGGAATCCCGACCTCGAAGTCGATGCCGCGATGGATAGCTTGCCAGATGGTACTGACCTCACGGTGCTCAAGGAGCGCATCAAGCTCGTCATCAGCAGCATCGACGAAATCAAGAGGGTGGAAGGCCAGCGCCGGGATTAGGCATCCCGTTCTTCAATGCCACTGCAGGTTCACAACCAAGATAAATTTCATCTTTAGTTAGAACCGCAGCAATGATGTGATGTAATATAACTTTGCAGTACTTTGGGATTATGCATGCTATTTCCCTATTTGTTGCCTCTTTGTACGTCCACCCTACGCCAGCTGGGTAAGCTTGCCGGCACGGAAACCCAAGGCGGCGTCTTGGCGACGGGTCCCCATTGGCCTGTCGGGTGAGCGTGTTGCCGGGTGAGCCACCTTAACACCTTTGACGCAGCCGCTCGAACTGTCGAGTTTGACTCGAGTCAAAGTCGAGAGCCTTGCAAATTGCGGAAGGCTACCCTACCATTTTCAACGCAGCCATTTGAACTGTTGAGCGGACTCGAAAGAGAACAAAGGCATTGCCGATCGGGGAAGGCCCCATTTGCATACAGGTTTCTTTTTGTACAAAGAACGACAACTCCAAGGATAATAAATTTATATAATAGAATGGAAATATCTGGGGTCCACTGTAGCTTAGCTTCTGTTTGTAGTCGCTCGAGCGCTGATCTTCCAGCCTCCTTCCCTCTCCAAGAGCCACGAAGACGAAGGAGTGCTGGGCTGATTGCTAGAGCCGATTCTCACAACTATGCCCCCTACCTGGTGCACCAAAGATGTCGGTGGGAACGACACCTATGGGATCACAAGAATCCCTACTGTGGTTAGCAGGGCACGGGGTCGTGAGAAGAGCGGATCAAACAGATAGCACACGGTTCGGTTATCCAAGTTCGGGCCGCGAGGATGCGTAAAACCCTACTCCTGCTTTGGTGGATTGTATATCTGTGTTCTTGAGCTAGCTATGGGGCGTGAGGAGCTCCAAAAAGCCGAATCCTTCTCCTGGTCGCCTCGGGCCTCATTTATACAAAAAGGGGTTGCCACAGTGGCACACAGGAGGTGGAAAGGGTATAGTGATGCGAGGTTATCCCTCGCATTACATGACAAGGCGCATTTAATGCGTCTTGCTTAGGTGTCCTTGCTTTATCGGGGACGGGGGAGAGATCTGTCTCATCCGTCGCCGCACCTTCTTGTGTCGACAAGCGCCCTGGCCAGCGACGCCTGCGATGCCATGTAGGTAGGCACGCAGCTGAGGTGGCGAAGTGGTGGGTCTTCACGAAGATCTGCATGCCGCCACGCAGGTGCCTGCCCAGCTGGTTGGGTCGGCAGCTGCATGCGAACGATGGTGGGGGTTTAGTCGGCGTGGGCCTGGTGGTGGTCCTGTGGATGTCCTTGGCAAGGGCCTTGCCGGGGCCCCGGCAAGGGTTTTTCCGAGGCGCCTGCTGTCATCCCCGGCAAGGTGCTTGCCGGGGGCCTTGTGGTTTTCCTCGGTTGGGATCCCGCCAAGGGTCGTCATCTTCTATAGTGTGTATCTGATCTTGAATATCTTCACAAAGATCTACATGCCACCACGGGGATGTTTCCCGAATCCTTGCCCCATGGGGGCAGTGGACTCAAGGGTGATTTTCTCCGTAGGTGTGGGGCGAGTTGCCGCGGCAAGGGTCTTGCCGGGGTTGCTAAAACTGTCTCCCAGCAAGGATCTTGCCGGGGGCGTCCGTTTCGTCCCCTTTGCTCCTTGTGGTCTTAGCCTTGGCGTCGTTCTAGTTCTCTTGAGCTTCGGTCTTACCCTGGCTCACCTCCCTTACCTTGCTTGGTGTGTTGGTGCCCGTGGCTCAGACTGCCCGTGCACAGTTATAGGGGTACAAAAAGTGTACCCCTCTTTTTGTACACCGACATAGCACCACAAAATACCGACTGTGATGGAAATGCGAGCACACATGAGTAGGAGTATTGTAGGGTCCCTATCCCTGACGTTTTTTGGGTCGTGTGGGAAGGACCCCCTATCGCCGTCACTCACTAGCTGACGGTTCCAAATGCCCTCGCGGAAAGGGGTTAAAACCCCTTGTATAGCACCGACGCGCACCAGGGTGTGCATATAGATAAGATCGTATCTTGCATCATTTCCATCTGCAGGTTCCTACCGAAAACTTAGCCTCTAAAGAGAGATGGAAAGATGAGCCAACAATGAGATCTCCGGCAAGCCAAACAGATATGTTCTATCTCTTGTCCATACATGTTTTGTAAGCAAAAACTTGTGCATAAGAAAACCTCGTCGCTTTTTGAAACTTAGGTGCTCCCATCCTTTGACTCGAGCACAACTTCGGTCAGGATGGTGGCAGTGGCCTTTGATGAAAAGAGATTGACGGGGGTCGTCCCTTATTTATGCCCAGTAGGCTCGGTTCCCCAGCAGCAAAATAGAGGGTACCGACAGGATAGCCTACCGGGGAAAACTCGTTTATTTAGAAATAAAGAGGTATTCCACCTCTGCATAGACATATACATGCGCGAGTCCCCGACAAGGTTCATCTTTTTCATTAATATGCTGATAAAACAAGTACAGACCTTACAGAACACAAACATGGACTCAAGAGATTACATTATTTGAACTAAAATTTGGCAAGTGCCTACATGTTTAAGATTGAAAAAAGATAAGTGCCCCATAATCTCCTCTTTTCGTTTTACCTCTGCCAGGTATTGCGGTGGGAAGAGAAGAGGACTAGGAGAAGCACCCAAGTAGGAGCCCATTCCAGTCTTGCCACGGCCTGCCGGACGCGTCCAGACAAGATCAGGAGTGTCAAGGATGTGAAGGAGGGGCATAGGGAGCAGCTTGGCGGTCCCCTGGTCACCACCTCTGGGACCAGCAAGAAGCCCCGGCTTCGGCACCGGAGGAGTCATCCACCAATGCTCAGCCGGAAGACTGCTGAAGCGAAGGAGAAGGCAACAAGGGAACATCCCTCCCCGGCCGTCACCCAAAGAGGCTGGTGATGATGGTGCCGGGGAGGGAGGGGAAGAGCGGAATGACGAGGCGGCAGGTCTCCAGTAGGAGACAAAGGCACCAATGCAATCGTACTCCGACCTGACGCCCCGCCGCCCGCCTTCTCCCTTTTCATCATTTTTATCTCCACTACTACCACTCCAGGGAAACGCCGGAGTCCCGGCTCAACGCCTTCCCCAGAGGAGCAGCCAAGAGCGAAGACGGCCAGGGAGCTCGGGGCGTGCCGCTACCCGCCTTGGCAGGCAGGAAGATGCGCCTCTCCTCAGCATCAACCCCATGCCCACCGAAAGGAGCGGGGCTGGGGTTACTAACAATCTTCAGCTATGCGTACCAGACGGACGTCGGGGGCTCCCGAGGCCAAGTCACCAAGCTAACAAGCGGCGGCAACTTGAAGCGAGATGCCACATTACCCAACGGACAACTAGACATGGCAGAGGAGAAAGTGTTTCACTATAATGGGAAAGCTTGATATCTCCCGCGCCGTAGACAACTCATCCACCACATCTTCTCCAGGGTAGGATCAGACTCACTCCCCAAGCATCAGCACAAGTGTCCAACGCCGCCAACCTCAGGCTAATGCTCGAGGTCTAGCCCCGGGCTCTCTTCTTCAGCATGGCCACCCGAAAGCAGAGGATGGAGGAGAAGGGATGAATGACTCCGCTCTTCCCCCGCCCTTCCTTTTATAGGCGGGTTGGGGGAGAGAGCTGATCCCTCAATGGACGACCACTACCCTCCTCGACAAATTCAAGAAGACCGGGACCCCGCCTTGATGCTCTCCCGCACCATGCGCCTCTGTCACCTACCCCGCGTGATGCATGCAGCGTATGTGGCTGAGGAAAAGGGTGTGGTGGGGAGAGTGAATTGACAGTTTCTACCCCATGCGTTAAAATCATTCACGAACCATTATAAGAGTGGTCCCACCACGATTGGCTTTACGCGACGCACGGGAAAACTGGAATGTGGCCCAGACCCAAGATTAATGAAGAAGCAAAGAAGATCTAAAGGGGTAGCCACTTCCATGCCCCTGCATGTGTACTTAATAGGGCCTGCCCCGACGACACCCAGTAGCGTGTTTGGGACAGCCTCAGGGGCTTCTGTCGGTGCAACAAACCCAAGGTTTCTTGACCAGACTGTGCACACGCACGGGAACAAGACCACAACTCCAAAGATCAGATTGGAGCGCAAGAGACCAGCCCTTTGAAGGATCCAACATGCAGATCAAGAAGACCAAGAGGAGCCATAGAAGCAAGACGTGCCAAGGGAAAATCCTCCCTTGATTGGCAAGCGAGCCAGACAAGGACGGGGTCTCCCCCGGAAGGAAGCTTTCGAGGCATCCCAGCAGGTCTACCGGGGCTTACGGAGGCAGAACCACCCCACCGCGCCACTTCATCACGACCCAACTCGTCGATCAGTGCGGTGTGAAGCTCCAAGATGACTAAGTGTCTACTGTCCACCACTTGGCAGCCACTTCCTACAGAAAACTCCTACAAGTGACACCCGTCCTACGACGTGTCAAGCAAGCAGGTGCAAAGCTCGCAAGACAGCCCGGCAGCCCCTGCCGGGCGAGCTATGATGTGACGTTAAGAGGCGCATTTAAAGTGCTCTATCATCCTGCAGAGTTAGGTATGACTGAACTATTTTCTATCTAATCAGTGCATAATGACTAATTTGCCACTGTGGTGACCCCTTATATCTATAAAAGGAGGCCCGATGCAACCGTAGAAGGGGTTGGATGAATTAGACATACACACACCCATACGTGCGTAACCGCTCTCACCTTAAGGCAACCCTGCCGGGCAAGCGGGTTACGTCCACCACCATATTTTCCACCCTCAATCCACCAAAGCAGTAGTAGGGTTTTACGCCTCACAGCGGCCCGAACCGGGGTAAAATCACCCGTGTCATCTCTGTCGTGCTGTTCCACGCTTTTCCACTCTTTGTGCAATGTGCTATCCCCCTGCTGAACTGTAAAGGGACTCTTGGTCCCATAGGTGGATGTGGTTTCCCCCGACAACTATAGAGGGGGATTTTAAGATTTTACTTCGTAATTTTTATGTTGGGCTAAACATGTCCCATAGGCAACTCTTGGATTTTGCTCCTAAGGGGAATTTTATTGAAATTAATCCCCACATTGCTTATGAGATAACAGAAGGAGTAGTAGGAATATTACCCCCACAAAAGGGATTACATCACACTCAAACAGGAACACAAGTTTTTGAGAAACTATGTGAAGTAACGAAAAATTTGCAAAAGTCTCTTGAACCCCTCAAAAGTTCTAGTGGGAACCTCCACCGCATGAATATGTTGATCACTCTTTGCAATAAGTGGTTGGATGCTCTAGATATAAAGATTTCTGAATATGAGGAGAAGCACAAAGAAACTCCTGGATTTTAGCATAACTCCATTAAAAATATAAAAACCAAAGATGACAACACCTAGATAAATTTGTGTTTTTATGCCAAGCTAAGGGAGTTAAAAAACGCTTGTTGGGAGCCAACCCAATTTTATTTTTGTTCTTTGCTTTTTGGTTCTGTTTTTCAATAAATAATTCATCTAGCCTCTGGTTAGATGTGTTTTAATTAGTGTTTGTGCCAAGTAAGACCTTTGGGATGGCTTACGGTGATAGTTGATTTGATCTTGCTGAAAAACAGAAACTTTTGCGCTCAGGAAAACAATTCTCGTTTTTAACAGAAGCTTGATAAAATACTGATTCTTTTTTAGAAAGATTAATATACAAATTTCCCACGTTTTCCTAATTTTTCAGAATTTTTGGAGTTACGTAAGTACTCGAGAGTTACAGATTACTACACACTATTCTGTTTTTGACAGATTCTGTTTTCTATGTGTTGTTTGCTTATTTTGATGAATCTATGGGTAGTATCGGGGGGTATGAACCTTGGACAAGTTGGAATACAGTAGATATTACACCAATATAAATAAAGAATGAGTTCACAATAGTACCATAAGTGGTGATTTATTTTCTTATACTAACGGAGCTTATGAGATTTTCTGTTGAGTTTTGTGTTGTGAAGTTTTCAAGTTTTGGGTAAGGATTTGATGGACTATCGAATAAGGAGTGGCAAGACCCTAAGCTTGGGGATGCCCCGGAAGGCATCCCCTCTTTCGTCTTCGTCTATCGGTAACTTTACTTGAGGCTATATTTTTATTCACCACATGATATGTGTTTTGCTTGGAGTGTCCTGTACGATTTGAGTCTTTACTTTTTAGTTTGCCACAATCATCCTTGCTGTACACACCTTTTGATAGGGACACAAATGAATCGTGATTTATTAGAATACTCTATGTGCTTCACTTATATCTTTTGAGCTAGGCAATTTTGCTCTAGTGCTTCACTTATATCTTTTTAGAGCATGGCGGTGGCTTCATTTTGTAGAAATTATTGAACTCTCATGCTTCACTTATATTATTGTGAGAGTCTCTATACAACATGGTAATTTCCTTTGGTTATGAATTTAGTCCTAGTATGATAGACATCCAAGAGGGATATAATAAAAACTTTCATGTAAAGTGCATTGAATACTATGAGAAGTTTGATTCCTTATGATTGTTTTGACATATAGAGATGGTGATATTAGAGCCATGCTAGTGAGTAATTGTGAATTGGAAAAATACTTGTGTTCAGGTTTGTGATTCCCGTAGCATGCACATATCGTGTACCGTTATGCAACGAAGTTGGAGCATGAGGTATTTTTTGATTGTCTTCCTTATGAGTGGCGGTCGGGGACGAGCGATGGTCTTTTCCTACCAACCTACCCCCCTAGGAGCATGCGTGTAGTACTTTGTTTCGATGACTAATAGATTTTTGCCATAAGTATGTGAGTTCTTCATGACCAATGTTGAGTCCATGGATTATACACGCTCTCACCCTTCAACCATTGCTAGCCCCTCTAGTGCCGCGCAACTTTCGCTAGTACCATACACCCACCATATACCTTCCTCAAAAAAACCACTATACCTACCTATAATGGCATTTCCATAGCCATTCAGAGATATATTGCCATGCAACTTCCCACCATTTCGTTTTATTATGACACGTTCCATCATTGTCATATTGCTTTGCATGATCATGTAGTTGACATCGTATTTCTGGCAAAGCCACCTTTCATAATTCTTTCATACATGTCACTCTTGAGTCATTGCACATCCCGGTACACCACCGGTGGCATTCATATAGAGTCATATTTTGTTCTAAGTATCAAGTTGCAATTCTTGAGTTGTAAGTAAATAAAAGTGTGATGATCTTCATTATTAGAGCATTCCCCATGTGAGGAAAAAAATGAAAGGGAGGCCAAAGAAGCCAAACAAAAAAATAAAAAAAGAAGAAAGAAAAAAAGAGAGAAAAAGAGAGAAGGGGCGATGTTACTATCCTTTTTCCACACTTGTGCTTCAAAGTAGCATGATGATCTTGATGATAGAGAGTCTCCTATGTTGTCACTTTCATATACTAGTGGGAATTTTTCATTATAACTTGACTTGTATATTCCAACGATGGGCTTCCTCAAATTGCCCTACGTCTTCATGAGCAAGCAAGTTGGATGCACACCCATTTAGTTTTATTTTGAGCTTTCATGGCAATCCCTACTCACTCACATTGATATCTATTGATGGGCATCTCCATAGCCCGTTGATACGCCTAGTTGATGTGAGACTATCTCCTTCTTTTTGTCTTCTCCACTACCACCATATTCTATTCCACCTATAGTGCTATGTCCATGGATCACGCTCATGTATTGTGTGAAAGTTGAAAAGGTTTGAGAACACCAAAAGTATGACACAATTGCTTGTCTTGTCATCGGGGTTGTGCATGATTTGAATATTTTGTGTGATGAAGATGGAGCATAGCCAGACTATATGATATTGTAGGGATAAGCTTTCTTTGGCCATGTTATTTTGAGAAGACATAATTGCCTTGTTAGTATGCTTGAAGTATTATTGTTTTTATGTCAATATTAAACTTTTTTTTTGAATCTTATGGATCTAAACACTGTTGCCACAATAAAGACAAATTACATGGATAAATATGTTAGGTAGCATTCCACATCAAAAATTATATTCTTTTTATTTATCTACTCGAGGACGAGCAGGACTTAAGCCTGGGGATGCTTGATACATCTCCAACATATCTATATTTTTTATTATTCCATGCTATTATAATATAGGTTTTGGATGTTTTATATGCATTAATATGCTATTTTATATTATTTTTGGGACTAACCCATTAACCTAGAGCCCAGTGCCAGTTTCTATTTTTTCCTTGCTTTTGAGCTTCGTAGAAAAGAAATACCAAACGGTGTCCAAACGGAATAAAACCTTCGCCGTGATTTTTCTTAGACTAGAAGACACCCAGGAGACTTGGAGTGCAAGTCAGAAGTGCCACGAGGCGGCCACAAGGGTGGAGGGCGCGCCTGAGGGGTAGGGCGTGCCGCCTACCTTGTGGGCCCCTCGGTGATTCCGTCACCTAGATCTTCCTCCTATACATTCACATATATTCCCAAACCACCAGAATCATCCATGAAAACACTTTTCCACCGCTGCAACCTTCTGTTCCGGTGAGATCCCATCTTGGGGCCTTTTCCCGCATCTTGCCGGTGGGGGATTTGATCATGGAGGTCTTCTACATCAACTCTATTGCCCTTCCGATGAAGCGTGAGTAGTTTACCTCAGACCTACAGGTCCATAGCCAGTTGCTAGATGGCTTCTTATCTCTTTTTCATTCTCAATACCATGTTCTCCTCGATGTTCTTGGAGATCTATCTGATGTAATCCTCTTTTGCGGTGTGTTAGTTGAGATCCAATGAATTGTGGATTTATGATCAGCTTATATATGAATATTATTTGCATCTTCTCTGAATTCTTATATGCATGATTTGATATCTCTCTAATTCTCTTCAAACTATTGGTTTAGTTTGGCCAACTAGATTAGTTTTTCTTGGAATGTGAGAAGTGCTTAGGTTTGAGTTCAATCTTGCGGTGTCCTTTCCTAGTGACAGTAGGGGCAGCAAGGCACGTATTGTTGTTGCCATCAAGGATAAAAATATGGGGTTTACATCATATTGCTTGAGTTTATTCCTCTACATCATGTCATCTTACTTAATGTGTTACTCTATTCTTCATGAACTTAATACTCTAGATGCAGGCAGGAGTCGGTCGATGTGTGGAGTAATAGTAATAGATGCAGAATTGTTTTGGTCTACTTAACACGGACGTGATGCCTATATTTCATAATCATTTCCTTAGATATCATCATAACTTTGCGCTTTGCTATCAATTGCTTGATAGTAATTTGTTCACCCACCGTATTATTTGCTATCTTCAGAGAAGCCTCTAGTGAAACCTATGGTCCCCGGGACTACTTTCCATCATATAAGTTTCCAATCTTCTATTTTCCATCGTATTAGTTTCTGATCTACTATTTTGCAATCTTTTACTTTCCGATCTATAAATCCAAAAAAACCATAAATATTTACATTATCGTTTGTTTAGTTTTATCTATCTCTATTAGATCTTACTTTTGTAGGTGATCGTGAAAGGATTGACAACCCCTTTATTGATTTGGGTGCCAGTTGTTTGATTGTTTGTGCATGTATTGGTGATTTGTGCATTGTTTCCTACTGTATTGATACCTTGGTTCTCTAACTGAGGGAAATACTTATCTCTACTTTGCTGCATCACCCTTTCCTCTTCAAGGGAAAAACCAACACAAGCTCAAGAAGTAGCACCACCTACCCCGACCACCTTGTCACTGCCCCCCGTTCAAAATCAATGGCGATTACCGCCATGGCCAATTTTGGGCAGTCGCGGAACCGCCTCCCGTGCACTATAAAACAACCACCCTGAGCTTGCCCAGATCCACACCCCACTTCCTAGTTTCCCCTCTGCCTTCCGGAGTAGCCAGTCGGCTGCGAACGACCCTCTTCCTCACCTCCGGCACCTCCGATCACCGCCACCTTTCTGAAGATTCTGATGAAACCACCGCCTTCCCCTCTTAGTTTTCTTCACCAACAGCGCCATCTAGTCAGTGCGATCAACCGTAGCCATTAGCCCCAAATTTGCGCCGCTGGAGCTCTTCAGGAGTGCTCGTCGCCGGCGAACCCAAGCACCCCCTCCGATGGTGGCACACCTCAAACTGATCGCCTCGGCCTCCTAAGCACACTACTCAGCTTAGCTCGGTAAGAGTCACCGCTGTTTGCCGATAATCGCCGCCGACGGCTGCTCCTCTGTTCTGCCGCGGGAGGAAGGGCGCGGTTGTACTGGTCAAACCTAACCAGTGGGCCATGCGGGCCCACTATTAGTGACCTAGTGTTCCGCCAGCTCGACCAAAGTGGAGGCATATTCAACAGAGTACGTCTTCCCCTTTAGAAAGCTTGTTCTATCATGAACCGTTTTCTTTTTCTATTTTTATTAAAAAACAGATTTTGACCACAACTTTGACTTCCTCTTGTTTTTAAACCAAAACTCTAAATGACTTGATTCTTTTTCTGCAAATATTTAGTTTCATCCAGTTTATTTTATTATTTATTTAAAAAATTCCAAACAACTTTCTAGCATTGTTTTGGCTTTATGTGGTAATTACAATATTTTGAAAATAGAAAAATGGAGGGAAGATGCATTTTTCAAATTTCTGGAGTGAATCAACATTGTTGCACACCCAAGGCAACCAAATTGGAAACTTGATATAGTGAATGCTTGGTAGTTTGCTTGCTAGAATATTTGAATCATGCTTATGATAATTATGGATGAAACTTGCATATTGCTATTTATACATGCATGTGTCCTTGATAATATTTGATCCTCATTTAAACTGTAAGTATGAGTGAGCACAATTACTTCTGCATGTCATATATGCCTATGTTGGTCTGGACTACTCTGCAGGAAGAATCAGTGACGAGAAAAGTGACAGTAAGACTAAAATCTTGTTGAGACAAGAATGGTCAGTGAGGGCATGTTGGAACATGCTAGTTGGTGACCCTGTTGGGGGCTACAAAGGAAATATCCTTCTAACCAATGAAGAGAAAACTTAAACCTCGTGAGTCGACCATAGATCGACTCTTGTCTGGTAACCCCCATACTTGTCTCATGCTGCCACTTGCCCCTGCCACAGTTAGGGTATGGTTTAGTAAGTTGATAAACCCTTTCCGTTCACACACCGTACAGAGAGGCCATGGTGAAAGATACCAGAGGCCTCTAGTAGGCATGTCACCTGGTCAGGGGGCATGGGTCGACAGGGGTAGCACCCCTGTTTGCGCGCATTATAAATATTGTGATCCCATGCTATTAAAGGTAAGAAGCCTTTCCACTTAGAGTTTTACTTTATCATTGCCTTGGGTGATTCCTGGCTTTGGTGAGTTAAGACTGTTGCATGCTAGTCAGGTGTGTTTTCAACCCAAAGACTGTAATGGGAATTTGTCAGCGTGTTGGTGTTGGCTAAACAAATCCTTTACTTCTGGGTAAGAAGTACAACCTCTGCAGAGTATAAAACCTATTCGAATAGCCGAGTACAAGGTTGATGACTACAGTTTGGGTTAGCCAAGTGTTTGTCTTAGTGTCGGTCTTCGGAGGAAACAATTAAATTGAGCATGATTCATTTTCACAGGATAATTATTATCACCACTAATGCTATCATGGATATCTTTGTTATCATGAATATTGTTGATATAAATATTGCTGTTATTTTGTACTAACAAGTCTATATTATTTGAACTTTAGAGAGTGTCACTTGGGATGGCCAGACTAACAGTGCACTTAGTTTTATATTCTTTTCTAAGTATCACTTGGGATCGCTAGACTACGTGGATACTCAGTTTTTCTTTTCAAGACCTCTCGAGGCGTCGCTTTCAGACACCCGTTTGGAATTTTTCTTGGAATCCCTCGGGCGGCCGAAGGCCTGATGTTCCATTTTATTTTTTGGTTTATTACTAATATATTTTATTTAATTATCTGCATCATATTAATAATTATCAAGCCATGCTTTAGTTTCAGTCAGCATTTGCATATAATTTTAATCCACCATGAACATAGGCATTTGGTATATCTTTTGTTCATGATGTTTGCGCATACATTAAAACATACTTGCAGGCTTGTCCCTAGCTATTATCTTGGACAGGAGCACCACGAAGGCCCCGCAACCTAGGAATTGGAAATAGTAGCCACGTGGGATTGAAGTTAGCCAGGTCAGCTGTTCCTATGGGAATGGAGTCCCAGCGATGTTGGAGATCCACGAGTCGCTTCTGTCACCCACCACTAAAGAACATTGTTATACTCAATGGACCTTTATTGTCTTTTACTCAAATTCTTGTAGATGCTTGGAATTCTGTAACAAGGAAGTGTCCACCAGCAACAATAATGCTGGGGCTGGTGATGACATGAGGGTCATTTGCTGGGATTTTATGTTCTAGAAAACTGGCCCTGATAGTCTTCTCCATATTAATCTCTACCACTTCATTCTATTACACTCATAGAGCTTTGTCCATGGCTTACGGCCCTGTATTACATGGGGGCTGAAAAGGCCGAAGCGCGCTAAAAAGTATAAACCAATTGCTTAGCTGACAGCGCGGTAGTGCATGATATACATTTTGTGTTCAGAAGATGGAGCATGACAAGGCCACATGATTTCGTATGGATAGAGTTCTTTAGCATTTATATTTTGAATGGCATGATTGTTTGTTGGTATGCTCAATATTGATATCTTCATGTCAAAATATAGACTATTGATTTTGTCATGCGTACGATGATCTATGGGACCAGCAAAGGCCCCTTTGCGGTTCAAATGGGGAGATCGACAAGCACAAAGAGAAGAACTAGCAGAATGCACAAAATTTACCTAGGTTCAGGCTACTGTGAAGCGTAAAACCTACTCCTGCTTTGTTGTATTGAGTGTGTGTGTGTGTACAACTACAAGGAGGGCTACTTACCGGCAATATTGCGCGGGAAGTGCAGCTACGCGTGTAATTGGGAAAATTGTCAACCTTTGTAAATGTAGCCATGGGCCTCCTTTCATAGACTGCGGGGTCACCACAATAGCAAAATAGTAAATACAAGCTACAAATGGTTGCAAAAGTGTCAAATACCTAACTCTGACGGGTTATGACAAACACATTCAATGCGTCGTGAGGTATCATGTTGATGGAGCTCCCCAACAAGAGTTATCTCTCCTTCTGTGCCCTTCACCCATCTACCTCGTATTTCCTTGACACAATACCAGAATAAGTGTCTTTAAAGTTCTGTCTTCAGCGGTGAGCTTCCATGTGCCCAGACAAAGATCACCTAAATGCATGCCCAGTCGACACCTATACGACAAGTGACAAGCTGATTGATGAGGTGGAGCGGTGGCAAGGCAGTGGAAACTTTCCAGGTCCGGAGCTTGTCGGGTCTTCATAAGCTTTCCGGCAAGAACAAGAACCTTGCCGGCAAACCCAAGCTTGATCTTCTGTACTCTTGATAACTGGCTTGGGTATCTTATTCGCATCTTGTCATCTGGTCTTGATTAATTCTTAGTTGCCCTTCGGCAATCCTTGCCGTTGGGAAGGCTACCACTGCCTTTGCATAAGTCTAGGGTACTAAGGACCCAAATCTTAGTACACCGATAGGAGCCCCTGGCCTGGGCCACACGCCCATGCGAAGCGTTCATGGCCTAGGCCCAAAGAGTGCACAGGCACATATCGCAGAGGATAAATTTCATAATCTTCTCTTGAATGCACAGGCACACATGTGCATTAAATGAAGAACATGGGATAGGTGGGATGAAACGGCTACATTGGTAGCGTGCCTACAAAAGCGCATCCATGTTGGACAGTAAAGAGCCACCCTCGCGCCTTCCTGACAAAAAGAAATCCGCAGAAGGGACTGCTCCTTTACCTCGCCTCTTTCCAATCTCGCAAGCCGTCATCTTCTTCCTCCTTGCGCCTAAAACAGAGCACAGTTCATCGATGCGCCGCTCCCACGCACCCGCTCCTCCTCAGCCCCCGCTCTCTCTGCCGATATGGCCCAAAAACAAGCAAGGACAAGGCAGAGAAGGTCGTCGACCCTGATGTGGAGGTGAGGAAAGAAGCTCTAGCGTAGGCACGGAGACAACACGTCATCTTCAAACCGGTGCTCGACAAGTGCGACCTTGTGGAGCGGTATGCCTACATGTGGGGGAGGGAGACGAAAGCTCACTCTACCCCCATGTGTTTCTCGGCTCCATCAAGGGCAGCGTCGATAATGTCCCCTTCTTTGTTGCTTACTTATACTTTGCCAAGGTAGTCTGTGGCAAGGATTGGAGTAACCTTGACAAGGATAACGAGAAGCTCATTGTTGCCATGACAAGAATCCATCACCTCTGGGCTACGGGGCTCACAATCGAGATGGTTGGCGCAAATTTTCTCTGCCGCCAAATCGCCCCTCTATAGGACAAGGGAAGACCTGCTTGAGAGTTGAAGAACACTACGGACATCATGAGGTTGAACCCTCGGTTGAACAACAACTTGATGATTATGCAGCATACTTCTCTGTGCCACACACTGTTTAGGCCAGATGACAAGTACATGTTGCCGGCAAACATTGTCCCTCTATGCAACAACTCAGCCCTGACCTCACCCATAGCTATGATGCCAGAGTATAGTGCACATGGCGTTGTCGGAACATGGGTTGAGCCGCCTAAAGAGGTCGGAAACTTTGGTTTCTAGGAGGCCAACGCTGGTGAAGGAACGGTGATGGAGGAGATCCTTGCTGAGCAAGGCGAGCCCACCGAGAAATAGGATGACCAGGCTGCCGGGAACTCTACTGGCAAGGACAGCCCCAAAGAGCGGCTGTATGAGGAGCCCACTGCCCTATCCAAGAAGCCATATGTCCTCCAGAAATCTGCCTCTGGCGATCCAGTGCATCCGTCTTCTTCAATGACAAGGCTGTTGACAAGAAGGCGACTGGCAAGGCTGCACAGCAGCAAGGAAGCCAACAGCAGCCCTCATGGTACACAAGGCATGCAGCCGCGCCGACAACTGGAGCAGCATGGTCTTCTCGACCTGCCACTCCTATTGCAGCCAAGTGCGCGAGGACTCCTACCCCACCTTCTCCCACCAACAATGGATTAGAGGTTGATTTTCACCTCTCTGCCATGAGTGAAGGTGAAGTGGAAGAAGTGTAAGAGCTCTTGCCGTATCCTTTGGTCTTTGACTTTTCTTGAATTGTTGAGTTTTCTTGTCTTGTATTGTTTTCTACAAAGACGCAGAAATGCTGGCGTAGGGGCAGGTGAAGAGGGCAAAGACCACAACAGGCGATGAGCCGCAAGCAAGCAACGTGGCTGATCCAGAGATTGTCGTCATCAGCCCGGAGCTCAGTCTTCGACACTGTCCCCAGCACAGCCCCAATGGTGAGTCTATCACTCATTTCCCACTTGTGAGTGTTGGTGTGGAGGTCTTCATTGCTGAAATCTGCTAGAGAATGTAGCATGCAATTTCAACAATTTCCTACGATCACGCAAGATCTATCTAAGAGATGCATAACAACGATAGGGGGAGAGTGTGTCCATGTACCTTCGTAGACTGAAAGCGGAAGCGCTTGACAACGCGGTTGATGTAGTCAAACTTCTTCTTGTTTCGACCGATCAAGCACCGAATGTACGACACCTCTGAGTTCTGCACATGTTCAGCTCGGTGACTTCCTTTGAACTCTTGATCCAGGAAAGTGTTGTTGGAGTGTTCCGTCAGCACGATGGTGTGGTGACGGTGATGGCGAAGTGATCCGCGCAGGGCTTCGCCTAAGCACTATGAAGATATGACCGGAGGCGTAAACTGTGGAGGGGGGTGCTGCACACGGCTAACATGTAACATCCCAAATTTTCAATTTGGAATGTTATACATTAGATCATCATGCATATCATATTTTATTTTGCTTTTGTGTTTTGATCCTAGAAAATCCTAAGCAACTCAAGGACCCACGGAGAGAGTTGGGGATTTCATTATTTACATATTTGAGTTTTCTCAAATTATGTAAACAGGATCATTTGATTTTATTTATTTTATCATCAATTATTTCTATTACAAAAATATGAGAGAGGGAATAAAATGACTTTCCCAAAATATAGAAATATTGAGGATTTAATAAAAAAATCAAATAAGTTTTATTTCGGAGTTTTTCGGTATTTTTATTTGAATTTAGGAAAAATGCGTGTTTTTCAAAGTTGTAGTTTGGGCCCAAATAAATGTTCACTTTATCGGGCTTGATTTTAGAAACCCGGCAAAATTTATTTCATGATTTTTGGAGTCCGTTTAGTATTTGTTTTTATTTTTCTTCCGAGCGGAATTATTAAAAAAACGCGCAACCGACTTTGGGCCGTACTCGGCCAGGACACCGCCGGCCGAGCCTTTATAAGGCGCCGCCCGAGAGCCCGAAAGCCCAGCCGCCCAGCCGCCCCTGCCCTAACCCTAGCCGCCGCCTCCAGCCACCGCCGCCGCCCGCCGCAGACTCATCGGAGTGCGCGCCGCCCGAGGTTCGCCGCCGCCTTGTTTTCCGTGCCGTTAAAAAAAGTTCTGTTCGTCGTTTTTCTTTTTCGTCGGATTTTCCACGGTTATTTTCTGATCGCGATTTCTGATCCGATTTTCGTTTTAGTATAACTTTTCGCTCGTTTATCGGAATCAGGCGATTCAAGCGCCTGGAGTTCCGTCTCGAAACCCTCTTTCCGAATAATCAACATAAACATGTTTTTGCTACTGTAAAATTTGCCCTAGATCCAGATTACTAGAACGAAGTTGTTTTCTTTCGCCGTTTGATTTCTTTTGCTTCATTCGATTTGATTCTTTTTGCAAACCAGGGTTCTTAAGTTGAACTTTCTGGTTAGATCTTCTATTTGAGTTTTACCTGTGCATTAGATGAGTACTTATTGTATTCTTGTTGTTTGTCTGTGATAGAATACCCGGAGTGCGCCGCCTGTTACTTCGAATCTCTAGGTTTCGCGGATCATCAGCAAGGCAAGTAACACTTTGATCATACCTTTTCTACAACCCAGTTTTATTGCATTAGATCAATCCTCACACGTTGCATGATTAGGATCCAATTAAATTGTGGGATGGGAAGTAGATGAGGTAGTACCTATTACCTGTTTATTATCAAACCTTTGGGAGTTACTTCTACGTTTGCTTATTATGCCATGCTATGCTAGTAGACGTGGATTGGGTGAGTGATATCCATGACAGATGTGAGATTGTTAATTAATGGTTTATCTAAGGTGGCAACTTAAACACACATCTGGGTGGATTGAGGCACCTGGGGTTTCCAGGACTTGCCTGTTTTTCTTTTGGACCGCCACCCAGGCTCAAAGGGATCATGAGATTATTCATACTAGAAACTTCTGTGTGCAGCCACAAGCCATTATGGGCTCTGGCATAGTTGACTAAGTTGTGCGAACTCTTACAGTGGTAGACTAGCAGATGTAGGGGATGTAGGTGGTACGGTCTACCCGATCGTAAGGTGCTAGTGCTTCTGAAAGAGTATGTCTCGGTCATCCGTCTTCTCAAACACCATGTAGTGCGAGAAACCAAACGGAGGCGATCGAGTCTTGTGGGGAAAAGTGCGCAAACCTCTGCAGAGTGTAACAAACTAATCATGGTTAGTCGTGTCCCCAGTTATGGACAATCTTGAGTATCTAGTACCTGGATTATCATGTGAATCTCAACATGTTACTCTAAAATTAATTTTGTTGGGTTAATGATGATACATTGGGATTGAGAATGCTGTCAACCATTCTCAATGTTTAACAACCACCATGATAGTAATTAAAATTATTCCTTTGAAGTAGGGAAAAATTGGCTTTACGCAAAAACTGTAACCATAGAGCTTTCCACCAGCCAAATATGCATATAGTATAGCTGTTGCATTCCATTATTCTCTATGTGTTATCTTGCCAGCATATTCCATGTGCTGACCCGTTTTCGGGCTGCAACGTTAATGTTGCAGACTTTCCAGACGACGATTAAGGAGTTTTTAGGTCGTGGTTCTATACTCAGTGATGCCGTTGGAGTTGATGGACTCACTTATCTTCCAAGCCTTCCGCTGTTATCATCACTAGATGGCCTTAAGCCATATTTATTATAATAAGTTCTCTTTTGGAGACTCTCGATGTAATAAGTGTGTGATTGCTACTCTGCTATAAATCCTTCGAGTACTGTGTGGTGTCAGCATTACTGATCTAGGGATGACACCGGAGCACAGAGATCAGACTGTTTGAGGTCTGGTCGCTACAGAGATGGTATCAGAGCACACGCTGACTGTAGGACACGACCACTAAGCTAAAGACCTAGATCACTACTCACTCTCTTCTCTTCTGACTTCTCATCTTTTCTACTCTTTAGGATGGCGGATGCAAGGAACAAGTTCACCAACCGGATGAGGATACACCCTTTGGACGCCACTTGAAGGAAGTCACTAGATACCTGAACATAGGAGTACCAAGCTTCACGGGAACCTACAACGCCACTTTACTTGAAGAAGAGCGCTGGATGATTCAAGTTCAAGTTCCAGGAAGGACGTTCATGCCAGTCACTGAGCCCATAGAGTTTTCTTTTGATGCACCAACTTGGAGTCTAGGAAAGAGCATGGCAGCTCACATCGCCATGGGACGCATTGGAGAAGTCTACCGCAAGGATCTTAAGGATACTATCTACCAGATTTGTGGGCGCCGAGATGAACACTGGGAGATGATCAGCACCAGGAAAGATAGATCAATTGCAGCTTTTATTCAGGAGTTAAACCAGCACATTCGACGACAGGAGAATCAGATGTGCGCCGACATGATAGATCTGAAGAAGGCTAAGACTAGAATCAAGGAACTGGAGGAAGAACTCAAGGCTACACGCGAAGATTATGAAGAAGAAATTGAAGTATTGGTGGAGAAGAATGACGATCTGATCAAGAAGATTGGAATATTTATGGGAGGCTCGACACCAGTAGATGAAGACGAAGAACCCAAGGAGATTAGCCCGGAGGACTACATCATCATTGACGGCACCGACTCGGAACAAGATAGTAGCGATGATGACTATGTGGATGAAGCAGGAGTAGATATCATGGAGTCTACAACCGTAGAATATTTCTAGTAGACCACCTCATCAGTAGTAGTAGTCCACCATGTAAATATAGTAGTCCGAGCACTTTTGTGATAGCTAGATCGATTGTATGTCCTTGTTTGATTGATTGAAGTGAATTGTTTGTTTTTGCCTCATGTGCATATGGGTAGTGTTTTCTCTTTAGACCCCCTCTATTCTTATATCTCGTCTTTTCTAAAACCCTCAGATGCCTCCGAGACGTGTCCCCGGATTTGCCTTTCCGCCGGAGCTCACCCAGTTGATCCAGCAGCAGAACACCTTGATGCAGTTGCTAGTTCAGAATCAGAATCACGGGAACAACAACAACACCCACCACCACCACCACCTGTTGACCACTTAGCCCGTTTTCTTAGGCTAAATCCGCCGGTGTTTTCCAGTAGCACCGAGCCGATAGTAGCAGATGATTGGCTCCGCAAGATATCTAGGGAGTTGACCACAGCAGGATGCACAGATGTGGAGAAGGTTAAGTTTGCCACACATCAGTTAGAAGGACCCGCAGCATCTTGGTGGGAGAATTTCACAGCCACCTTCCCAGTCGACACTGTCACATGGGACCAGTTTCAGCAGGCTTTTCGTACTGCCCATGTCTCAGCAGGAGCAATGTCCATGAAGAAGCATGAGTTTCATAACTTGCACCAAGGAGGACGGACAGTTGGCCAGTATGTGGAGGAGTTTAGTAAGCTAGCACGTTATGCCCCAGATGACGTTGCTACGGATGCAGCTAAGCAGGAGAAATTCCTGGAAGGACTGAATGATGAGTTGAGTATGCAGTTGATGGTAGCCACCTTCAACAACTACCAGGAGTTGGTAGATCGTGCTCTTATGATTGAAGGGAAGCAGCAGCAAATTGAGAACCGCAAGAGGAAGTATGGACAAGGAAAGTATAATTCAGGAGCTCAGCAGAAGCCACGTTTTACCCCTAGACCGGGAGGACATTTTCAGCATACCCATGGAGTAGGTAGCTCGCACAATCACAATGGCACCAAGAATGGTAATGGGAATGGAGGAAGCAATGGCCATAACCGCAGCACCCCATCAACCCCAGCCAAGAAGGACTCGAGCCACGTCACTTGCTATAAGTGTTCGAAGCCAGGCCATTATGCAAATGAATGTCCTGAAGGCCAAAACGGCAATGGAAGCTCGGGAAAGAAGCCGAACCCTTTCAACAGGGGACAGGTGAACCACGTTAATGTGGAGGAGGTTGAAGCTCAGCCCGATGCAGTAATAGGTAAGTTTTTGGTTAAGTCATTTACTGCACTCGTTCTTTTTGATACTGGTGCATCGCATTCATACATCTCAAGGGGATTTGTGGATAAGTATAACCTACCAACCCAAGCCCTTAGGTCACCCATGTTAGTAACCTCGCCAGGAGCAGAGTATGTGGCAAGTCTATGGTGTTATCGGTTACCATTAAGGATTGGTAACTATGTTTTTCCCTCAGACCTAATAGTATTGGAATCTCAAGGATTGGATGTGATATTAGGCATGGATTGGTTATCAAAGTATGAAGGGAATATTGAGTGTGCTAGTAAGTCAATTTTTCTTACCACACCAGAAGGGAGAAGGATCAAGTATGTATCCCAGCATGTACCAAAGAGGACGCAAGTAAATTGCCTAACAGGAGTTGTGCAGGAGGAAGTACCAGTGGTAAAGGATTTTCCTGATGTATTTCCCGAAGAGTTGCCAGGCATGCCACCGGATAGAGACATTGAGTTTTTTATTGAACTATTTCCAGGCACTGGGCCAATATCAAAGAGACCATATAGGATGCCAGCAAAGGATTTGGTGGAAATTAAGAAGCAGATTAAGGAGTTACTGGATAAGGGATATATTCGCCCAAGTTCTTCGCCTTGGGGATCGCCAGTACTTCTAGTGGAGAAGAAGGATGGATCGTTAAGGATGGTTGTTGACTATCGAGGATTGAATGAAGTAATAATCAAGAACAAGTACCCGCTACCAATGATCAATGATCTGTTTGATCGGTTGCAAGGATCTAAAGTGTTTTCCAAGATCGATTTGCGATCAGGATACCACCAGTTGAAGATTCGAGAGCAGGACATACCTAAGACAGCTTTTACCACCAGGTATGGGCTGTATGAGTATACCGTTATGTCATTTGGTCTGACTAACGCACCTGCCTATTTTATGAACATGATGAACAAAGTGTTTATGGAGTTTTTGGATAAGTTCGTCGTAGTGTTAATTGATGATATCCTAGTTTATTCGAAGAATGAAGAGGAGCATAAGGAGCATTTGCGTTTGGTACTTGGAAAGCTTAAAGAACATCAGTTATATGCCAAGTTCAGCAAATGTGAGTTTTGGTTGAAGGAAGTAGGATTCCTCGGACATTTTATATCTGGAGAAGGTATAGCAGTAGATCCCGCTAAAGTTGAAACCGTGACCAGGTGGGAAGCCCCAACTACAGTTGGAGAGATCCGGAGTTTTCTTGGACTCGCAGGATACTACCGTAGGTTTATTGAAAATTTCTCAAGGATTGCGAAGCCTATGACGGAGTTGTTGAAGAAGGATACTAAGTTCAAATGGACTGAAGAGTGTGAGGCAAGTTTCCAGGAGTTGAAGAAACGTTTGGTTACCTCACCAGTGTTGATTTTGCCAGATCAAACCAAGGACTATGAGGTGTATTGCGACGCTTCACGTCGAGGACTTGGAGCAGTGCTTATGCAGGAAGGAAGAGTTGTTTCGTATGCTTCACGACAACTGAAGCCCCACGAATTGAATTATGCTACGCATGATTTGGAGTTAGCAGCCGTAGTGCATGCATTGAAGACATGGAGACATTTCCTCATTGGAAATAATTGTGAGGTGTACACGGATCATAAGAGTCTAAAGTACATTTTCATGCAGAAGGAGTTAAACCTTAGACAAAGGAGATGGTTGGAGCTCATCAAGGATTATGATATGAGATTGCATTATCATCCCGGAAAAGCTAATGTAGTAGCTGATGCATTAAGCCGCAAGAGCCATGTCAACACGTTAATGACGGGAGAAATACCCAAGGAGTTAGCAGAAAATCTTCGTGAACTATGTTTGGAAATAGTTCCGAGATGCTATGTAGCAGCATTAGAAATTCAGTCAACCTTGATGGATAGAATCAGAGAAGCTCAGAAAATTGACAAAGAGATTGCCGCTATAAAGGAGAAACTGAGCAAGGGAAAAGCTAAAGGATTTCGTGAGGATGAGCACGACACCCTATGGTTTGAAGACCGTGTTTACGTGCCCAATAACCCGGAAATCAGGAAGTTGATTCTGCAAGAGGCACATGATTCACCGTATTCGATTCACCCAGGAAATACCAAGATGTATTTGGATTTGAAGGATATTTTCTGGTGGACCGGAATGAAAAAGGATATTGCGGAGTATGTAGCAGTTTGTGATGTATGTCAGAGAGTAAAGGCAGAGCATCAGAAGCCAGCAGGATTGTTGAAACCATTGCCGATACCCGAATGGAAGTGGGATAAGCTAGGCATGGATTTTATCACGGGATTACCAAGGACTCGTTCAGGCTATGACTCGATTTGGGTTGTAGTCGATCGATTGACGAAGGTAGCACATTTCATCCCAGTAAAGACCACTTACACCAGTGCTAAGTTGGCAAAGATATACATGACCAGGATCGTATGTTTGCATGGAGTTCCGAGGAGCATCGTATCAGATAGAGGAACCAGTTTACCTCAAAGTTCTGGAAGCAGTTGCATGAGACTTTGGGTACTAGGTTAGAATTTAGTACAACTTTTCATCCGCAGACAGATGGACAGACTGAGAGAGTCAATCAGATTTTGGAGGATATGCTGAGAGCTTGTGCGCTAGATTATGGATCTAGTTGGGACGATAATTTGCCATATGCAGAGTTCTCTTACAATAATAGCTATCAGACCAGTTTGAAGATGGCACCTTTCGAAGCTTTGTATGGAAGGAGGTGCAGGACACCGTTGTCATGGGACGAAGTTAGAGACCGCCAGTTGTTTGGACCAGATCTGATTAAGGAGTCTGAACAGAAGGTGAAGTTGATTCGCGATAGGCTCAAGGTAGCCCAGTCCAGACAGAAGAGCTAGGCAGATTCTAAACGCAAGGAGATAGTTTACGAAGTCGGAGACAGAGTTTATCTTCGAGTATCCCCACTTTGAGGGATTAAGCGCTTTGGAGTTAAGGGGAAGTTAGCGCCACGATTTGTAGGACCATATCGAGTTTTGGAGCGTATGGGAGAAGTGGCTTACAAGTTGGAATTGCCAGAAGGATTAACAGGAGTTCATGATGTGTTTCACGTTTCTCAGTTGAAGAAGTGTCACGCGGAGATGGCTGACATACCTTTGAGAGACACCGTGCCATTGGAAGCAATTCAATTGGATAACAATTTGACCTATGAGGAGAAACCAGTCAAGATTCTTGAGTTTGCCAGCCGAGTTACTCGTAGCAAGGTTATCAAGTTTGCAAAGTTCAGTGGAGCCACCACACGGAGGATGAAGCCACCTGGGAGCGAGAGGAAGATTTGCTCAAAGACCACCCTCACCTATTTTCTAGCCAACCCGAATCTCGAGGGCGAGATTCATCTTAAGGGGGGTAGGTTTGTAACATCCCAAATTTTCAATTTGGAATGTTATACATTAGATCATCATGCATATCATATTTTATTTTGCTTTTGGTTTTGATCCTAGAAAATCCTAAGCAACTCAAGGACCCATGGAGAGAGTTGGGGATTTCATTATTTACATATTTGAGTTTTCTCAAATTATGTAAACAGGATCATTTGATTTTATTTATTTTATCATCAATTATTTCTATTACAAAAATATGAGAGAGGGAATAAAATGACTTTCCCGAAATATAGAAATATTGGGGATTTAATAAAAAAATCAAATAAGTTTTATTTCGTAGTTTTTCGGTATTTTTATTTGAATTTAGAAAAATGCGTGTTTCTCAAAGTTATAGTTTGGGCCCAGATAAATGTTCACTTTATCGGGCTTGATTTTAGAAACGCGGCAAAATTTATTTCATGATTTTTGGAGTCCGTTTAGTATTTATTTTTATTTTTATTCCGAGCGGAATTATTAAAAAAACGCGGAACCGACTTTGGGCCGTACTCGGCCAGGACACCGCCGGCCGAGCCTTTATAAGGCGCCGCCCGAGAGCCCGAAAGCCCAGCGGCCCAGCCGCCCCTGCCCTAACCCTAGCCGCCGCCTCCAGCCGCCGCCGCCGACGCCCGCCGCCGCCGACTCGCCGGAGTGCGTGCCGCCCGAGGTTCGCCACCGATTTGTTTTCTGTGCCGTTAAAAAAAATTCTGTTCGTCGTTTTTCTTTTTCGTCGGATTTTCCGCGGTTATTTTCTGATCGCGATTTCTGATCCGATTTTCGTTTTAGTATAACTTTTCGCTCGTTTATCGGAATCAGGCGATTCATGCGCCTGGAGTTTCTTCTCGAAACCCTCTTTCCGAATAATCAACTTAAACATGTTTTTGCTACTGTAAAATTTGCCCTAGATCCAAATTACTAGAACGAAGTTGTTTTCTTTCGCCGTTTCATTTCTTTTGCTTCGTTCGATTTGATTCTTTTTGCAAACCGGGGTTCTTAAGTTGAACTTTCTGGTTAGATCTTCTATTTGAGTTTTACATGTGCATTAGATGAGTACTTATTGTATGCTTGTTGTTTGTCTGCGATAGAATACCCGGAGTGCGCCGCCTGTTACTTTGAATCTCTAGGTTTCGCGGATCATCAGCAAGGCAAGTAACACTTTGATCATACCTTTTCTACAACCCAGTTTTATTGCATTAGATCAATCCTCACACGTTGCATGATTAGGATCCAATTAAATTGTGGGATAGGAAGTAGATGAGGTAGTACCTATTACCTGTTTATTATCAAACCTTTGGGAGTTACTTCTACGTTTGCTTATTATGCCATGCTATGCTAGTAGACGTGGATTGGGTGAGTGATATCCATGACAGATGTGAGATTGTTAATTAATGGTTTATCTAAGGTGGCAACTTAAACACACATCTGGGTGGATTGAGGCACCAGGGGTTTCCAGGACTTGCCTGTTTTCTTTTGGACCACCACCCAGGCTCAAAGGGATCATGAGATTATTCATACTAGAAACTTCCGTGTGTAGCCACAAGCCATTATGGGCTCTGGCATAGTTGACTAAGTTGTGCGAAATCTTACAGTGGTAGACTAGCAGATGTAGGGGATGTAGGTGGTACGGTCTACCCGATCGTAAGGTGCTAGCGCTTCTGAAAGAGTATGTCTCGGTCATCCGTCTTCTCAAACACCATGTAGTGCGAGAAACCAAACGGAGGCGATCGAGTCTTGTGGGGAAAAGTGCGCAAACCTCTGCAGAGTGTAACAAACTAATCATGGTTAGCTGTGTCCCCGGTTATGGACAATCTTGAGTATCTAGTACCTGGATTATCATGTGAATCTCAACATGTTACTCTAAAATTAATTTTGTTGGGTTAATGATGATACATTGGGATTGAGAATGCTGTCAACCATTCTCAATGTTTAACAACCACCATGATAGTAATTAAAATTATTCCTTTGAAGTAGGGAAAAATTGGCTTTACGCAAAAACTGTAACCATAGAGCTTTCCACCAGCCAAATATGCATATAGTATAGCTGTTGCATTCCATTATTCTCTATGTGTTATCTTGCCAGCATATTCCATGTGCTGACCCGTTTTCGGGCTGCAACGTTAATGTTGCAGACTTTCCAGAGGATGATTAAGGAGTTTTTAGGTTGTGGTTCTATACTCAGTGATGCCGTTGGAGTTGATGGACTCACTTATCTTCCAAGCCTTCCGCTGTTATCGTCTCTAGATGGCCTTAAGCCATATTTATTGTAATAAGTTCTCTTTTGGAGACTCTCGATGTAATAAGTGTGTGATTGCTACTCTGCTATAAATCCTTCGAGTACTGTGTGGTGTCAGCATTACTGATCCAGGGATGACACCGGAGCACAGAGATCAGACTGTTTGAGGTCTGGTCACTACATAATAATTATTGGTGTGTGTTCTAGCAGTGTCCCCCTTCATATATATAGGTTGGAGGGGAGGAGAGGCAGCCAAGGGGGTGCCCCAAGTAGGAGGAATCCTACTTGGGGTCCTCCCAATACGGCCTCCACCCTTTCCTATTCCTATTTGGAGTAGGAAGGGAAGAGGGGGAAGGGGGAATCCTATTCCCTTTTTCCTTTCGTCCTTCCCCTTTTCTACTCCAATTTGGCCAGCCCATATGAGAGGGGCGCACCAGCCCCTTAGGGGCTGGTCTGTCCCCCTCTTGGCCCATTAAGGCCCATGTAGTTGCCAGGGGGGATGCCCGGAACCCGTTCCTGTGACCCGATATGCACCCACTACCCCCGGAACACTTCAGATGTCCGAATATCATCGTCCAATATATGAATCTTTACCTCTCGACCATTTAGAGACTCCTCGTCATGTCTTTGATCTCATCTGGGACTCCGAACGGCATTCGGTCACCAAATCACATAACTCATATAATACAAAATCGTCATCTAACGTTAAGCGTGCGGACCCTACGGGTTTGAGAACTATGTAGACATGACCGAGACACATCTCTGATCAATATCCAACAGCGAAACCTGGATGCTCATATTGGTTCCTACATATTCTACGAAGATATTTATCGGTGAAACCGTAATGACAACATATGTTATTCCCATTGTCAGTCGTATGTCACTTGCCCGAGATTCAGTCGTCAGTATCTTCATACCTAGTTCAATCTCGTTACCGGCAAGTCTCTTTACTCGTTCCGTAATGCATCATCCCGCAACTAACTCATTAATCACATTGCTTGCAAGGCTTACCATGATGTGCATTACCGAGTGGGCCGAGAGATACCTCTCCGATACTCGGAGTGACAAATTCTAATCTTGATCTATGCCAACCTAAAAAAACACCTTTGGAGACACCTGTAGAGAATATTTATAATCATCCAGTTACGTTGTGATGTTTGATAGCACACAATGTATTCCTCCGGTATTCGGGAGTTGCATAATCTCATAGTTAGAGGAATATGTATAAGTCATCAAGAAAGCAGTAGCAATAAAACTTAACGATCATTATGCTAAGCTAATAGATGGGTCTTGTGCATCACATCATTCTCCTAATGATGTGATCCCATTCATCAAATGAAAACACATGTCTATGTTTAGGAAACTTAACCATCTTTGATTAACGAGCTAGTCTAGTAGAGGCTTACTAGGGACACTATGTTTTGTCTATGTATCCACACATGTATCAAGTATTTGGTTAATACAATTCTAGCATGAATAATAAACATTTATCATGATATAAGGAAATAAACTTTATTATTGCCTCTAGGGTATATTTCCTTCAAAATCAATGAGCTTGTAGGAGAAGAGGGACACCAAGGAGAATGGCCACATGCAAATCTTGACATGCCATCCTCATCAACCACACTACACGAAGATGGCTCTCTAGCAAGGGCCTCCACTGACGAGTCTGTCCATGTTGAGGAAGGGCTAGCAAGCACGAGTGCCGGCAACCACCATGATGACAAATGAAGTTGCTGGAGAAGATGAAGTTACTCCTCAATAGTCCCATAGAAGTAATTTGCTTTTCTTTCATTGTTTTTGTTTTCTTGAACTTGGCCTTGAATTTGTTTTGTTCTTCTCCTCCATCTTCAGATCCGACCCCAACCGATGATAGGAACGTTGACACTGACATTGCGGGAATCGCCAAGGACACCGCTACGAGATCGACAAGATTGATGCCGATGAGGACACACAAAGAGGTTGCCAAGAAAGCTGCTGCAGAGGCTGGCAACTTGTCCACAGGTGGCATTGACGGCATTCTTGCCGCGGGAGTGCTTGGAGCTAACCCAGCCATGACTGTGCCAGTTGCTAGCAAAGCTACTGTCGAGCATCAACCTTCAATATCTAAAGGCTCTCCAGCAAGAATATACCTCAAGGTGGGTGACAACCTGTTCGTGAGCATTCCAGGCACAACATGCATTGGGGTGCAAACTAAAGAAGGGAACCTTGATGAAGATATCCTCACTGCTGCCGGGCTAAAGAACATTGATGAACAACATGCCAGAGCAGTCGATCTAAGGAAGAGAAGGTCCTCAAGGCCATGAGATGAAATTTCCAGCAGCTCCAAGCACTTTTCTACAACCTATCAAAGAGCTTGGACTCCAGGATGGGAGTTGTGGGAACAATAGAAACATATTTCCAGAAGCGCGTCGAATAGACGCAAATCTGGTATGCTAAGTTTCTCCAAGAACTGGCCACCTATCGGGAGCAACTGACTCAGGACTGGCAAAAACTTATGATGGATAAATCTGATGCTGAAGAGGAGCTAAGTATAGCTACAAGAGAAGCCACGGAGAGGCAAAAATTTATGATGGATAAATTCAGGTCTCAGGACTGGCAAAAATTTATGCACAAGAGGAAGCCATGGAGAGTATAGCTACAGGAGAAGCAAAGCTTGACAAGTGCAAGGTTGGGATTGACGCTCATGAAGTAGACCTTGCCGCTCCCGAGGAGGCGCTTTTCGCCAAGCTTTGCGGCAAGGATGAAGAAATTGAGGACCATTTTGCGTGGTAGACCCAGAAGCTAGAGCAGAAGCACAAAGAGGCACTTGAAGCCCAAGCCACTAGTAACGCCTGGAAGCTTAAAGAGGCTGTTAATGCTGCCAAAGCTGCAGAAGCTGCCAAGAAAGAGTTGGAAGGCAAGGCAAAGAACCTGGAGGCAGATCTCGAGGTCAACAACAAGGAGCTCTCTATGCTCGAGGTTGACAGAGAGAAGATACTCTATGTGACACCCCCGATTTGACCGTACACTAATCATACACGCAAATGTGTACGATCAAGATCAAGGACTCACGGGAAGATATCACAACACAACTCTAGACACAAATTAAAATAATACAAGCTTTATATTACAAGCCAGGGGCCTCGAAGGCTCGAATACAAGAGCTCGATCAAAGATGAGTCAGCGGAAGCAACAATATCTGAGTACAGACATAAGTTAAACAAGTTTGCCTTAAGAAGGCTAACACAAAATGGGATACAGATCGAAAGAGGCACAGGCCTCTTGCCTGGGATCCTCCTAAACTACTCCTGGTCGCCGTCAGCGGGCTGCACATAGTAGTAGGCACCTCCTGAGTAGTAGTAGTCGTCATCAACGGTGGCGTCTGGCTCCTGGACTCCAGCATCTGGTTGCGACAACCAGAAAGAAATGAAAGGGGGAAAGGGGGGAGAAAGCAACCGTGAGTACTCATCCAAAGTACTCGCAAGCAAGGAGCTACACTACATATGCATGGGTATCAAATGGAATAAGGGTATCATATGTGGACCGAACTGCAGAATGCCAGAATAAGAGGGGGATAACTAATCCTGTCGAAGACTACGCTTCTGGCCACCTCCATCTTGCAGCATGTAGGAGAGAGTAGATGGTAAGTTCACCAAGTAGCATCAAGTAGCATCGTATAGCATAATCCTAACCGATGATCCTCCCCTCGTCGCCCTGTGAGAGAGCGATCACCAGTTGTATCTGGCACTTGGAAGGGTGTGTTTTATTAAGTATCCGGTTCTAGTTGCCATAAGGTCAAGGTACAACTCCAAGTCATCCTGTTACCGAAGATCATGGCTATTCGAATAGATTAACTTCCCTGCATGGGTGCACCACATAACCCAACACGCTCGATCCCATTTGGCCGGACACACTTTCCTGGGTCATGCCCGACCTCGGAAGATCAACACGTCGCTGCCCTACCTAGGCACAACAGAGAGGTCAGCACGCCGGTCTAAATCCTATGGCGCAGGGGTCTGGGCCCATTGCACATTGCACACCTGCATGTTGCGTACGCGGCCGGAAGCAGAACTAGCCCCCTTAATACAAGAGCAGGCTTACGATCCAAGTCGGCGCGCGCCACTCAGTCGCTGACGTCACGAAGGCTTCGGCTGATACCATGACGTCGAGTGCCCATAACTGTCCCCGCGTAGATGGTTAGTGCATATAGGCCAATAGCCAGACTCAGATCAAATACCAAGATCTCGTTAAACGTGTTAAGTATCCACGAACAACGACCAGGGCCAGGCCCACCTCTCTCCTAGGTGGTCTCAACCTGCCCTGTCGCTCCGCCACAAAGTAACAGTCGGGGGCCGTCGGGAACCCAGGCCCACCTCTACCGGGATGGAGCCACCTGCCCCTTCAGCCCCCATCTCCAAACAGTATCACTGGTAATGTAACAGTGTAAAGTATATAGTATATGCCCGTGATCACCTCCCGAAGTGATCACGGCCTAGTAGTATAGCATGGCAGACAGACAAGAGTGTAGGGCCACACATGGAACACTAGCATCCTATACTAAGCATTTAGGATTGTAGTTAAGGTATCAACAGTTGTAACAACAATGACAGGCTATGCATCAGAATAGGATTAACGGAAAGAAGTAACATGCTACACTACTCTAATGCAAGTAGTATAGAGAAGAGTAGGCGATATCTGGTGATCAAGGGGGGGCTTGCCTGGTTGCTCTGGCAAGAAGGAGGGGTCGTCAACTCCGTAGTCGAACGGGCGGCAGCAGCATCGGTCTCGTAGTCTATCGAAGAGCAGAGGGGGAAGAAACAATAAATACAATGCAAACATAAGCATGACGATGCGTGACGTGACAATGAGCGGTGCTAGGTGTGCCCTAACGCGGTAGTAGGTGATACCGGAGAAGGGGGAAAACATCCGGGAAAGTATTCCCGGTGTTTCGCGTTTTCGGACAGATGAACCGGAGGGGGAAAAGTTGCGTGTTCACTATGATAGGGATGTGCGGCGGACGTACGGGCTATCTATCCAGATTCGTCTTGTCGTTCTGAGCGACTTTCATGTATAAAGTATTTGCATCCGAGTTACGGTGTATTTTCTAAGATTTATCAAAGTTTTATGCATTTTTTACATTTATTTAATTAATTAACTCGAACATTATCCAGAACAGTGAAAGGTGATGTCAGTATGACATCACCATGGCATCAGCAGGTCAAACCCAGCTGACCAAAGTCAAACCTGGCCTGTGGGTCCAGTGGGACCCACCTATCATAGACTAACATGTTAATTAGGGTTTAATTAAGCAGGATTAATTAAACTAGATTAATTAAGTTAATTAACTAATCAATTATTATTATCTTATTATTATTTATTTATTTTCTTCCTTTTCTTCTTTTCTTTTTCGTTCTAAAAAAAAGGGTCGGGCCCAAGTGGTCAGTGACACACGCCACTGCTGGGCGCCCCGTAACGGGATAATGGGCGCGGGTGATCCCCGGGTTGGCCCCGGGCACTGGTCGGGGCGGAGGAGAGCGCCGGCCAGGGCGGACAGGGAGCGTCGGGCGCAGCTGGGGGAGGTAGTGGGCGGCAGGGGGAGTGATGACGCGGCCGGCGCGGTTGTGGCCCACGCGGACCACGGTCGGGAGGTGCAGGTTGCTTGGCCGGGGCACGGCCTCGTGCGAAGTGGCGCAGCCGGAGCGGGAGGGGGGAGCCGGGCGGCCATGGCAGGTGCGTAGCTGGCGCTGGTGGTGCGAGCCACGGCGGGGGAGGGGGGGAGGACACGACGGTGACAGTGCACGGCGATAGCCGCAGCACAAGCAGAGAAGGAGCGAGGCCGGAGCCCGGGGGCTCACCCACGTTGCAGGGACGAGGGGCGGTGAGGCTCGTTGGAGTTGTTGAGGAGGAAGACGGGGACGAGTAGGCGACGAAGAGGACGACGGGGAGGTAGTCCGGCGATGGCGTCCGGCGAGGTCCAGGCAGGGCGGCGGTGGCCGCGGCGTCTGCGGCCTTCGGGCGCGAACTTGGGCGAGGAAGAGATGACGGGATGGCGCGGACGGGGTCCCGCGAGCGCCAGGCGACGGGGGAACGGCGTGGTAGGCAGCGGGGCGCCGGGCGCCGAGGTTGTTCCCCCGATCCAGAAGGGGATCAGGGAGCGAGGAGAGTGGGGAGTGGGGTTTCGGCACCGATCCAGATCGGATCGGGACGGGGAGAGGGAGTTGGGTGAGTGGGGGGGTTAGGGTTACGGGGGTGGGAAGTTAGTAGGGGAGGTGGACTGGGGTGGGCCGGCCCGTTCGAGCGGCTGAGGCCAGCTGGGCCACTTGGCCCAGCAGGGGGGGGGTCCTGTTTTCTTTTCTCTTTTTTTTATTTGTTTTGTCTTCTGTTTTTATTCTTTTATTTATTTTCTGTTACTTTTAGTTTCACTTTTATTTTAGATTTATGACTTATAAAAGTAGTCCCTAATTTGGTCTAAATAATTATACTACGGCCACATAAGTTTGGGCAACTAGATAGAATAGTTTAATAATTAATTAATTGTAAAAAGCATTTGATTAATTGTTTTGCTACTATTTTATTTACTTTAGGAATGAAACACTTTCAAAGAGGTTGGTTTCTTCACCAATATTACTTATGCATTATTTGGCTCTCTCCAAACATTTTAGTTTTAAGATTGGAAAACTTCTATTATTTGTTTGATTTTGAATTTGGATTTGAATTGGTTTCGAACTAACGCGAGGTTAGTAACCGTAATGGAGGTGACGTGGCATCGTTAGTAGAGGGTTATTGTAGCTTGATTATCCGGGCGTCACACTCTATGACTTGGCGGAGAGGCAAACTTATATATCTGCCAAAACCAAATATCATGCCGCAGCCAACGAGTCCATTGTCAATCTAAAGTTGAAGGTGGAGACGCATGAGAAGAATCTTGAAGAGAGCAGATCCCACGAGAAGATTCTGCCCAAGGACCTGCAAAATGAGAAGAACTTGCTTGCCAGCAATGCCAACACTTACAATGATTTGGAGAAAGGCATGAAGATCGCGACCAAACGCCTTGTTGATGCAACTCAAAATCTGACCGCAGAGCTGTCCAGCATGTTTCTGCAAAACTTTTGCTACTCCAGCAATGACAGGCTAAGCGCCATCGCCAGACTGGCCATGTTCTTTGAGAGTGTTGTTGACGCCCTCAAGCTGCTTCATGCCAACCGATCCGCTTCTCTTGCCGAGGAAGACCGCAAGCTCGACCAGGACATCCTCTTCAAGGTACTTGTGAAGGTTGGTTATTGGAATCCCGGCACAAACTTCACCAATGTCATTGCAAGCTTGCTAAAGAATGCAGACAGCAAAGAAATTGAAGAGACCGTCAAGCCTATTGTCAATAGAGTGAGCCAAGTCAAGAGAGTTGAAGGCTAGCGCAGGGACAAGCGGGCTCGCTCCATCTTGTTGCCAGCAGTCCATGTCAAAAACAATATTTCTCTTAAGTTAGAATTGCGACAACTACTAATGTCATATAAACTTCCTGTGTTTGATGAATGTATGCTATTTCCCTGTTCAGTTTTGTCTTTGCATGTCATGTAGCCTACGCTGTTTTGGAAACTTCCCGATGCACACACTTGCCGTGAGCGCTTGAGGAATGGGTCCTTAGTGTCCTACTGGAAATACCGTTGCTGGCCATGTTACTTGACTGTCTCAGTGCAGCTACTTAAATTTTTTAGCAGACTCGAAAGAAAGAGCGCAAGCTGATCATGATAAGGTTCCTTCACGTGCAAGTTTTCCATACAAAAGAAAAAAGTTCAAGGGTAAGTAGTTCTAAACAAAGAATTTTTTTGAATTTTTTTGAAATTAACTTTTCTTTGCTATGCTTCTTGTCATAGAATGTTAACTTGAATGTCGCTTGCCGTTATCCATACCATCACCCCCGGAAAACTTGCATGTGAGGCAACCTTCTATCCTTTGAGAAAAACAAAGAAGAGAAAAGGAATATATGGAACCTTGACGGTTCATTAGCATTCATACAAGGAAAATGTAACACAACATAACATACAAGCACATATATTTGAACTTGTGAATTGACAAGAGTTGTCAAATACTTAGCTTTATTACATTATTATGCATAGGATTTCCACCTGGCTTTGTACAAAGGATTACATGACCTGTCGACAGACTCGTACGTAAGGTGGTTGCTGGGCAGCCCGGCAACCCGCGCCTTATGGATAAAGCTTACGAAGATTCTCAGTATTCCAAGAGTTGTGCAGAGGTGTGCGATCTTCAGTCTCTAGGCAGACTGCGCCAGGCCTAGTTACTCATACTACCCGATAAGGCCCTTCCCACTTTGGCGTCTACTTGTTTGAATTCTTGGCGGACTGAACTAGCTGAAGAACAAGGCCGCCTTCCTCAAGGCTTCCGGCGTGAACTTTGCCGCTATGGTAGAGGCGCAATTCTTGCTGGTAGCATGCAGCAAGCAAAGCAGCCTAAAGACGATCTTCCACAAGGAGCACGACATCATCTTGTTGCTACTACTCTTGCTCAAGCTCTTCATAAGTGAGCACTCAAAGGTGACCCGTACATTAGTTCCGTGGGGTGCACCACTTCTGCACCACAAACTAGGGAGAAGGGCATCTAGCCAGTGGCTCTATTTGGTGTTGTCTTGAGTGACCAAAGAACCACCGGCAACTCATCGATCTAGCGTCTTCCGAACTTGTATAGCTTGTCGAAAGTTCTTGTGTTGAGGCCATGCAGCACTTCAGCATTTTCCCTTTCCGCCTAGCCATTGCTCCTTGAATGAGCTACTGATGTAAAATAGATCTTGCTAGCAAGGTCTTGGATGTACTACATAAAGGTGCGGCTTGTGAACTATGGGCCATTGTCGGTGATGACCCTATTCATCTCTCGAAAATGGCATAAATTCCTTTGAAAGACTTGACGGCTGACTATGCTATCACCTTCCTCACTAGTTCTACCTCAGGCCACTTTGTGAACTTGTCGAGTGCAATGTACAAGTACTCAAAGCCCCTGACAGGATGAGGGAAGGAGCCCAGAATATCGATCCCCCAGTATGAGAAGGAAAAAGAGTGAGGGATCTGTCGGGGTTCTAGGAACAGGGGTACCGAGACCCATCTGCCTATGGCCCAGCGCGTGGCTCCACGAATGGCCCGGCGCGCCCCGGTGCCAGGACTTCACGAGCAAGACCCTCGCCAGGGCACCTACCTCGTGAGGTGAATGACATCAATACCTCTGAGGGAGCGGTCCCCCGAGGCTGCCTCCCGAGGGGCAGACATCTCTAGGCTTCCACCCCACCTCGCGAGGATGCGCCGTGACGTGAACCATGACGACCAAGGCCAGAAGTGCACCAGCGGGTGCAGGAGAGGACAGTTTCCTCTTTGGTGTTGAGGAGGCAAGGAAGTATGAGGGTTCCCATGGAATCCCCCAAAGGTTTCCATCCCAGTGCTACAAGACCAGGACCGCTGGCTCGGTAGGACGGAGGTCATTCCCGAGCCCTTCCCTACGTCATGACTAGAAGCTTTCCAAGCGAAGACCACCTTTAGTCAGGATAGGGTATACTCCTGTCCCCCTTCAAAATTGGCCACTATGGTATGCCTTCCTGCCTAAATCATGAGGGAAGAGGACGAAGCCACTATAAATATAGGCTAGTTTCCACCATAGAGAACGATCCGATCCAGTCGACCCTTGAGCCCTCACGAGGCAGTTCAACCCTTATACCACTTCATAATCATCCTCCTCGCAAGGCAATCCACCACAAAGCAGGATTAGGGTTTTACATGGCAAGGTGGCTCAAACCTAGGTAAACCACCATCCCCGATTCATTCCCTCCTCGCACGAGCTCGATGGATCATCGCCGTGGGGTAGCGAGCAACAAGCAGAGGCGTACTGAAATTCTTCATGTGCACCCTAGTGTTTGAACTTTTCTTTGGGTCCGCGGAGCACCGATTCTGAAATTTAGCATGCCAGGTACGGGCGCGCCGAAGCTCTTTTCTTTTTCCCTTATTCTTACTCTGTAGTCTCCATGGCCGAAGCTCGCCGAGTCTGTGCCGAGCACTGTGAGGCCAACGTCCCTGTGACGCCGCAGGTGGGCTGCGCTACTCCTCGCAACTCTGTTTCTGCCACGGCTAAAGCTGCCACCGACCCTACTGCTCAGGAGTAGCAGGACTCCTCTCTGTCACCATCCATGCAGCACAACTGCCACACCACCACTCCTTCTCTTACATCGGCCATGTCTTCATCCTCTCATGCTTGTCGTGGGCTGGCAAACGTGCAAGTGGCCCTGCTCATGGCGTCGAAGCTGCTGCGCTACCGCTCTGCCAACGAGGGCTATGATGCCTAGCTTCGCCACATCACCGAGCTCGTCAACCCTGCGGGCGAGGCCCCAACACCCTCCAACTCGGTCAATACCCCTCCGCCTCGCACGGGCGACATGGCTCACAGTTCGGCTCCGCCTCCTCCTCTGCGCAACAATTGACGTCAAGCCTCAGCGTGAAGTGTGGGTGCGCGACCCATCGCATGGAGCACCAGCACCAGTACGGAACGAGGCTAGCTGCCATGTGGTGCAGCGGCCACAACACGACGCGTGTGCGCTCCCTGCACCGCCACGTCAGCACCAAGACCAAGCGGAGTTCCATCGTCTCTAAGCGTTGCCTATCGAGGCGGTGAACGACAACGACAAGGTCATGGTGAATTGGTTCCCCATGGATCTCAAGGATGGCGCGCTCCTGGATCATGCATCCCCCAGAGGGGCGGTCTGTTGGTGCGATGAGCTCCACGATCGGTTCATCGCCAACTTCCAAACGCACCCATGACCGTGCCCTCCCTGACAACGACCCGCTGCGTGTGAGGCAGCGCTACCACGAGACTCTCTGCAAGTACATTCAGCGCTTCACCCAGGTCTGCCTCAAGATCCCAAAGGCCTCGGATGAAGCGGTCATCTCAGAATTCGCCGAGGGCATCACGGGCGTCAGGATGAGTGCCGAGCTTGCATTCCATGATGACCTGTGCTTGGTGCTTGAGATGTTCAACCTGGCGGAAAAGTGGGCCAAGCCAGAGGAAGGCTGCCTCTCCCTCCTCAAGCACCCATATGACGACCCCAAAGACAATGACGTCAAGACAAAGGAGGTGAAGCGCAAGGTCCCCACCATGCTGGCAGCCGGGCCTGAGCTGAGGTGTGGTCGTGACCGCGATGAGCCCGCCAAGGACGGACGCCCGTTCTACGTCTTCCACAATGTGCACACTCACAACACCGACAACAGTCCAGAGCTCAGGACACTTCGGGCCGTGAAGGAGGCCGCTTGGACAACCACAACCCTCGCCCAGCCAGGCATGACAAGCTCGCGAGGGCAGCTAGTGGGATCAGCCTCGTGACGGTACCTGGCGCGATAAGCCTCGTGAGGCACATCCTTAAGGCAACGCTGACCTCCCTCTGCTGCCACCGCCACCAAAGAGGAACGACGACAATCATTAGGATGAGGGGCCGGGGGCTATCAGGATCGTCGTGCGGTTGCCTGCATTTTTGGTGGAGCTCAAACACCCGCCTCGCACTGCAACTTCAAGTAGTTCTCCCATGAGGTTAACCGTCCCTCCCGAAGCTCAAAGGCGTGTGTCCCCTCAAGTGGTCGCAGTACGTCATCACCTTTGATTCCAAGAACCACCTCAGGTGTTCGGCCACCGGCGACACACTCCCCATGTTGTGCAGGCCCAGCATCAGCAACGTTTCAGTCACTAAGACCCTCATCGACGATGGCGCTTGCCTCAACGTGCTCTCTGTCGAGATGCCTCAGGTGTCGTACGACCAACCCATGCCCACCAGGCCATTCTCTAGGGTGACCGACGGCTCCACCACTCCCTCGGGTTAGGTGCGCCTGAGGGAGTCCTGGACCAAGGGGTCCTCGGGCGTCCGGCCATTTACCTATGGGCCGGACTGAAGGGCTGTGAAGATATGAAGACCGAAGATGGTGCCCGTGTCCGGATGGGACTCTCCTTGGCGTGGAAGGCAAGCTTGGCGAACAACTATGAAGATTCCATATTATGTAACCGACTCTATGTAACCCTAGATCCCCCCGGTGTCTATATAAATCAGAGGACTTAGTCCAGATAGGGGATACTCAATACCATAGTCATACAGGCTAGATTTCTAGGGTTTAGCCATTATGATCTCGTGGTAGATCAACTCTTGTAACACTTATATTCATCAAGATCAATCAAGAAGGAAGTAGGGTATTACCTCCATAGAGAGGGCCCGAACCTGGGTAAACCCTCGTGTCCCCTGTCTCCTATTACCATCAACCTTAGACGCACAGTTTGGGACCCCCTACCCGAGATCCGCCGGTTATGACACCGACATTGGTGCTTTCACTGAGAGTTCCACTGTGCCGTCGTTGCAGAGGTTGATGGCTCGACTTATCGTCAAGGAAAATATTACCTCCGAAGGAGCTCTGGCCTCGGGCCAAACCCTCCGGATGGGCAATTTTACCATGATCGCCCGCTCGGCCTCTGAGCTAGAGAGGATGACCTCTCGAGCCATCGAAAAACGCATCTGCGTTGATTCTGAATACGCCAAATGGATGGATCCGACGGAGTTATCTTCTTTGAATGAACTCCTAGATCGCATTAACACCTTGGGAGTCGCTACAGACTACGATCGAATAGGGCTTAAACCCGACCAGAGAGAGTTTAATTCTCCACCGATCACCCACCAGATAGTGGTAGTCGAGGAGCAAGATAACCCTTCCTCTATATTGAGGATGAATTATGTTCAGATCTCCAACCTCGAGAAGCCGGACACCTACCGGCAGAAGGACACGCCTTGCCCTCCGAAGTTAGAGTCGGACGGTAGGCTTCAAAAATCATAAGACACTCCGGAGCCCGGACTGTTCAGTCTGAAAAAACCTCAGACTTCGGATCATCGATCGGGTCCGGCTTCAGATCCAATTCCACCCACCCACCCAGACATAAGTGCTCTCACGAGCACAAAACAGCAGTCTCGAGAAACGGTCCACCACTTCTGGGCCAGATTTCTCCTTGTCAAGGACAAGGTCAAGGATTGCTGTGACGAGGACGCGATATGAGCGTTCTGTAATAACTGCACGAACGAAGGACTCCTCAACGCCATTAATCGCCGCCGCATAATACACTTCGATGACTTGGCAACTATTGTACAGAAGTACAACGCAATGGAGAGCGCCTAGAGAGATCACACAGTTTGGGAGCTATCGGCCCCAATTCAACCACTGGTCCAGACAAAAGGGTGCACCCCTATAATGCGCCCAGACCAATAGCCAAGAAATACAAACCCATTACGCGGCGTGAAACCGTTCTGGAGGGATGGCTTGATGGCCCCTGCAAAATACACACCACACCGGATACTATGCCAACCCACAGCCTTAGAGCATGTTGGATACTCCGGCAGGTAGCCAAAAACGGCGAGGACATCCTCACCAAGGACATCCCGGAGAAACACCCTCCAGAAGATGACGAACCCAGTGTACTGACAGTCTTTGAAACATTCACCTCAAACAATAGGCGCAGAAGGGCACTCCGCGAACTCGCCGAAGTCTGCCAGATCGTAACAATAAACCCCTGGATCGACACAGTGATAACCTTTAACGCTGGTGACGAACCAAAACACAGGACAGTCTGAGCACCAGCCGCCTTGGTCCTTAGCCCAATTGTGGATGGCTTTTAGCTCACCAAGGTTCTCATGGACGGCGGCAGCGGACTAAACCTCATCTATGAGGATACTATACGAAAGATGGAAATAGACAGGAGCTGCATTGAGCAAAGCAGCACGACCTTCTGAGGAGTCCTTCCCAGTCGGGAGGCATGGTGTGCGGGGAAATCACACTCGAGGTGGTATTCGGCATGCCGGAGAACTATCGGTCCGAAGAAATAACCTTCCAGGTGGGCCCCTTCAACAGAGGATATCACACCCTCTTGGGGCGAGATGCATTCACGTGCTTTCACACATTACCCCATTACGGGTACATGAAGCTTAAGATGCCCGGGCCCAACGGCATAATCACTCCAGTTAGTGATCCGGACATAGCGCTCCGCGCCGAGAATAAAACCGCGTCCCTGGCCCTTGAGGCATTATCTGAAGCCCTTGCGGCCAAAGAATTAAACGCGCTGCGCTCCACGGTGGACAGAGGTGATGTGGTCCTAGACAAACGACCCAAGTCCACCTCATTCAAGCGGGCAGAAGAAATAGTCAAATTCCAAGTGCACCCAACGGGCCCCAAGAAGACAACATCCATAGGGGCACAACTAGACCCAACGGTTGACACCGCTCTACGAAAGTTCCTGCGCGAGAATTGGGATATATTCGCCTGGCACCCTTCTGATATGCCAGGAATCCCACGCGAGTTGGCTGAACAGAGCCTCAATATATTGAAGGGACACAAACCGGTCATGCAAACACTGCGGCGCTTCTCCGAACCCAAACACCAAGCTATGGGGGAAGAGCTAGCCAAGCTAATCGAGGCTGAATTCATTAGAGAAATAAACTGGACTGGCTGGCAAATTTGGTGATGGTACCAAAGAAGGACAAATCCTGGCGCCTGTGTGTCGATTTTAAAGACCTCAACAAGGCATGCCCCAAGGATCTCTTCCCCCTCCCACGCATCGATCAAATCATTGACGCCACCGCAGGACATGACTCACTGTGTTTTCTTGACGCATATTCCGGATACCATCAAATCAAAATCAAGGAATCCGATCAAGCTGCAACGGCATTCATCACCCCATATGTGCCATTCTGCTTCAACACTATGCCCTTGGGGCTCAAGAACACTAGCGCCACATACCAATGCATGATTCAAACATGCCTGGAGAAACAGATCGGCAAGACAGTTGAAGCTTACGTGGACGACGTCGTCATCAAAACTAGGCACGTCGACACACTAATAGACGATTTACGTCTCACATTCGACAACCTCCGCGTGTGTGACATTAAGCTCAATCCAGAGAAGTGCGTTTTTGGCGTCCCTGCTGGAAAACTGCTGGGCTTCATTGTTTCCAATAGAGGAATTGAAGCAAACACAGCCAAAATCCAAGGTTTGTCACAATTGGCTAAGCTAACATACCTTAAACAAGTTCAAAAGCTCGCGGGTTGCATAGCAGCTCTAAGCCACTTTATCTCCAGATTGGGAGAAAAGGCACTGCCACTCCTATCGCCTTCTACGGCGAACAGACCACTTCGAGTGGATGGACGCGGCAACAGCCGGACTGGAGGAAATAAAAACCCTTCTTGCGAGCAATCCAATCCTGGCCACACCAAACACCGGTGAACCGATGTTATTTTACATATCGCCAACACTTCAGGTGGTGAGCGCCGTACTCGTCGTTGAACGAGAACATGACGGACATAAATTCCCGCTTCAGAAGCCAGTATACTAGGTATCTACTGTCCTTACACCATGCAAATCCGGTACCCTTATTATCAAAAGATAGCATACGCGGTCTTCATGGCATCTCAAAGCTCCGTCACTACTTCCAGGAGTGTTCAATCACAGTGGCCTCTGAAGTACCACTCAATGACATTATAAACAACCGCGATGCTACGGGCCGGATTGCCAAATGGGCCATCGTGCTACATATAAGCCACATCGGGCTATCAAATCCCAAGTACTGGCCGACTTCGTCGCCGAATGGACAGAGGCCGAACTCCCTAAAGAGTACGGCACATACTCCAATTGGGTCATGTATTTGGACGGCTCCAAAATGCAGGCAGGGTTAGGAGCAGACGTCGTTTTAACATCCCCTACTGGAGACGTCGTCCAGTACGTTCTCCTAATACTATACACAGACTCCAATAACACATCCGAATAGGAGGCCTTATTGCATGGTCTCTGGATGGCTGTCTCCATGGGCATACAATGCCTAGAAGTACATGGGGACTCAAACCTTGCAATATCTCAAATAAATGGAGATTTCGACGCCAAAGATCTGAAGATGGCAGTTGTAACGCCCACGATGCGGCTATATCTCCCATGTGTCGAAGCACGACTTAGAGGCATAACCGCATTGAAGGCAATGCCGCAAGAGAGGTAATATTCACATAACCCATGTAAAAGAATGAGGGAAAGATATACATAGTTGGCTTACAATCACCACTTCACACAATACATGAATAAAGCATTACAACATCCAGATACAAACAAGGTCCGACTACGGAACCAAAGGAAAGAAGACTACCCCTAATGCTACAGATCCCCGATCGACCTCAACTGGGCTCCCCTACTGATCAACAGAAACGAAACAACACGATGAACAAGATCTTCTTCGAGCTCCTCCATGAGCTCAGTTGCGTCACCTGGACGATATCATCGGCACCTGCATGGTTTTGGAAGTAACTATGAGTCAAGGGGACTCAACAATCTCACACCCTCGCGATCAAGACTATTTAAGCTTATGGGTAGGTAAAAGGTATATGGTGGCTAACATACGCAAATGAGGTCGAGAAGAGAAGGCAAAGCACGGTCGAGAAACTATGATCATGAAGTGATCCTAGAACAACCTACGCCAAACATAACTCCAACACCGTGTTCGCTTCCCAGACCCTGCCGAGAAGAGACCGTCACGGTAACACACGCGGTTGATGCATTGTAATTAAGTTAAGTGTCAAGTTCTCTACAACCGGACATTAACAAATTCCCATCTTCCCATAACCACGGGCATGGCTTTCGAAAGTTCAAATCCCTGCAGGGGTGTCCCAACATAGCCCATCACAAGCTCTCACAGTCAACGAAGGATATTCCTTCTCCCAAGACAACCCGATCAGACTCGGAATCCCGGTTACAAGACATTTCGACAATGGTAAAACAAGACCAGCAAAGCCACCCAGATGTGCCGACAATTCCCGATAGGAGCTGCACATATCTCGTTCTCAGGGCACACCGGATGAGCAAGACGTCGGGTTAGCATAAACCCTGGTTGCCCAGGGGGCGCCGGACATCGCTCAGGTTGGACCAACACTTAGAGAAGCACTGGCCCGGGGGGGTTAAAATAAAGATGGCCCTTGGGTTGGACGACCCAAGGGAAAGAAAAGCTAGGTGACAAATGGTAAAACCACTGTTGGGCCTTGCTGGAGGAGTTTTATTCAAGGCAAACTGTCAAGGGGTTCCCATTAGAAGCCAACCGTGTAAGGAACGCAAAATCAAGGAACATAACACCGGTATGACGGAAACTAGGGCGGCAAGAGTGGAACAAAAGACCAAGCATAAGGCCTAGCCTTCCACCCTTTACCAAGTATATAGAAGCATTAATTAAATAAGAGATATTGTGATATCCCAACAATAAACATGTTCCAGCAAGGAACAAACTCCGATCTTCACCTGCAACTAACAACGCTATAAGAGGGGCTAAGCAAAGCGGTAACATAGCCAAACAACGGTTTGCTAGGACAAGGTGAGTTAGAGGCTTGGCTAAGCAATATGGGAGGCATGATAAGCAAGTGGTAGGTATCACAGCATAGGCATAGCAAAAGAGCGAGCAACTAGCAGGCAAAGATAGAAGAGATTTCCAGGGTATTGTCATCTTGCCTGCAAAGTTCTCCGAGAAGACGAAAGCTTGAACCTCGTAAGAATACTCAACAGGTTCCTCAAACACGAACTCGTCTCTCGGCTCTACCCAAATAAAGAACACAAGCAAAGGGAGAAAAAATCAACCACGTGCAATGCACAAACAACATGATGCAAAACAAGGCATGATATGTTGGATGTGATATGCGATGCATATGCATGATTCGGAAAGGAATGATTGAACCTGGCCTCAACTTGGAAATCCAAGAGCACCACTGGAAAGAGGAGGTGATTTCGGTCAAAATCGATATAAAGATCACCGGAATCGGATGCACGGTTTGGAAATGACAAGCGAAACAAATATGGCAACGGTCTGCGATTAACAGCACCTGGCCATTTAAATGCATCAAGATGAATAAGCTACTACACTCAAATATAGCAACAAAATACATGGCACGGATCCACTCAAGATTCTTGACAAAAGATGAACACTGAGCTACGGCTAATTCACTCAATAGCAGGTTCAAACAAGCATGGCAAAAGTGCAAATGATAACATGTTACAGACTTAGTGAAAATAACAACAAGTCTGGAATTTAACATCAGGAAGCAATGTTTAGAGCACGATAACTACATGCTACAGGAACATATCATGGCAAAGCAAGGCATGGCATGAAGATACTCAAAGCATACAACAAAAGTCCCTTACTGACCACATGCCAAAAGGGATCAGAAAATACAGTTGCAACCACATGAACATAGCAATTAACGTTAACAGATTCAGACTTTGTGAAAAACTGGAACATGGCAAAAAATATATCAAGTAGGCATGTTTACGAGCTCGATGCACTCACCACGAGGCATAGCATGACAAACTAAGCATACACCCAGCAAGTAGACATGGCATAGAAGCTAAACATGGCAAGAACAACAACATAGCATGCATGGATCAACAACAACATGCTCGGCAAAATTGCTGAACATGTTAACAATCTGCCAGGAGCATCTTATAGCAAAAGTAGAGCTCGATTGAGTCAAGCTAGGGTGCTACATAATTGCAAACAAAGACATGGATGTATAGAGCACCACAATATCTACAAAACATCCTTACTGATCATGCTCAAAAGATGCACGGACCACTCGGAAACAACATGAACATATGGCAAAAAATAATAACAGGACAATGACTTAGAATATTTCTAAGTCCCTGAAATCAACAACATTAAGTAAGCTACTTTTCATGCTTGTGCTAGTCACCACAGAGATCACAAAAATACGTGGCATACACCCTTGTAAAGATGGCATGGCATACTTCAAAACACATGTAGAGCTCAAGTTCATAACATGCACACATTAATCATGGAAAAAATGATAAAATTGCATATGCTGATACGGATCAGAAACTAACATCACATAGCCCTCTTCCAACAGCATTTCGGGCATCAAGATGAGCTCAAATGAAAATGATGCAATGAGATGAAATGGAGTACTTGTTGAGACGAACATTTCGATATGCTACACGCATGCATCGGAGCAACAGTGATGAAGTTATGATGCGATGAAAGTGGCATGAAAATACTGGGATCTGGGGACTTAGAGATATTTCGACCTCAGAGAGGGTGGACATGTCCGGTCCAGGGCGGACACGTCCGACGTGGCCGGGTCGTCTTCCACCTCCAGGAGGTCAACGGCGGGGTCGGCGAAGGAGGAGTCTCCGTTCCGGCGTCGTTGGGGCGCGGGAGGAGCCGGAGGAGGCCGGGGATGGGCAGATCCGGCCGCGGGGCATCGATTCCCGGACGGATCTGGCCAGAGTTAGCGCGGATCGGCATTGGTAGGGGCGGCGGCGAGCTTCAAGCCATGGCGTCGCGGTGCCAGGGTAGACCGAGCGACGCTCCGGCGACGGCGGCGTCTCCTGCGGAGCTCGCCGGCAGGGGCGGCGCACTGGATCGGGACGAGGCACGAAGGCGGCGCGGCTTCCGGTGATGAAGGCGGCGGTGGCCGGCGTCTCTCCGGCCGGCGTCTCTCCGACGAAGTCTGGTGAGACTCCGGCGGGCGGCAAGCGGGGCGGACGTGAACGCCGACGAGGAGGCGAGGTGCTGCAGGGTGGGGCAGGTGCGGGCCGAGCGGTCAGGCTCGCGCGGGCCCGATCTGGGCTCCGCGGGCCGGCGGCGGGGCTGGAGGAGAGAGGGGCCGGAGTTGCTGACGTGCCGCGCTGTGGTTGGCTCCCGCGGGCGGCGCGGACATGTCCGTCGGCAGGGAAGAAATGTCCGTCGGCGCGCGGAGGAGGAGGTTAGGGTTTGCGCCGCGAATTTCGGAGGGGATCACATATATATAGGTAGAGGGAGCTATGAGAGTCCAAATAAGGTGCGGTTTTCGGCCACGCGATCATGATCGAACGTCCTAGAATATGGAAGGGGTTTTGGGACACTATGGAGGGGTGTTGGGCTGCAACACACACGAGGCCTTTTTGGTCCCTCGGTTAACCGTTGGAGTATCAAACGAAGTCCAAATGGCACAAAACTTGACAGGCGGTCTACCGGTAGCAAACCAAGGCTGCATGACAAGTCTCGGTCCAATCCGAAAACTTTTGACACCCACACACGAGAAGAGGTAGAAAGGGACACCAGAGGACATAGGAGCGCCGGAATGCAAAACGGACAACGGGGAAAAAGCTCGGATGCATGAGACGAACATGTATGCAAATGCGATGCACATGATGACACGATATGAAAAGCATGACACGGAAGACAATGACAAGGCAACAATAGCGAATAACTGGAAGACACCTGGCACATCGGTCTCGGGGCATCACAGAAGCGTATCGTAACGCTGTCATAAAAATGTTGGCCCGGTTCGAAGGGCTCTAGTTCCATCATGTGGCTCGAGAAAAGTAATCAAGCGGCGAATGTTCTTGGTCGTATCGGCGCTAAGCACGACCCCGTCCCACCTAATATTTTCCTGCAAAGGCTCTTTAAGCCATCAGTGGTGTGGCAGGGGGAAAACGGCAATACTAGTCCGGATCCAAACATAACCCCAGATCCTGGAAACACCGACGTCGTCGGGGGCTCAGCCACCGAAATAACACCGTCGGCGCATCTCATCATGGCAGTCATTCCCCATGGACTGAACCCTTCCTGGCCTACTATAACGCCTCGTATGTAACTTGCCATATTTGTATTCCAACTCTTGCCATTTTCGGCTCTAAGTTATGATATTCCCTCGTGGTTGGGTTTGTCTTCATTTTGCATTTTGTCCATGTCATGCATTTCATATCATGTCATGATGTGCATCGCATTTGCATACGTGTTCGTCTCATGCATCCGAGCATTTTCACCGTTGTCCGTTTTGCAATCCGACACTCCTATGTCCTCCGGCGCCCCCTTTTGCCTCTTTTCGTGTGCGGGTGTTAGACCTTCTCGGAATGGACCGATATTTCCCAAGCGGCCTTGGTACACCACCGGTAGACCGCATGTCAAGTTTCGTGCCATTTGGAGTTCGTTTGATACTCCAACGGTTAACCGGGGAACCGTAAAGGCCTCGTGTGTGTTGCAGCCCAACACCCCTCCAAAGTGGCCCAAAACCCATCCAAACCCCTCCATCCTCTCGGCCGTTCGATCACGATCGCGTGGCCGAAAATCTCACCTCATTTGGACTCTCCTAACTCCCTCTATCTATAAATAGGCCTCCTCCCTCAGAATTTTGCAGATAAACCCTAGCTATCCCTCTCCTCACGCCACCGGACGCTTCTCTCCACCGGCCGGACATGTCTGCTGCCCTCACCGCGCCACGTGTCGGCCCCTGATTGGGCGAGCTGTCGCACCCACTTCGCCGCACCCACGCCGGCCCACTTGGCCCATGCGGGGCCCCCGCGGCCCATCCTCCGCTCCGCTAGCTGCCCGACCCAGCGCCGCGCGCCGCTGCCTCCTTGCCCCACTCCGGCCACCGCCTCCGCCGCCGCTCCGCCGCCCGTGCCCGCCGACCGAGCCCGCGAGCTCCCCACTGACGCGCGCCAACCCCCTGCCACGGCAGCGACCGGATATGGCCCGGACCCGCCTTCTCCGGCGAGCTCAAGCTCCGGCCGTCGTCCCCTCCGTCTCCGGCTACTCCTCCGTCGATCCTCGGTTCATGCGCAGTTGTAATGCCCCGGATATAACTTTCCCAATTTGTACTCCAACTCTTGCCGTTTCCGGCGTTAAGTTATATTTATTTCTCGGGTTCGGGTCTTTGTCTCCGTTTGTTCTTTTCTCTGTCATGCATCTCATATCATCTCATCATGTGCATTGCAATTGCATACGTGTTCGTCTCATGCATTCGAGCATTTTCCCTGTTGTTCGTTTTGCATTCCGGCGCTTCGTTCTCCTCTGGTGGCCACTTCTAGCTTTCTTTCGTGTGTGGGGATTAAACATTTCCGGATTGGACCGAGACTTGCCAAGCGGCCTTGGTTTACTACCGGTAGACCGCCTGTCAAGTTTCGTATCATTTGGACTTCGTTTGATACTCCAACGGTTAACCGAGGGACCGAAAAGGCCTCGTGTGTGTTGCAGCCCAACACCCCTCCAATGTGGCCCAAAACCCACCAAACTCTGCTCCATGTCCTAGAGTGTTCGATCATCATCGCGTGGCCGAAAACCGCACCTCATTTGGACTCTCCTAGCTCCCCTTATGCCTATAAATACACCCCTCCGTTTTCGGATGTCCCCTCTCCCCGAAACCCTAAACATTCCCTCGCGCCGGCCGGACATTGTCCGAGCCGGCCGGACACTTCGCCGCCGCCACTCCCGCCTCGACACGTGGCAGCGCCACCTCGCCACCGCCGCCGGCCCGGGAGGCCCGATCCGGTCCCCCGCGAGCCCATCGCCTCCCACCGCGCGCCCGCGCCGTCTCCCTCCTCCGTTCCCGCGTCCGGTCGCCGGCGCTTCCCTCCACTCGACGCCGGCCGGCGACTGCCGCACCGCACCGCCTCTCCGACCGCCCGAGCCGCGCCGCCTCTCCGCCGCCTCGCGCCGCCGGCGTCCCTCGCCGCTGCCGCCGCGGAACACCACCGCCGCCGCCGCCCGCGTCTTCCCTCGCCGGATCCGGCCGGCCCCGGCCTCTCCCCTCCATCTCCGGCGATGAGGAGGGCTCCGACGAACCCCGATGAACAGTGTGCTACAGTAACCGCCTGGATCCAGATCCAGATCCGAAACCCTAACAGTTGACTTTTTCCCCTCTCCCCCTAATTTTTTATGCTAACTTTGACCTGCTATATCTCCGCATCCGTAGCTCCGATTTGGGCATATAGTATATCAAAATGTTCGTCTCGACGAGTAAATCATTTCATTCCATTGCATCATTTTCATTTGAGCTCATCTTGATGCCTGAAATGCTGTTAGAAGGAGGCTTCGTGAGTTAATTGTCAGATCTGCTAGTTCATCTTAGACTTTTGTCATTTTTGCCATGATTATTGTGTGCATGATATGCCTGTGAGTCCTTCATATGTTTTGTTAAGGATTTTTTATTCTTTCTAGAGGTGCAACCCATGCATTTTTAGGATGTGTGTGGTGACTTGTGCAAGCTTGCAAAGTGAGGCAACCGGTAGATAAGTTTTCAGGGACTTGGAAGTTTTCACTAAGTCTGGGATTATTTAGTTCATGATGCCATATGTTCAACTTGTTTCCTAGTGATCCGTGCCTATTTTGAGGATGATCAGTAAAGGAGTTTTGTTAATCATATTATGCTCTATCCATCCATGTCTTTGTTTGAAATTATGGAGCAACCTAGCTTGAGTCAATCGAGCTCTACTTTTGCTTCGTTGTGAATCTGGGCAGATCGTCAACTTGTTTGCGATTTTGCCGATGTTATTGTAGTTGATACGTGCATACTATGCCATTGTTCTTGCCATGTCTGGCTAGAATTTTGTGCCTTCTTAATGGATGTATGCTTGCCTTGCCATGACTGGCACCGTAGTGAGTGCATCGAGCTCGTTTACATGCCTTCGTGAGTTATATTTCAGCATGTCTCAGTTTTCTAAGTCTGAAAACTGATTGTGTTTTAGCTATATTCGTGTGCCCGTTAGTATATTTTGTGAACCCTTTTGGCCCTAGATCACTTTGGGTCTTTTGTTAAGATTGTTGAGTAGCTCCATGCCATGTTCTTAATTGTCTTAAGCAGGTCATGTATCATGTTGTTTTGCTGCTCCGAAGAGGGCTTCGTGATCTGAGATTTCAGACAAGTGTTAATTTCACAAAGTCTGAAATCTGTTTTGCATTTGCGTTTTTGCCATGCTTGTTTGAACCTCCTAATGGATGATTTGGCCGTAGCTCAGTGCTAGACTTTTGTTAAGCATCTTGTGTGCATCCCTGCCATATATTTTGTTGTCATGTTTGGGTGCTGTAGCATGTTCACCTCATTGCATTTAGATGCCTACTTGCTGTAAATCGCAGACCGGTGTCATTCATAAAACGCTTGCCTTTTCCAAACCGTAACTCCGATTCCGATGATCTTTATATTGTTTTCAAGCGATTTCATCTCATATTTCCAGTGGCACCCTTGGAATTCCAAGTTGAGGCCAGGTTCATACATTTCCTGTAATATCTTGCATTTTGCATCCCGCATCGCATCCCACATAGCATATCATCATTGCATCGTATCGCTTGATCCTTGCACGTGGTTGATTGTATCCTTGTTGCTTGTTTGTCTTGTTTGGGTAGAGCCGGGAGACGATTTCGCTAACGAGGAGCCCGTTGAGTTTGCTTTTGAGGATCCAGTCAACTCTGACAACTGTGCAGGCAAGATGATCATACCCTCAAAATCACTACTATCTTTGCTATGCTAGTTTGCTCGCTCTTTTGCTGTACCAATGCTACGACGCCTACCTTTTGCTTGTCAGCCTCCCAAATTGCCATGTCAAACCTCTAACCCACCATTGTCCTAGCAAACCGTTGATTGGCTATGTTACCGCTTTGCTCAGCCCCTCTTATAGCGTTGCTAGTTGTAGGTGAAGATTGGAGGCCGTTCCTTGTTGGAACATCTTTTATCTACTTGTTGGGATATCATTATATTGCCATGTTATCTTAATGCATCTATATACTTGGTGAAGGGTGGAAGGCTCGGCCTCTCGCCTAGTGTTTTGTTCCACTCTTACCGCCCTAGTTTCCGTCATATCGGTGTTATGTTCCCGGATTTTGTGTTCCTTACGCGGTTGGGTTATAATGGGAACCCCTTGATAGTTCGCCTTGTTTAAAGCTTTTCCAGCAATGCCCAACCTTGGTCTTACCATTTGCCACCTAGCCTCTTTTTCCCTCGGGTTTCCGGAGCCCGCGGGTCATCTTATTTAAACCCCCTCGGACCAGTGCTCCTCTGAGTGTTGGTCCAAACTAGAGTCCTGTGCAGCGCCCCCTCGGGGAAACTCGAGGTTTGGTTTTAGTTGTATGGAGCGCTCATCTGAGTGTGCCCTGAGAAAGAGATATGTGCAGCTCCTATCGGGATTTTTCGGCACATTCGGGCGGTGTTGCTGGTCTTGTTTTAACCTGTCGAAGTGTCTTGAGTTACCGAGATACCGAGTCTGATCAGAACGTCTTGGGAGGAGGTCTATTCCTTCGTTGACCGTGAGAGCTTGTCATGGGCTAAGTTGGGACTCCCCTGCAGGGTCTGAACTTTCGAAAGCCGTGCCCGCGGTTATGGGCAGATGGGAATTTGTTAATGTCTGGTTGTAGATAACTTGAACCTTAATTAATTAAAATGAATCAACTGAGTGTGTTACCGTGATGGCCTCTTCTCGGCGGAGTCCGGGAAGTGGACACGGTGTTGGAGTAATGTTTGCGCAGGTTGCTCTCTAGTTTCTCGCTCGCGCTTTGCCTCCTCTTCTCGCTCTCTTTTGCGTATAAGTTAGCCACCATATATGCTAGTCGCTTGCTGCAGCTCGACATATATTTGCCTATCCTTCCTCTAAGCTTAAATAGTTTTGATCGCGAGGGTGCGAGATTGCTGAGTCCCTGTGGCTCACAGATTCCTACTATACCAGATGCAGGTCCAGGTGATTCCGCTCCAGGTGACGATTATGAGCTCAAGTGGGAGTTTGACGAAGACTCTCAACGATACTACGTTTCCTTTCCCGATGATCAGTAGTGGTGCCTAGTTGGGGGTGATTGGGACCGTTGTTGCATGTTGGGTTTTCTTCTATTTTGGCGCCGTAGTCGGGCCATGAGTGTGTAACGCCCTCGATGCGGCTATATCTCCCACGTGTCGAAGCACGACTTAGAGGCATAACCGCATTGAAAGCAATGTCGCAAGTGAGGTAATCTTTACACAACCCATGTAATAAAATAGGGGAAGAAGTTACATAGTTGGCTTACAATCGCCACTTCACACAATTACATGAATAAAGCATTACATCATCCAAATACAATCAAGGTCCGACTACAGAATCAAAATAAAAGAAGAACCCCAAATGCGACAAAGGTCCCCGATCGACCCCAACTGGGCTCCACTACTGATCAACTAGAACGAAACAACACAAAGGACAAGGTCTTCATCGAGCTCCTCCTGAGCTGGGTTGCGTCATTGGCATGGACTCATCGGCACCTGCAAACTGGTGTTGGAAGTATCTGTGAGCCACGGGGACTCAGCAATCTCGCACCCTTGCGATCAAGACTATTTAAGCTTATGGGTAAGGTAAAGGTATGAGGTGGAGCTGCAGCAAGCGACTAGCATATATGGTGGCTAACATACGCAAATGAGAGCGAGAAGAGAAGGCAAGCACGGTCGAGAAAGTATGATCAAGAAGTGATCCTATAACAACCTACGTCAAGCATAACTCCAACAACCGTGTTCACTTCCCGGACTCCGCCGGAAAGAGACCATCACGGTTACACACGCGGTTGATTCATTTTAGTTAAGGTCAAGTTCAGGTTTTCTACAATCGGGCATTAACAAATTCCCATCTGCCCATAACCGCGGGCACGGCTTTCGAAAGTTCAAATCCCTGCAGGGGTGTCCCAACTTAGCCCATGACAAGCTCTCACGGTCAACGAAGGAATAGACCTCCACCCGAGACATTCCGATCAGACTCGGTATCCCGGTACAACAAGACATTTCGACAGGGTAAAACTAAACCAGCAACACCGCCCGAATGTGCCGACAAATCCCGATAGGACCTGCACATATCTCTTTCTCAGGGCACACTCAGATGAGACTAGCTACGAGTAAAACCAACCCTCAAGTTTCCCTGAGGTGGCCCCGCAGGCAGCTCAGTTCGGACCAACACTCAGAGGAGCACTGGCACGGGGGGGGGGGGGTAAAATAAGGATGACCCTCGGGCTGGCCGACCCAAGGGAAAGAAAAGGCTAGGTGGCGAATGGTAAAACCAATGTTGGGCATTGCTGGAAGAGCTTTACTTAAGGCGAACTGTCAAGGGGTTCCCATAATAGCCCAACCGCGTAAGGGATGCAAAAATCCGGGAACATAACACCGATATGACGGAAACTAGGCTGGCAAGAGTGGAACAAAACACCAGGCATAAGGCCGAGCCTTCCACCCTTTACCAAGTATATAGATGCATTAATTAAATAAGATATATAGTGATATTCCAACAAGTAAACATGTTCCAACAAAGAACAACATTTCCGTGTTACAACAAGGAACAAACTTCAATCTTCACCTGCAACTAACAACGCTATAAGAGGGGCTGAGCAAAGCGGTAACATAGCCAATCAACGGTTAGCTAGGACAAGGTGGGTTAGAGGCTTGGTTCAACAATATAGGAGGCATGATAAGCAAGCAAAGACAGTAGTGATTTCGAGGGTATGATCATCTTGCCTGAAATCCCGCAAGGAAGAAGAACGAGTCCATGAAGAAGATAAACGGACATAGTCGAACGGGTCCTCACAAACACGACGTTACCGGAACCAACCCGAAGAAGCAACACCGGAAAAGAAGCACACAACATAGTAAACAACCACCACAACAACATGGCATGATGCACGGCAAGTATGATGCATGTCTGGTTTAAATATGCATGGCATGGCAAAGTGCACAAACAATCCTACAGATTAAGTGGAGCTCAATATGCAACTCCGTTGCATATTGACGAAACACCACATACAAGTAATTTAGTTTGATCTCGTTTATGTACCCAACAATATTAAATGTTGATTAACAGGGCAAGAGGTGAAGCAAAGTAAAACTACCTATCTAGGCAAGTTTAAATGAGGCCGGAACGCCGAACAACAATTCCAGTAAATCCCCATATGCATTACTCAATTTGGTGCTACAACAATTTAAACCATTTAAATGTTATTATCATGATGCGAATGACATGAGCAAGTTTTGTGCAATATTTATGAAAATGTCGGCATGTTATAAGATATGGGGCGTTTCGTCATCGTGGTGGAAAGAAAGGGTGCCACGGTGACGGTAACGACAACGGTGCCACGGCAGCGTTTCGGTTCCGGTAACTCGATTGAGATACCGATGCAAAGGAGAAGTAAGCGTATGCGTCCAAAAGATGGCGGGGCACTCCCGGATACCGGGTGTCCCACGAGTTGGCGACAAGGAAACGAGTGACAATCTGGACACGGTGCAAACATGAGCATCCCAAACATCACAAGCATTCGTAACACGGACGTCGTCTCGGGTTATACCTTCGGAGTGTGCAAACGGGACGGTTCTCGATCGGTGCCAAGTAGAGGAAGTAGACGTTCTCGGGACGTTCGTAGTGGAAGTAGTGGAAGTAGACGTTCACGAGTCAAAGAGGAAGTAGACGTTCATGTTCGAGGAGCGGTAGGGGTACACGGTCGTCATCGAACTTGGCGTCACATCGCGTAGTCGTACACATTCCGTAGATGTTCATGTCATCGGTGTCGTGGTACTTGGGGTCTTCGGACTTTCCGGTCCCGTTCTTGCGACGGCGGTAGTGGTACTTGGCAAAATGCACGTCGACGGTAGTTGTTCTCGGTTCGTCGTGGTACTCGGCGATTTCGGAGACAGCGGAAGACGAACTTGGCTGTACTCGTTGACCTAGTACTTGGCGTTGTTTCCGGTTCGGTGATCGTTTAGGCGTCGGGCGTCTAGGTCTCCGGCCGTAGTGGTACTTGGTGAATTCCGAAATTGTCTTGGCGTCTTCGCGCGTAGGGGTACTTGCAAAGAGGTACTCGGCGATCGTCGTGTAGATGTTCACGTGTCTTCGGCGACATCAGGATGCATCTTGGCGGTCTCGTCTCGGTGTAGATGTACATGGTAAATGTAGTGGTACTCGGCAACTTGTCGAACCCGAGTGACTGTAACTGTTCTCGCGGACGAAGCCGGGAGGCGAAGGCAAAGCAATGCGGCGGCGGCCTGTGCTAATCGGTGAAGCAGCAGCAGAAGACGAAGGTGGTGTTCAGCGGCAGGTGCTCGAGGCGAGAGGAGTAGAGGAACGAGGCGGGGTCGGCCCTGGCGTCACTTGACCAGGAAGATGGCGGAGGGACGCAGGATCCCACCGGCGACGGCCTTGAGACGACGACGCCATGGGTTCCCTGGACGGCATCCACGGGAGTTGCAGAGAGGCGAGGTGGAAGGAGACTCGGTCGGCGCGGCGGCAGGCTTGGGCTCGCCGGCCGGCAGGGCGCCATGGCGAGGAGGCGGCGATGCGAGGCGCTGCTCTTGGCGTGGAGCGGCACGCCTGCTGTTCCCTGGAGAGGCGGAGCGACGGGGACCGGCGAAGTGGCGTCCCAGCGGCCGTGCTCGTGGGGATGAGGTCGGAGGAGGGCCGGCAGGGGCGCGGGCAGGTCGTCTCCAGGCGGAGCTCGAGCTCCCGGCGAGAAAGACGAACGGGGAGGAGGAGAGATGGGGATCGGGAGAGGGTGAAAGCGAGAGAGATGGGGATCGGGAGATGGGGTCGTTCTGGAGGCGCGAGGGGAGAGGGAGTCTGCGAGGGGATCGGGCTAGGGTTCGGTCGAGGGTTAGGAGGGATTGGTGGGGGCGGCTGGGCCTTGGCCTTGGGCCGGCGCGGGAGGTTGGGAGGCTCAGGCTGTTGGGCTCCTTCTCTCTCTCTCTCTCTCTCTCTCTTCAAATCTCTACCAAAAACAGAAAAGCAAAGAAAGAAAAGGAGAGAAAAGAAATGAGTGGACAAGAATTTGGGCATGGGGATTATTTTCCCGGACTCACAAAAATGAGCTTGACCCAAGAAAAATGGAGTGGGCAAGATTGCAAGAATTAAATTCAAAGTCATTTGAATTTAATTTAAAAGGTTTGAACAAGGACTAGGATTTAGAAGAGTCCAAAAATGTTGAGAATTTAGGAGGAGCCTCGATAAATGGGAAAAGAAATGTTGGCAAAGTTTGGGGACCAAACTTGAAGTAGAAAGGGAGTGGGGATTTTTCAAGTGTGTTTTGGTTAATTCCAAAAGAATGGAATATTTTTATTATAGCTCTCTAATAATATTGAGAGGCTTCAATATGTTATAAAGAGATATCACAAGTGAATTCCCTCGATTTAAATGGATCAAAGATCCATGCCATTTATTTAGTTGAGATGCAAAAGATTTATGAGATGATGGCATGATGACATGATGCAATGCACATGATGCAAAGATAAAATGCAACGGACCAAACCAACTCACATGACGAAAAACCCGGAAACCCTGGAAGGCATCTGAAGCTCCGGTCTTGGGGCGTTACAGAGTGTTTTGGATGATGTAATGTTATTTATGTACTTGATTGACGTGGCGAGTGTAAGCCAACTACGTTCTCCCCTTTATTATTCATATTACATGGGATGTTGTGAAGATTGCCTAACTTGCGACATATGCCTTCAATGCGATTATGTCTCTAAGTCGTGCCTCGACACGTGGGAGCTATAGTCGCATCGAGGGTGTTACAGCAGTGCTATAGTAAACCCTAGGTTGACCTCTCCTTTTCCACGAAGTCCCCTTTTCTGGCTATTTTTATGCTCCATTCATCATGCTATAACTCTGTGCTCGGTGGTCCGTTTTGTGCATGTGAGATATCAAACTGTTCATCTGGATGTCCTCTCCATTTTGTTCCATTGCACCATGCTTGTTTGACTCCATATTGATGCCCAAATGATTGATGCAAGAGTGCTATAAAATGTTATTTTCTGTTTCTTAACATATTATGAGCATTTGTCATTTTTGCCATGATTATTGTGTGCTTCCTATGGCTATGAGCTCTACATGTGTTTTGGGCTATGCCATGCCATCTTTACAGGGGTGTATGCCATGTATTTTTGTGATCAATGTGGTTACTAGCACATGCATGCAAAGTAGCTCTCGTGATGTTGCTGTTTTCAGGGACTTAGAATTTCATGAAGTCATTTCCCTGTTGTTATTTTTATACCATGTATTCATGTTGCTACAGAGTGATCCTTGCCTCTTTTGAGTGTGTTCACTAAGGATTATTTGGACATATGGTTATGCTCTATCCATCCATGTCCTTGTTTGCATTTATGGAGTACCATAGCATTACTCAATCATGCTCTACTTTTGCTATAAAATGTTCCTGGCAGATTGTTTACGTGTTAATCAATTTTGTCAAGGTTGTTGTAGTTGATCTGTGCATGCTATGAGATGGATCTTTCCATGCTTAGATTCTTGAACATTTCTTCTTGCTGGGTGTATGCTTAGCTTGTCATGAAATGCCTTGTGTTGAGTGCATCGATCTCGCAAAGAGGCCTTCGTAACTCTGTTTTTGCCATGTCCAGTTTTCTGCTAAGTCTGAGTCTGTTAACAAAACTTCCTATGTTTACATGGGTGCCATCATATCTTCTGATCCTTTTTGGCTTATGGTCAGTAAGGGACTTTTGTTATATGCTTTGAGTAGATTCATTCCATGCCATTGTTTGCTATGATCTGATCCTGTAGCATGTTGTTATCTTGCTCAAAACATTGCTTCCTGGTGTTAATTCCTGACATGTTAGTATTTTCACTAAGTTTGTGAAGCTGATATCGTTTGCACTTTTGCCATGCTTGTTTTAACCTGCTATTGTGTGATTTAGCCATACCTCGGTGTTCATCTTTTTTCAAGCATCTTGTGTAAATCACTGCCATGTACTTTGTTGCTATGTCAGAGTGCAGTAGGTTGGTTTCGTGTTGCATTCTAGATGGCATCATGCTGTTAATCGCAGAATAGTGCCATATTGTTTTGCTTTCCATTTGCAAACCGTGCACCCGATTCCGGTGATCTTTATATCGATTTCGACCGAAATCAACTCATCTTTCCAGAGGCGCACTTGGTTTGCCAAGTTGAGGCCTGGTTCAATCTTTTCCTTCCGGAGCATGCATACGCATTGCATATTGCATCCCACATATCATGCCATGTTTTGCATCATGTTGCTTGCGCATTGCACCATGGTTGATTGTGGTTTATTTTGCTTGTGTTCTTGCCTTGGGTAGAGCCAGGAGACAAGTACGTGATCGAGGAACGCGTTGAGTACGTTTACGAGGATCAAGCTTACGTCAACTCGGAGAACTTTGCAGGCAAGATGACCGTACCCTCGAAATCACTTCTATCTTTGCTTCCTAGTTGCCCGCTCTATTGCTATGTCGTGATACCTACCACCTGCTTTATCATGCCTCCCATATTGCCATGGCAAACCTCTAACCCACCTTGTCCTAGCAAACCGTTGTCAGGCTATGTTACCGCTTTGCTCAGCCCTCTTATAGCGTTGTTAGTTGCAGGTGAAGATTGGAGTTTGTTCCTTGTTGGAACATGTTTATTGTTGGGATATCATTATTATATATTATTTACTTTAATGCACCTATATACTTGGTAAAGGGTGGAAGGCTCGGCCTTATGCCTGGTGTTTTGTTCCACTCTTGCCGCCCTAGTTTCCGTCATATCGGTGTTATGTTCCTTGATTTTGTGTTCCTTACGCGGTTGGGTTATAATGGGAACCCCTTGACAGTTCGCCTTGAATAAAACTCCTCCAGCAATGCCCAAGCTTGGTTTTACCATTTGCCACCTAAGCCTTTTTCCCTTGGGTTCCGCAGACTCAAGGGTCATCTTTATTTTAAACCCCCGGGCCAGTGCTCCTCTGAGTGTTGGTCCAACTTGTCAGCCGCTGGTGGCCACCAGGGGCAACTCTGGGTTGGCCTACCGGAAGTTTGGACAATCCGGTGTGCCCTGAGAACAAGTTATGAGCAGCTCCTATCGGGATTTGTCGGCACATTGGGGTGGCTTTGCTGGTCTTGTTTTACCATTGTCGAGATGTCTTGTAACCGGGATTCCGAGTCTGATCGGGTCTTCCTGGGAGAAGGAATATCCTTCGTTGACCATGAGAGCTTGTGATGGGCTAAGTTGGGACACCCTTGCAGGGATTTGACCTTTCGAAAGCCGTGCCCGCGGTTATGGGCAGCTGGGAATTTGTTAATATCTGGTTGTAGAAAAGCTGACACTTAACTTAATTAAAATGAATCAACAGCGTGTGTAGCCGTGATGGTCTCTTTTCGGCGGAGTCCGGGAAGAGAACACGGTCTCATGTTATGCTTGAACGTAGGTTGTTCTAGGATCACTTCTTGATCATAGTTTACCGACCGTGCTTTTCTCCTCTTCTCGCTCTCATTTGCGTAAGGTAGCCTCCATATATGCTAGTGCTTGCTGCAGCTCCACCTCACTACTTCTCCTACCTATAAGCTTAAATAGTCTTGATCGCGAGGGTGTGAGATTGCTGAGTCCCCGTGACTCACCGATTACTTCCAAAACCAGATGCAGGTGCCGATGATGCCAGTCCAGGGGATGCGACCGAACTCAAGTGGGAGTTCGACGAGGATTTAGTGCGTTACTATGTTTCTTTTCCAGACGATCAGTAGTGGAGCCCAATTGGGGCGATCGGGGATCTTTTGCATTTGGGGTTGTCTTTATTTTGGTTCCGTAGTCGGACCTTGATTGTATTATGGATGATGTAATGCTAAATTTATGTATTATGTGAGGTGGCGATTGTAAGACAACTCTTTATCTCTATCCTATTCAGTACATGGGATGTGTAAAGATTACCCCTCTTGCGACATGCCTGCTATGCGGTTATGACTCTAAGTCATGCTCCGACACGTGCGAGATATAGCTGCATCGTGGGTGTTACAAGTTGGTAATCTGAGCCTTCCCCGACTTAGGAGCCCCCTGCTTGATCGAATCGCTGGCGTTGTTGAGTCTAGAAAAATGTTTTGGGTCTTATAGGATTATATATATATCGGAGAGTAGGATTCTTTTTACTTCCCAGTCCCTTCGCCGCTCTGGTGAGGCCTCCTGACGTAGAGTTTTGACTCTTCTCTTCTCAAATTTTCACTATTTTTTTAGAATCACACGGGTATCTTGGAATCATTTCGATGGTTTTGTCACGAGAACATTGTTCTTGGTGCCTCCTGATATTTAGGGGTTGTGGCAGTGTCCTGGGGAGTTGAGCTCCGAGGTGTTGTCGTCACAATTTTATCGTTGCAGTTCTGGAATACCTGAGTTTCGCTGACATAGAAAATCTCCTTTATGCAGTTGTTGGTGAGATAGCCTTGACGCCACCCAGTACTGGGCGGGAGTTCAGGAGTACTGCCATAACTTGTATAACAGATGCTTTTCGAAGGTTGAGGTAAATGATTTCCGAAGGTTTCTTGGTTATGTGTTGAAGGATGGATACTGCTGGATGTAGGATTTGCTAGTTTTGGGTGAGATATTATGCTTCCCCTGTATCCCCAACACCCAATTGCATAACCAGAAAGTTTCGGGAGTTTCATAGGTGGGAATTGATGTAGCTCTAGTATTTCTTTCCGCAGATAGTTGGTTTGTTATTGGGTAATCCTTACCAATTATTTCTTCATGTCCATACCTTGTTGTTTTATCCATCTACCTCTATCTAAGTGGCTTCTCAATTTATGGAAGTGTGATGATTTATTTTGGAATTCATTCGTTCATTTTTGTTCGAATGTTAAGGCTACATGTTGCAATGTCGATCCATTAATTCAGCTTGAATATATGTCTTTCAAGATGCTAACGGATGTCACCCTCTTCGGGATGGCTCCTCCAACGCGTCAGAATCCGAAACCATCGCCACCACCTCCACCTCCGGAGGCATGGCAAGCTGTGATGGCCGCCACCAACGCCAACACGCAGATGCTTTTGCAAATCTTGCAAGAGCTCAACAAAGGAAATCAAGGCCATGGCAACAATCAATCCCAGTTTGCTACCCTCAACCAGTTCCTCGCAAACCAGCCGAAGTCTTTCAGTAACTATGTTGAGGCCTTATCAGCATGACGTCCCTGATGAGAAGAGCATGATTTATCAATTCGTAGGTGGCCTCAGAGAAGATCTGCAACTAGCTCTCGTGCTTTTTGAGCTGAAACAGTATGATGACTTCTACAACATGGCACTAAAGCAAGAGGTTGCTCAGCTCAAGTGTGATGCTTCTAAGAAGAGAGTCGGGGATGCTACTCCTTCTTCTTCAACTCAAGTGGCAGCTAAGCAGCAAAAGTACTGGTTGCCTCCTCCTCCTCCGTTCCGTCAGCCTTATCAGCAGAAGAGTAAAGGTGGCAATGGATCTTCCCACCAACCCAACCCAGGCTTTCAAAACAAACTTCGTCTCATGCTCTAAGGTCAAGTGCTCTGTATCACCGTCCGCTCTCAAAGGTTACGTGCAACAAGTGTCAGCAGAAGGGTCACTACGCAAACAAATGCTTCAACCAAAGGATTCTTCCGCCTCATCCTCCTGTGAGATCTGCCAGCAATGCAGTGGTCAAGCATAATCCCATGTTTGCAAAGGTCAATATGATGAACGCAGCTCAGGCAGAGGACTCTTCAGAAGTGATCATGGGTAACCTTCCTGTTAATGATATTCCTGCAAAAGTTCTTTTTGACACTGGTGCATCACTTAGTTTCATCTCAAGACCATTTGCATCTAAGCATGAGTGGATTTTCCAAGATTTGCCTAGTCCGTTAGGAGTTGTCTCACCGGGTAAATGCTTGCACGCAAGCTACATGATTCCAGATGTTTCTATCAAGATGGGTGACTATAAGTTTCTGTCCTCTGCAATTGTTCTTGGTAACTCGGATATTGATCTCATTCTCGGCATGGACTAGCTTTCTAAGCACAAGGATCAACTTGATTATGCTGCCAGGCAGATTCAATTGACACACTCGTCTGAGGATGTGATCATCTATGCCACTCGTGACGATACCATTCAACTGTTTTCTCTCAATGAGAAGGGCGAGTTGAACGCCATCTCTCAGATTCCAGTCGTTTGTGAATATCAAGATGTCTTTCCATAAGAGCTTCTAGGAATGCCTCCTCACTGGCCAGTTGAATTAGTCATTGATCTTGAGCCTGGCATGGAACCTGTTTGCAAACGTCCAATCAAGCTTGGACCAGAAGAGTTGAAGGAGCTGAAGAAACAACTCGATATACAAGAGCATATGGGTCTGCTCCGACCAAGTTCTTCTCCTTGGGGTCGTGGTGTTCTTTTTGTCAAGAAGAAAGATGGCACAGGCCGACTTTGTGTCGACTACCGTCCATTGAACAAGAAGACCATAAAGAACAAGTACCCACTTCGCAAGATCAATGAGCTTTTCGAAAAACTCAAAGGTGCTCAAGTATTCTCCAAGCTTGACCTTCGTATGGGCTATCATCAGATTCGCATTCGTGAACAAGACATCCCCAAGACAGCATTCAGAACAAGCTATGATTCCTATGACTACACTGTCATGTCTTTCAGCCTTGTCAAATCTCCTCCAACTTTCCCTCGCACGATGAACTTCATCTTCAACCCCTACACAAATGATTTCATCTTGGTGTATCTCGATGATATTTTGGTCTTTTCCAAGAACAAGGAGGATCATGCCAAGCATTTCAGATTGGTGCTGGACAAACTCAGAGAACGTCAGTTCTATGCGAAGTTTTCAAAGTGCGAGTTTTGGCTCAATGAGGTTCTCTACCTTGGGCATATCATCTCCGCCAAGGGCATAGCTGTTAATCCTGAGAAGGTGTCTGCAATTGTGAATTGGGAACCGCCTCAGAATGTGAAGCAGCTCCGCAACTTTCTTGGGCTCGCAAGCTATTGTCGTAGATTTGTTGAGAATTTCTCTAAGATCGCGAAGCCTCTTTCCAACCTTATCCAGAAGTATGTGAAGTATGTCTGGACGCCTGAATGTGACATCGCTTTCAACACCCTCAATGAGAAGTTAGTCAAAGCTCCAGTTTCGACTCCTCCTGATGAATCCAAACCATTCGAGGTTTTCTATGATGATTCCCTTCAAGGTCTTGGTGCTGTGTTAATGCAAGAGAAGAAAGTTGTGCCCTATACCTCTCGCCAGTTGAAGCCCAACGAAAAGAACTACCCCACTCATGACCTCGAGTTAGCGGCAGTTCTCCATGCTCTTTTAACATGTAGACATCTCTTGTTGGGAAGGAAAGTGGACATATTCACTGATCATAAGAATCTCAAGTACATCTTCACTCAGCCCAACCTCAATGTAATACCCACGATGAGGCTATATCTCCCACGTGTCGGAGCACGACTTAGAGGCATAACCGCATTGTAGGCAATGTCACAAGAGGAGTAATCTTTACACATCCCATGTACTGAAAAAGAAAAGAGGTACATAGTTGGCTTACAATCGCCACTTCAAACAATACATAAATATAGCATTACAATCATCCAGATACAATCAAGGTCCGACTACGGTACCAAAATAAAGACAACCCCAAATTCATAATGTCCCCGATCGCCCCAACTGGGCTCCACTACTGATCGTCTGGAAAGGAAATGAAGTATCGTCCTAAGTCCTCATCGAACTCCCACTTGAGCTCAATCGCATCTCCGGGAATGGCATCATCGGTCCCTGCATCTGGTTTTGGAAGTAATCTGTGAGTCATGGGGACTCAGCAATCTCACACCCTCACGATCAAGACTATTTAAGCTTATAGGTAGGGTAAAAGGTATGAGGTGGAGCTGCAGCAAGCACTAGCATATATGGTGGCTAACATGCACAAATGAGAGCGAGAAGAGAAAAGCAAGGCATGGTCGAGAATCTATGATCAATAAGTGATCCTAGAACAACCTACGTTCAAGCATAACATGAGACCGTGTTCTCTTCCCGGACTCCGCCGAAAAGAGACCATCACGGCTACACACGCTGTTGATTCATTTTAGTTAAGTTTAGTTTCAGGTTTTCTACAACCGGACATTAACAAATTCCCATCTGCCCATAACCGCAGGCACGGCTTTTGAAAGTTCAAATCCCTGCAGGGGTGTCCCAACTTAGCCCATCACAAGTTCTCACGGTCAACAAAGGATATTCCTTCTCCCAGGACGACCCGATCAGACTCGGAATCCCGGTTACAAGACATCTCGACAATGGTAAACCAAGTCCAGCAAAGCCACCCGAATGTGCCGACAAATCCTGATAGGAGCCGCACATATCTCGTTCCCAGGGCACACCACATAAGCAATCCGTACAACTAAAACCAACCCTCGAGTTTCCCCGAGGTGGCGCTGCAAGGGGCTCTAGTTTGGACCAACACTCAGAGGAGCACTGGTCCGGGGGTTTAAAATAAAGATGACCCTTGAGTCCGCGAAACCCAAGGGAAAAGGCTAGATGGCAAATGACCCTTGCTGGAGGAGCTTTATTCAAGGCGAACTGTCAAGGGGTTCCCATTACAACCCAACCGCGTAAGGAACGCAAAATCATGGAACATAACACCAGTATGATGGAAATTAGGGCGGCAAGAGTGGAACAAAACACGAGGCATAAGGCTGAGCCTTCCACCCTTACCAAGTATATAGATGCATTAAAGTGGACAAGATATAATAATGATATCCCAACAATAAGCATGTTCCAACAAGGAACAAACTCCTATCTTCACCTGCAACTAGCAACGCTATAAGAGGGGCTGAGCAAAGCGGTAACATAGCCAAACAACGGTTTGCTAGGACAAGGTGCGTTAGAGGTTTGACATGGCAATATGGGAGGCATGATAAGCAAGTTGTAGGTATCGTAGCATAGGCATAACAACAGAGCGAGCAACTAGCAAGCAAAGATAGAAGTGATTTCGAGGGTATGGTCATCTTGCCTGCAAAGTTCTCCGAGTTGATGTAAGTTTGATCCTCGTAAGCGTACTCAACTTGTTCCTCGATCACGTACTTGTCTCCCGGCTCTACCCAAAGCAAGAACACAAGCAAAGGGAGACACAATCAATCACGGTGCAATCCGCAAGCAACATGATGCAAAACATGGCATGATATGAAGGATGTGATATGCAATGCATATGCGTGCTCCGGAAGGAAAAGATTGAATCAGGCCTCAACTTGGAAAACCAAGAGTGCCACTAGAAAGATGAGTTGATTTCGGTCGATATCGATATAAATATAACCGGAATCGGATGCACGCTTTGCAAATGGCAAGCAAAACAATAATGGCACAAAGCTACGATTAACAGCACGAGGCCATCTAAATGCATCAAGAAAAATGAGCTACTGCACTCTAACATAGCAAGAAAGCACATGGCAGTGATCCACTCAAGGTTCTTGACAAAAGATGAACACTGAGCTACAGCAAAATCACACAATAGCAGGTTCAAACAAGCATGGCAAAAGTGCAAAAGATAACAACATGACAAGATTTAACATCAGGAAGCAATGTTTACAGCAAGATAACAACATGCTAAAGGAAAATATCATGGAAAAGCAAGGCATGGCGTGAAGCTACTCAAAGCATATAACAAAAGTCCCTTAGTGACCATAAGCCAAAAGGGATCATAAAATACAATGGCACCCATGTAAACATAGCAAGTTTCATTAACAGATATAGACTTAGTAGAAAACTGGGCATGGCATAAAACAGAGTTACATAGGCATGTTTGCGAGCTTGATGCACTCACCACAATGCATTTCATGACAAGCTAAGTATACACCTAGCAAGTAGGCATGATAAATAAGCTAACCATGGCAAGAACACTCTCATAGCATGCATGGAACAACTACAACAACCTCAGCATAATTGATTAACACGTAAACAATCTGCCAGGAACATTTTATAGCAAAAGTAGAGCAAGATTGAGTCATGCTAGGGTTCTCCATAATTGCAAACAAAGACATGGATGGATAGAGCATAACAATATCTCAACATCATCCTTACTGAACATGCTCAAAAGAGGCATGGATCACTCTGTAGCAACAAGAACACATGGCATAAAAATATCATCAGGGAAATGCTTGAAAGTATTCTAAGTCCCTGAAATCAGCAGCATCACAAGAGCTACTTTGCATGCTTGTGCTAGTCACCACATTGATCACAAAAATACATGGCATACACCCCTGTAAAGATGGCATGGCATAGCCCAAAACACATGTAAGGCTCAAGTTCATAGGAGGCACACATTAAACATGGCAAAAATGACAAATGTCCAAAATCTGTTAAGAATCAGAACCTAACATTACATAGCACTCTTGTAACATCATTTAGGTCATCAAGATGAACTCAAATGAACATGGTGCAATGGAATGAAATGAAGTTCACATCCAGACGAATAATTTGATATGCTACACGCGCGAAACGGAGCTAAAGATGCAAAGTTATGATGCGATGAAAATAGCTAAAAACATTAGGGACTTGGGGGAGAAACGAGGTCAACCCCTAGGTTACTATAGCTAGATCCAGATCTGCACGTGAAATGAGGAGGAGCTCGAGCTTGCCGGAGCTTCTCGCTGGAGTTGGTACTGCAGCGGCCGGAGAGGAAGCGGTGGCGGCAGCCGGTCCTGGCGAGGGGGCCGGTGAGGTCACCGGAGACGACTGCAGCGGGCGGCGCGGCCGGGGCGCTCTGGGTGGAACGAAGAAAGGAGGCCGGCGATGGCCCGTGCGGCGACCGGCGATGGCGGGGCGGTGGCCGGCGACGAGCTGCGCGACGGGGCGGCGATCTGCGCGGCGGGGCGGCGATCTGCGCGGCGGGGCGGAGCGGTCGGGCGGCGGGGAAGCGACCGGGCCCTAGGGGGCCCGCGATGGGCCGAGCGGGCCGGCGGCGAAGTGGGCACATGCGCACTACTTGGCAGCCCCTGGTTGGTCCGGGCGGCGGAGCGGACGCGTCCGGCCGTCTCGGACGTGTCCGGTGGCGGCGGGAGGAAGAGGAGCTAGGGTTAGGGGTGGATTGTTCCGAGATTTTTGGTGGAGATGCCTATTTATACATAGGAGCTAGGAGGCTCCAAATTGAGCATGGTTTTCGGCCACACGATCATGATCGAACGACCGAGATGATGGAGGGGGTTTAGCTGGGCTTTGGGCCACTTTGGAGGGGTGTTGGGCTGAAACACACACGAGGCCTTTACGGTTCCTCGGTTAACCATTGAAGTATCAAACGAAGTCCAAATGGCACGAAACTTGATAGACGGTCTACCGGTAGTATACCAAGGCCGCTTGGCAATTCTCGGTCTAATCCGAGAACGTTTAACACCCACACACGGAAAAGAGGCAAAAGGGGACACCGGAGGACATAGGAGTGCCGGAATGCAAAACGGACAATGGGGAAAATGCTCGGATGCATGAGACGAACACGTATGGAAATGCGATGCACATGATGACATGATATGAGATGCATGACAAAAGACAAAAGCAACACGAAGACAAAACCCGACAACGAGGAAATATCATAAGTTAGTGCCGAAAATGGCAAGAGTTGGAATACAAATATGGCAAGTTACATACGGGGCGTTACAACACTCCACCACTACGAAAGAATCTCGTCCCGAGATCTAGGACTGAAAAAACTCCGGATATTCGGAACGGAGGTGGTCCTCGCGTTCCCAGGTGGCTTCTCGGTCGGAATGATGTGACCATTTCACTTTTAGGAATTTGATAGACTTTTTGCGAGTCTTGCGCTCAGTTTCTTCAAGAATAGCAATGGTATGCTCATGATAAGACAGGTCTTCTTGGAGATCAATCTCTTCAAAGTTGATGGTGCGATCAGGAGTCTTGAAACACTTGCAAAGCTGAGATACGTGAAACACGTCATGCATGTTTACAAAATTGGACGCAAGCTCAAATTGATAGGCAAGATCGCCTCTTTTGCCAATGATCTTGAAAGGACCCACGTATCTAGGGGCAAGCTTCCCTTTGATACCGGAGCGACGAGTACCTTTCATTGGGGCTATCGCACGATGGTTTTGAGTTCTGGAAGGGCATCTTCGATGGACTTAAGGGATACGTTGTAGGCCAGATGGCGAAGAGTCGTCGCGGCAAGCTCTACATCGACAATGCGGGATGGGGTCCCGAGGACGATTCAATCGAATACGGGTACCGGGTCCCCTTTGGTGCGATTCACGTCTTCATCGGCAAGATCGGCGAACCGGCCCCTGAGCCGGACATCTACACCGACATTATCGAAATGGCTCGGCGTGCAAGTTCTTCGCCGGTCCAGCCAGAGGCAAGGCATGTTTTCGTGGGTGTCATCCATGGATCGAGGTACGAGGATGGACCGGTGTCCGATGGAGAGACCGTGGTCTTTTCTGATAACGAGTCTTCTAGAGAGACCGAATCACTTTACCAGTTGCAGGGCGGCTGGATTGATGGAGGATCCGAGGGCAACAGTATTCCGGATTCCCCCGATCTACCAAACTAGGCCGCCATCTTCATGGCCGGCACACAATCGGCGCCTCATTCATGTACCGCCGCAGCAATGCCCTCCGGTTCAACAACGGCCACACAAGCAGGGGCAGGAAGCTTGTCGCCGCCTCCGGCCCAAGTCCTGTCTGATTTATTCGACGCTTTGGCAACGTTGATAGCCGCGGAGGTGGATGCAGCAGCCAGGGATCAGCACAATGCGGAGATTGCAAAGGAAAAAGATCAGATAGCCCAAGCTAAAGCGGACCTGGCAATAGAGAATGCTAGGATGGCTACAGAGCAGGCTGAATTGGAAGCACAGGCCTACCGGATTAGACTGGATTAGAATGCTTCAGAGGAAGTCATGAGAAGAAGGTATCGATCACGTCTCCCGTCGGTTTATGAGCCGCAGAATCTCTTCAACACACCAAGAGCAGGAGCTGGTAGCCAACCCACACTAAACCGGGCGAGGGCGCCGGGAACAGGAGCGCCGGTTCAACCGCGCACGACGGACCCGCCTCGCCAGAACAACGTTGCGCCACAGTATGTACCAACACCATCCGGGCATTATTCCAACCCGTTGGAAAATATTGTGGCCGCCGCTTCACGCCTGGCGGCCCTCCCAACCGACGGCGAGTCACCAGTTGCAGTGGAAGCACCTCGGGCCAGGGATCTCCTTCAAACAGCACTAAATCAACAACAGGCGTATTCACACAGTCGTGAGAGGATTCATTCCACTCCCCCTCCAAGCCGGAGTTATAGCAGACACGTGGAGGACGAATAGGCCGTGTCCAATAGTGCACGTCGCCGAAATTCACCACGAGGGAACAACCCGGCCGGGGGAGGCGCTAATGCGCAACATGTTGTGGACCATGGCCGCGCACGTCGGGAGGCCGAGTTGGCGGCTCGGTACAGAGCATGACAGCATACTCCAGTTCACCCCACGGCTTCCGTGGAGCCAGGAGTGATGTTTAGTTCCTTAGGGGTGCCGTGTCTAACCCCCGCTTTGCGTAATCTGAGACTGCCCAAGGATTTCAAGGGACCTCGTAAGGTACCAAATTACACCGCCGATTTGCAACCAGTGGCGTGGGTGGAAAGCTATGAGATGGCAATGGAGATGTTAGATGTGGATGAGTCAGTGTGTGCTAAATATTTCACCATGATGTTGGAAGGAACAGCTCGCACTTGGTTCAAGAGCTTGCCGACCAACTCTGTTGGATCATGGGCCGAACTGAAGCACTGGTTTATCCAGAACTTTAAGGATACGTGTAAGCAGCCGATGTCAATCGTGGATCTGGCCGCTTGTGTCCAAGAGGAAGGGGCGTCCACGACCCATTGGGTCAAACGGGTCTCAGCAATTTTGCATTAATCAGATCGTATCAATGTAGACACTGCAGTGTTAACATTATAGGGCAATTGTCGTTTTAAACCGTTAAAGCAGAAGTTGGGAAGGCTCAAACATCACTGCAACGATATGTCAACACTCATGGCCGCTTTGGTTAAATACGCCGATTCAGATAATACCAAGGATCCGGATTCAGAGGTGGACAAACCGGAGAAAGGTAAGAAGAACGGCAATGCCAAGGGTCAACAGCATAATCCGGCAGGCCATGGAAATGGTGGTAAGCGCAAGGCCGATTGTAGCTTGGACTTCGTTGCAAATACCGATGCGCAGGAGAATGGCCAACGCCATAAGGGCAAGCAGCCCTAGAGGGGTGGAGGTTCAGGCCCCAATTTGGAGCGCTTGTTAAATCATCCCTGTCCAAAGCATGGATCGAAGGAGAAGCCGGCATTACATCTTTGGAAGGACTGTTATATCATGTGGGATTTCAAGAATTCCAATATGTTCCACTATGACAACGGCCCGCCCGGCGGTTCAGGAGGAGGTTTCCACGGGCTAGGTTACGGAGGTGGTGGCTCCGGTTTAGGGTTTGAAGGCAACCAAACCGGACACGTCAATCAAGGGCACCAAGGCAACCAGGGAGGTTACAACCATCATGGGAATCAGCAGCAGCAGTCAGGTTATCGAAGCAATCCCAAACAGCTGAACAGCGGGCAATATCATGTCTTCACTACTAGTTTGTGCAAACGTGATCAGAAGCTTCACAAAAGGGCAGTAAACTCTGTTGAGCCAGCAGTACCTCAGTATTTACGCTGGTCTGAGCAACCTATTTTGTGGAGTAGAGATGATCACCCACGCCGGGTTGATAATCCAGGTCACTTGGCCCTAGTGGTGGCCCCTCAAGTTGGGGGATACAAGTTCACTAAAGTACTCATGGATGGGGGAAGTAGTATCAATATTTTGTATTATGATACATTCCGCCGTATGGGGTTGACAGATAAGGATCTTAAACCGTCAAATACGGTCTTTCATGGTGTGGTGCCTAGTAAGTCTGCATATCATGTTGGCAAGATAGCTTTGGAGGTAGCTTTTGGAGATGACTATGATTCAAGCTCAGAAACATTGACATTTGAGGTGGTAAAGCTCAAAAGTCCGTACCACGCCTTGTTTGGGCGGCCGGCTTATGCTAAGTTTATGGCAAGGCCATGTTATGTTTATCTACAACTTAAAATGCCAGGTCATAAAGGGACTATCACAGTACATGGAAGTAGAAAGATTGCTTTGGAGTGTGAAGAAGGTGATGCGGCTTATGCTGAGTCGGTTTGTGCCACGGAGGAGCTGAAATTCTATAAGGAGCAAGTTGATTCGGCAGACATGACCTCTTTGAAAAACCCAGCTATAGAACATGATCCAGCGTTGAAGTTCAAATCGGCTACAGACACTAAGATGATTGACTTTGTTCCTGGCGATTAATCCAAACAGTTCAGCATCAGCGCTAACCTGGATCCCAAATAGGAAAGCGCGCTCATCGAGTTCATCCGTGAGAATCGGGACATCTTTGCATGGAAACCTTCTGACATGCCAGGTGTACCGAGGGAACTCGCTGAGCACACAATCAACATTGATCCTAAGTTTAAACCGATCCGTAATTTTAAACCGGTCCGTCAGTTCCTCCGCCGTTTCAATGAAGAGAGAGTAAGGCTATAGGTGAAGAGGTAGCCCGTCTGTTGGCCGCAAGGTTTATTGTCGAAGTTTTTCATCCAGAGTGGTTAGCTAATCCGGTGCTGGTTCTTAAGAAAAATGGCACTTGGCGCATGTGTGTGGACTACATAGATTTAAACAAGGCTTGCCCTGCAGACCCCTTTTCTCTCCCTCGCATTGATCAGATAATTGATGCTACAGCGGGTTGTGACCGTTTATGTTTTCTGTATGCTTACTCTAGTTATCATCAGATCAAAATCGCGGTTAAGGACCAGGAGAAGAGAACTTTCATAACTCCCTTTGGAGCCTTCTGCTATGTTTCCATGCCTTTTGGACTCAAGAGTGCCCATGCAACTTACGAGCGATGTGTTCAGAATTGCCTTCATAAACAAATTGGGCGCAATGTTCATGCATATGTGGATGATATTGTGGTCAAGTCCAGAAAGGAGGAGACATTGATATATGATCTACGAGAAACCTTTGACAATCTCCAGGTTTACAAGATGATGCTCAATCCGGAGAAGTGTGTCTTTGGTGTCCCGACAGGTAAGCTCTTAGGCTTTCTGGTATCAAACAGAGGCATTGAGGCTAATCCGGAAAAGATTGCAGCAATTACATCCTTAGCTAAACCGGCGTGTATTAACGATGTTCAACGTCTGGCTGGCCGGATTACAGCCTTGAGCCGGTTTATCAGTGGCCTTGGAGAGAAGGCCATCCCTTTATATCAGATGCTCAAGAAAACAAATAACTTTGTCTGGAGCGATACAGCTGATAAAGCGTTCGAAGACTTGAAGAGGCAGCTAGCTGAACCGCCCGTGCTTGCAGCGCCGATTGATAAAGAGCCATTATTATTATATGTGGCTGCTAATGCCTGGGCTATTAGAGTAGCCATTGTGGTAGAGCGCAAGGAGCTTGGCAAGGAATATCCAGTTCAACGGCCGGTTTATTATATCAGCGAGGTGCTCATTGAGTCAAAGAAGAGGTATCCGCATTGGTAGAAGCTGGTGTATGGGGTGTTTATGGTGAGCCGGAAGCTTAAATATTATTTTCAGGGCCATCCCATCACAGTGGTCAGTTCAGCTCCTCTGGGCGACATTATTCAAAACAGAGAAGCAACTGGCCGGATCGCCAAGTGGGCTATTGAACTCGGACCTCACGGGCTCAAGTATATACCCCACACAGCGATAAAATCCCAGGCGCTCGTGGACTTCATTAATGATTGGACGGAGTTGCAGGCACCGGAGGAGAAGCCAGATAATACATATTGGACTATTCATTTTGATGGGTCCAGACAGTTGGAGGGCTCGGGGGCTGGAGTCATACTAACTTCCCCACGAGGTGACAAGTTTTGTTATGTCATCCGTTTAATGTTCCCTTGTACTAACAATGCAGCTGAATATGAGGCTTTGCTCCACAATCTTCGAATGACTAAGGAGATGAATTTGAGCCAGGTTAAGTGCTTCTGCGATTCAGATCTAGTGGCTCAGCAGGTGTCTGGCACTTGGGATTCTAAGGACCCGCTCATGGCTGCATATCGGCGAGAGGTGGACGCAGTGGCTGGTCACTTTAAGGGTTATCAGGTGGACCATATAGACCGGCGAAGAATGAAGCGACAGACGCTTTAAGTTGTCTTGGTTCCCAGCGAAAACCAGTCCCGCCCAATGTCTTTCTTGATGTGTTGCATAATCCGTCGGTCAAAGTGCCAACCGAAGAAGATTTGGCTTTCCTGATCCGGAGGCTCAGTTGGTGGCAGCTCTGCATGCCATACCGGATTGGACGATCCCATATCTGGCTTACATGAACCGGGGCGAGTTACCAGACGATGAAACGTTGGCTCGATAGATAATCTGGCATTCCAAGTCCATGACCATACTCGACGGGGAGTTACATCGTTACAGTGTTTCAGGAGCAATTCAGCGTTGTGTTTCTCCTCAAGAAGGTTGTGAGATTTTGCGAGAAATACATGAAGGGGATTGCGGTCACCACGCCGGTTCAAAGTCGTTGGTTGCCAAAGCTTTTCGCCACGGTTTTTACTGGTTGACGGTGCATGCTGATGCGGAGGATTTAGTCAAGAGATGTGATGGATGTCAAAAATTTGCCCGCCGTGCGCATGTTCTGGCTCAAGAGTTGCGGATGATTCCAATTACGTGGCCGTTTGCAACTTGGGGGCTTGATATGGTTGGACCCTTTAAGCGTTCTAAGGACAAAAAGACCCACCTGTTAGTAGCAGTTGATAAATTCACTAAATGGGTGGAGGCAGAGCCGGTTAGCAAGTGTGATGCAGCCACAACGGTTCAATTCATCAAGAAGGTGATATTCTGGTTTGGCTTTCCACACAGCATTATAATAGATAATGGTACTAATCTGTCAAAAGGGGAGATGGACGAATTCTGTCAATGTGAGCACATCCAGCTTGATCTAGCGTCAGTGGCTCACCCCCAATCTAATGGTCAAGCAGAAAGGGCAAATCAAGAAATTCTACAGGGTATCAAACCAAGGCTTATGGTTCCCTTAAAGCGGACGCTGGGTTGTCGGGTTGAGGAGCTACCTTCTATGTTATGGAGCATCAACACCACACCCAATAGGTCTACGATTACACACCTTTCTTCATGGTATATGGAGCGGAGGCGGTTCTTCCTAGTGACATCCGTCACGATTCGCCCCGTGTGGCAGCTTATGTTGAAGCTGATAATGAGAAGGCATGTCAGGATTCTCTGGACCTGTTGGATGAAGAGCGTGATCTTGCAGCAGCACGATCAGCGATTTATCAACAAGATCTTCGATGTTATCACAGCCGCTGGGTTAAAACCAGAACCTTTCAAGAAGGTGATTTGGTGCTCCGGCTCATCCAGGATCAGACTGATATGCACAAGTTATCCCCACCTTGGGAAGGACCCTTTGTGGTCAGCAAAAATCTGCACAACGGATCTTACTACCTCATTGATGTTCGAGAGCATGAAGACTCACGTCAATCGAAGGAGGAGACCAAGCGGCCATGGAACATAGCTCTCCTTCGGCCTTACTATACTTGAAGCCATAGGCTCTTCATCTGTACATATTTATGGCAGTGTATATATCATATAATAAACCGGAGCCTCGTTATAAGTGGGGTATCTGTTCTTTATATCATGTGCGTGCTTTTACAAGTTAACTAACAAAGTGGAGTTTTTGTTAATCCGGCTTTAGCAGCTGCATAGATATAAAGAAAATCACTAGGGGGCTTGGTCATATTTGAACTACAGCTACACCTCTTGATCGGTTTTTAAACCACGAAGGGATATCACTAGGGGGCTTGGTTGTCCTCACACCATAGCTACACCTCTTGATAGGCATTTAAGCCACAAAGGGAAAAGTTTGTGGAGCCAAAGAGAGTGTTGTACACAGTACAGACTCAAACATGGGCACACACTGAGCATCGCTCACAAAGTTACTTGGGGGCTCTTTTTGCAAAGCAACAAACAGTTTGAAAGGACCCTCATAATTGGCTATCAAGCCACGGCTTGGAAGCCTGGTGTATTCACCTAAAAACCCGGGTTAACCTGCCTTCATCAAGTAAGCCACTCCTGTCTAGGTAATCCTGGTATGATCCATCGAACGTTTGGCAAGTCAATCTTTTACAGACCCTGAACTTGTCACAGTTAAAATGATGATTGGTTAATTGGAGGCCCATCTTAAAAGGCTTTGTTAAATGGTTTAACTCAGGGGCCTGGCAGCCCATGAAAAGCCTCGATTTGGAGCCTGGCATCTCGTAAAAAGCCTTGCATATTTTCCTATTTGAATTTTGTTTGTTTAAAATCATAATTATTTTTTGATAAACCGATGTCCTTGACCCGGCTTGCTTCTCAACTACAAGTTGTGGGCACATGATCAATTATAAACCGGTGTTCATTGACCCGGTCTGGTTTGACAAAATCACTAGTGTTATAAAGAAAATCCGGTGGTTATCCCGGTCCGGTTTAATATATAGACCGGCATTATGAAGATGGAGTTATCAACGTTCCGGATTGGTATTAACACCTTTGCCGTATACACGTTTGGTCAACCAATGAGGTATGCTGTGTACATTACTTTTTGTACAAACACTTGATTATTCATCTAGGTACTATATACTTCTTGGACATCATGACACGTCTAGCGGTAAACAGCTAGATACTTTTAAGTTGTTGTACACAGGAACGCACTTCATCATGGGTTATGCATAAATATATCCCAAAGGGCGGCACAGATTGTCACAAAGTATTACGAAACATGCTCGATGGCATGGCAGATAACGGAGTTTCAGCTATCCTATTACATGAAGCTTCAAGGCGGCTCAAATAGTATCATTGTTTTTCACAGTAGCCATATAAACCGGCGACCGGATCAGGATTCTTCATCGCGACGGTTTGACGGTTGAGGGTCAGTTGATGTAGGCACTTCTTCATCCCTCCCCAGACGCTGGAAATCAGCCGTTGACCAATCGATTCTAGTTAACGCTTGGAACACTGCTTCCTCATGGATAAGATTGGAAGGGTTAATATCAGGGGCGTAAGTGTGCTTACGAATCGGAGGCACAAGTTCTTCGACTTCATGGATGTCGGCCGGCTGTCTTTTCGCTTCTGCATCATAAAACGGTTGAAAATGGGACAAATCGTTATCATTAGCCAACTTGTTGATTGCCTGGCCGCATCTGTTTGGTCAGCCGCCGAAGATCATCATTGTTGAAGTTTGAACCGTCTTCTTTAACTCCTAGGTATCCTTTAATGATATCCTCCGCTTCAAGGTCTGGAATCCAGGCTTTGGCTCGAATAAGGGCGGTTAAAGCTCCTGCTCTGGCAGCTGCTCTCTTCAACTCAGCAATACGGGCTGGTAACATGCCCAGTTTCTCAAGGGTCTCCTTAATCAAAGTTGGAGCCGGTTTGTTATAAGCTTCCGTGCTAATAACCCGCTAAGACCCAAAGTATAGATGTTCAACCAATGTATATGCCGCTTTGAGCTTCATCCGCATATCTGTACCAAGATGAGCGATCCGAGTGCCTACCAAAGATTTTATCAACATTTTGGTCAGCTATAAGATTCATCGACTGGCGTAACACACATAAGCAGACACTTACCAAAGAGAGCAGAGGTCATGGCCTTGATTTGGCGTTTCAAACTGGCTAGTTCTTCAACCACTGGCTTCAGGGCTGCCTTGGCATCTACAGCTCTTTTGGTTAAACCAGATTTCTCGGTTTCCCATTCAGCACGTTCTTGGTTGAAGGATTCTTTCAGCTTTTCCATTACAGCTAGGGCCTGGGTTAGCTCCTCTTTGGCTTTTGCAGCCTCGGCTTGTTGTGACCTCACATTTTCTTGCAAGTCAGAATTTCAGGCATCTTTGTTTCTCAGTTCAGCCTGCGACATTGAAGGTATATTCAACAAACAACATATATATGTGCTAAGTATAAAGCGTATAACAAGTTATACACTTCATACTTGGTGGCTAATGCCTATTTGCTTTAAAAGTGCTACAATGTATACAAGTCTCCAGAATAATGCAAGCATTATCCTTGACACTTGGGGGCTAATGTGCGTTGATTCTAAAGCGGAGGTGCAGATTAAAACCCGGATTAACCTTCTAAGTTAAACCGGCCTTTGGGGGCTATGCTGCACAACGTTATCTAATTATTTCAACATGAGTTATCTCTTGGTAGAGACTTGCCATTGCAAGGATCAATGATGAGAAGTGTAAAGTGTCACAAAGACCTGGTTTATGATTAATAATCATATAAACGGTCCTTGGGGGCTACTTGGGATAGTAATTCAGTTAAAAATCAATCAACAAAGGGAGAGGAATTTACCTCATATCGTTCTTTCATCAAGTTCACCAAGCCAGCTTCATAATTCCGGTTTGAGTGCAGAATAAATCGCTGCTCCATTTACCTTTATCCCGGGCAGCTTGCTCTTCCTTGGCACTATGCTGAGCCAAAATGACGGGATGGCCAGGAGAGCTGTGGCCCATTCCAGTAATAATAACATCATCACCTTGGCCTTCAGGATTTTTGGTTGATGATACTGGAATTTCAGTGTCTTTCACCGGACTAGCCCGGTTTGGTTCTGCCTGTTCAGTATCGGGTGCGGCAGGCTCAGCATCTGTTGGTTCATCGGTATGTTGTCCTTCAAGGGGTGGATCATTAAAAGTAGCTTCAGTATGAGGGCCTTCTGGTTCACCAGTCTGTTCCGGTTCATCTCTTGGTTCTTCTTCTTCGGCGATAGGGTCTTCTGGCAGATTGGTGACCCGAGCTTTCTTGCTGGGTCTGGCTTTGGCTCTGCAAACAGAATAAAAGAGGATTAACATCCTATTCAAAGGATTTATGGCGCATTGAAAGGAAAGGTTTTTACAACTCACCCGGCCATAGTTTTCAAAGGAGGGAGTTGAGTTGCGGTCGATTCACCAGAAGATGAAGGAGGTGTCACCTGATAATTTGAATCGGACGGATTAAGAGGCTGTCTGAAATAACCTGCCTTGGGGTAAGAATGGACAGAAGTAGGGGAGACCTCAGACCGGCGCTTCCGAACCGGAGTATCAGGTAAACCGGCTAAAGTGACCTGTTGGCCACTGTGTCGGGTTGTCCGGCGAGCTTCATGCTGCTGAGTCTTCAAAATAAATGTTGGATCCAAGTGAGCAAGAGGATGAGAAAAGCTTACTTTCCGGACTGCTTGGCGAGTTTTTTGTGTTGGCATAGAGTCTGAACCGGAGGAAAGGGTAATTACCTCTACGTCATCAGCTTGACTAGCTTCTTTGTCCTCCTGGGGAAGATCATTGTTAATGAGATGCATGAAAAGAGAGCCAAGTGAGTCAAGTTCTACCTCAACTTCTGGATCATCAGTATCATCATCAAGCTCCATATTAATCTGGTCAGCCGTTTTCCGTTTTGACGTCCGTTTTATGGCTTTGGTCTTTGGGCGGGATGGCTTGACCGCTTTGTCTCCAGTCGGCTTTGCCGCTTTCTCTATGGTTTTCCGTTTCCAGAAGGGGTCATCACCCTACATATAAAGAAGAAGGGTTACAGGTTGCATAAGTTAAAGATATTAGAGATGAAGAGGGAATATAATGCTTACAGTAGGCGGTTTGTTCTTGGCATAGAAGGGACTCAGACCGGTTTGACTACAGATCAGTTCCGACTCATTCAGAATCTTCTTTACACCTTCAGTGACTTCTTCCACAGATAATTGGATGTTGCAATGGCGTTGAGGGTCGTCAACCTCACTGGTATATTCACACATTAAACCGGGATGCCGACTTAGTGGCAAGATACTCCAGGATATCCAACAGCGCACAAAGTCCACGCATGTTGAACCATTTGCCATAAAGGCCCGGAGTTTGGCGAGTTTAGGAGCGTATTTCACCCTTTCTGAAGAGCTCAGGCGTTGTGGCATTGGGTGAGTATTTGATAGTCTGTGATCACGAAAGCCGGGGAGGGGATTTTCATCCTCATGCGAAGTGTCTCAGCAATAAAACCATGTTTGGTTCCATTCCTTTTGGTGGCTATGATGTTTGGCATGAGGAAATTCAACTTCTTTCCGCTTTTGAATCGAGACACCACCAAGTTCTGTGTTCGGGCCATTTACAAACTCTATGCGCCGGTTTAAGTGAAAGAAATCCCGGAACAGTTCTGCAGTTGGTTCTTCTTGTAAATATACTTCACAGAAGACCTGGAAGTTGCATAAGTTGGAAACTGAGTTGGGACCAATATCTTGCGGATGAAGTTGGAAGCTGGCAAGCACATCTTGATAAAACTTTGACCCTAGCGGTTTGAAGCCACGACCTATATAGTCAACAAACACCACCACCTCTCCCTGCCTTGGGGTTGGAGGATTTTCTGTTCCTGGAACTCGCCATTTGATCTCAGTTTTCTTAGGCAGGGAGCCGATGCTAACCATCTCATTCAACTGAGTCTCAGTAACCCGGGAACGAGCCCAGTTGCAGGCAGTGAATTGTTTGGCCATTGCGAAGCAAACAAGCTGAAAATGAAAGGCCGGTTTATAAATTACGCATGATTATATGTAAGAGACAAGGGAGTAAGAAACATACTGATATGTGAAATGGTATAAACGGGAGACTAATGCAATAAGGGAAAAAGGTAATACTAGCACAGGATTACTCAGACACTGTTAAACCGGAGCTTAATTATGAAGGTAAAATGCTCCTCCGGTTTATCAGAGGGCTAATGGCATAGACTGCTTATACAAGGTTCTCATAGTGACATATAAAATTTTCGGATCTAAGGTAAGACACAAAAGTAAAAATAATTGGATCTAGAAGGGGTGCAGAACCGAAGCAACTTATGGAGGACTAGATCAGTTCTTTGCGCATAAGGGTTTGTGGTGACAATGGACGGTTAGCTACGGCGAGGAGTACATCAGATAAGAAGTATTCACCTAAAGGCCATAAAAGAGCAACATTGAAAGCTTTAACGAATCTCAAGAACAGTGAAGAACAAGGAAACCCTAATGGATCTAAGAAATAAAGGGGAAAAGACTTACTGCGACAGTGGAAGCAGCGGAAGGGCGCTGTGGAACTCTGGTGCGAACAGGTTGATGCAGCGGCCAACGGCGAAGCAGAGGCGGAGTTCGAAGATGACGGTGGCGCTCGGGTGCGAGGTCGTCGAGAGGAAGAAGAAGAGATGAATGTGTAGCGGAAAGAAAAGAAAAGGGGTCCGCTGTTCCTATTTATAAGGCGAAGAGATGAAACGGCAAGTGCAGAAATCGAGGAGCCCAAAAATGGATAAGTTAATAAGGGTGTCGCCTCGATGGCTGAAGACATATTAAATGAAGGTAATCTTCAACATCAACGGATGGATGACGTCAGGAAGGTTTATCATAATCTTGAAGTATGACGTCACGGCGGTTTACAAGATCGGGGTGAAGATATGAGGGAAGAATTTTTCTAATTATAGAAGATTGATATGAACGAGTTCAAACCAATCTGGGGCCTAATGTTGGGGATATTACTATTGGAGGTAAACCGGCCTTATGTAGCCGGGTTGACTCCTTGAAGATTAGAAGCCCATAAAGATGCAAAGATGATGGCGCTTCATGGAGGCCCAAGGCCTAAGGGCGGGTTAAAGCCTGTAAATGTAAACTGGCTTAGTCATGTAACTTGTATTATAAGATAGGAAGGATAGAGACCGAACTGGATACGTTTATGATCCGGCTTCGGGACTCTGTAACCGGCGGGCGTCAACCTATGTATATAAAGGGACGACCCGGCAGCGGTTTAGGGACAGACAACAACTCGAGAGCCAGATAAAGCGGATTCGCTCCCTGGCCTTCGAAACCCTAGCAATACCAATCACAACTAGAAGTAGGCTTTTACCTTCCACGAAGGGGCCGAACTAGTATAAAATTCCCCGTGTCCCCTTTTCTAGTTTAACCCCTTAAGCTAACCCGTAGCGATGGCTCCACGACTAAGTCCTTTTACAAGGATATCTGCCGTGACAAACCCACGACAGTCTCCGATCTCGAAAGCCAAGTCACGATGCTTGCTATCATAGTAACTCTTCTGGTGTGATTGTGCGGCTTTGAGATTTCACGAATGACTTTGCACATTTCTTCAACCTCTATGATCAAGTCATTGCCATGAAGTTGGCGTTCACCAGTCTCTGACCAGTTAAGAGGAGTACGGCACTTCCTGCCATAGAGATTCTCGAATGGGGCCTTGCCCGAACTCGCTTGGAAGCTGTTGTTGTACGAGAACTCGGCATATGGAAGACAATCTTCCCACTTCATACCGACAGAAATGACACATGCCCTGAGCATATCTTCAAGAATTTGATTGACTCGCTCGACTTGGCCACTAGTTTGAGGATGAGAAGCTGTGCTGAAGCGAATGTTGGTGCCCATGGCCTTCTGGAAAGAATCCCAAAACTTAGAGGTAAAAATGCTACCACGATCTGAAGATATCAACTGCGGAATGCCATGCAGAGAGTCAGTCCTGGAGGTATATAGCTCTGCCAACTGAGCTGCTGTGATAGATTCTTTGATTGGGAGAAAATGTGCCACTTTAGTGAGCTTGTCGATGACAACGAAGATAGCATCATTGCCATGCTTTGACTTTGGGAATCCAGTCACGAAGTCCATCTCAATATGGTCAAACTTCCATTCTGGAATGGCAAGAGGTTGGAGGAGACCAGCTGGTCATTGGTGTTCTGCTTTCACTGTTCTGCAGACATCACATTCATTCACGAACTGAGCAATCTCGCGCTTCATTCGAGTCCACCAATACGACTGCTTGAGGTCATGGTACATCTTTGTACTTCCAGGGTGAATAGACAGAAGTGAATTGTGAGCCTCGTTCATAATGACTTTACGAAGGTCACCCTTAGGCACCACAATGCGATCCTCGAAGAATAGAGTATCCTTGTCATCAAGACTATAGCACTTGTACTTGGGTTGGCTCTTGGCAATCGCAATCTTCACCTTCTTCACCATAGCATCAAGAAGTTGAGCCTCGCGAATCTGATCTTCCAAAGTAGGAGAGACATGGAGGTTGGCAAGGAATCCTTGAGGAACAAATTGGACATTAAGTTTGCGGAAAGCTTCACAAAGCTCTGGTTGGTAGGGCTTGATAATCAAACTGTTGCAGTAAGCCTTCCTGCTCAATGCGTCAGCAATGACATTGGCCTTGCCTGGAGTATATTCAATACTCGGATTATACTCTTGAATCATTTCGACCCAACGAGTCTGCCTGAGGTTGAGGTTGGGCTGAGTGAAGATATAATTGAGACTCTTATGATCAGGGAAGATATCCACTTTCCTTCCCAACAAGAGATGTCTCCATGTTAAAAGAGCATGGACAACTGCCGCCAACTTGAGGTCATGAGTGGGGTAGTTCTTTTCGTTGGGCTTCAACTGGCGAGAGGTATAGGCCACAAATTTCTTCTCTTGCATTAACACAACACCGAGACCTTGAAGGGAAGCATCACAGAAAACCTCGAATGGTTTGGATTCATTAGGAGGAGTTAGAACTGGAGTTGTGACTAACTTCTCTTTGAGGGTGTTGAAAGCGATGTCACATTCAGGCGACCAGACATACTTCACATGCTTCTGGAGAAGGTTTGAAAGAGGCTTCGCGATCTTAGAGAAGTTCTCAACGAACCTTCGACAATAGCTTGCGAGCCCCAGGAAGCTGCGAAGTTGCTTCACATTCTAAGGCGGTTCCCAATTCACAATTGCAGACACCTTCTTAGGATTAACAGCTATGCCCTTGGCGGAGATGCTATGCCCAAGGTAGAGAACCTCAGCAAGCCAAAACTCGCACTTTGAAAACTTCGCATAGAGCTGATGTTCTCTGAGTTTATCCAACACCAATCTCAAGTGCTTGGCATGATCCTCCTTGTTCTTGGAAAATACCAAAATGTCATCGAGATAGACCAAAATGAAGTCATTTGTGTAGGCGTTGAAGATGAAGTTCATCATGCGAGAGAATGTTGGAGGAGCGTTTACAAGGCCAAAAGACATGACAGTGTATTCATATGAACCATAGCTTGTTCTGAATGCTGTCTTGGGGATATCTTGTTCACGAATGCGAATCTGATGATACCCCATACGGAGGTCAAGCTTGGAGAATACTTGAGCACCCTTGAGTTGTTCGAAAACTCATTGATGTTGGGAAGTGGGTACTTGTTCTTTATGGTCTTCTTGTTCAATGGACGGTAGTCGACACAAAGTCGGTCCGTTCCATCCTTCTTCTTGACGAAAAGAACACCACAACCCCATGAAGAAGAACTTGGTCGGATGAGACCCATACGCTCTTGAATATCGAGTTGTTTCTTCAGCTCCTTCAACTCTTCAGGTCCAAGCTTGTAAGGACGTTTGCAAACAGGTTCCGTGCCAGGTTCAAGATCGATGACGTATTCAACTGGCCGGTGCGGAGGCATTCCTGGAAGCTCTTCTGGAAAGAAGTCCTGATATTCACAAACGACTAGAATCTGAGAGATGGCATCCAGCTCGCCCTTCTCATTGAGAGAAAACAGTCGAATGGTATCATCACGAGCGGCAAAGATGATTACATCCTCAGACGAATGTGTCAATTGAATCTGCCTGGCAGCACAATCAAGCTGAGCCTTGTGCTTAGAAAGCCAGTCCATTCCGAGAATAAGATCAATATCTGAGTCACCAAGAACATTAGGAGAAGACAGAAACTTATAGTCGCCCAACGTGATAGAGACATCCGGAACGAAAACTCGGGAAGTCATTTGTCAGGCAGGAGAAACAATAGATAAAGGTCTCAGCAAAACTTGAGTTACCAAATCATGCATAGCCACAAAAGGTCTTGAAATGAAAGAATGCGATGCACCAGTATCAAAAAGGACTTTTGCAGGAATATCGTTAACAGGAAGGTTACCCATAATCACTTCTGACGAGTCCTCTACCTGAGCTGCGTTATCATGTTGACCTTTGCAAACTTGGGATTATGCTTGACCACTTCAGTGCTAGCAGATCTCACAGGATGAGGAGGCGGAAGACGCCTCTGGTTGAAGCATTTGTTGGCATAGTGACCCTTGGGCTGACAGTTGTTGCACGTAACCTCCGAAAGAGGATGGTGATACGGAGCACTTGATCTTGGAGCATGAGACGAAGTCTTGTTCTGAAAGCCTGGGTTGGGTGGGTGGGAAGATCCATTGCCACCTTTGCTCTTCTGCTGATAAGGATGACGGAACGGAGGAGGTGGAGGCAATAATACTTTTGCTTCTTAGTTGCCACTTGAGTTGAGGAAGAAGAAGTTGCATCCCTGACTCATTTCTTTGAAGCATCGCACTTGAGCTGAGCAGCCTCTTGCTTCAGTGCCATATTGTAGAACTCATCATACTTCTTCGGCTCAGAAAGCACAAGGGCTAGTTGCAGATCTTCTCTGAGGCCACCTCTGAACTGATAAATTACGATCTTCTCGCCAGGGACGTCTTCCTTAGCGAAACGAGCGAGCTTCTGGAACATGATGTTGTATTGGTAAACAGACAAGCTGCCTTGCTTCAGATTGCATAACTCCTCACGCTTGCTCTCAACAACACTCTGAGGAATGCGGTGAGCTTTGAAGTCTTGTCGGAATTCATACCAGGTAATCACACGAACTCCTCTGGAATCTTTGTATTGTTGATACCACTCTGCAGCTTGGTCTTTGAGTTGGAACGAGGCAAACTTGACAAAGTCCTCAGGCCTAACGTTGCTGCACTCGAAATGTTTGCAGATATCCATGAGCCAATCATCAGTGTCTGTTGCCTCGACACAGTTACTGATGGTCTTTGGATGGTTTGCCAGGAACTGGTTGAGTGTAGCAAACTGATTCTTATTGTTGCCATGCCTTGATTTCCTTGGTTGCGCTCTTGCAAGAGTTGCATAATCAGCTGCGTGTTGGCGTTGGTAGCGGCCATCACAGCTTGCATGCCTCCGGAGGTGGAGGTGGTTCAGGATTCCGACGCGTTGGAGGAGCCATCCTGAAGAGGGTGACATCTGTTAGCATCTTGACAGAACATATATTCAAGCTCAATCAAATGGATTGAAATTGCAACATATAGCCTTAACATTCGAAGAAGAATGAACGAATGAATTCCAAATTAAGTGGTC